>NW_026068043.1:3833043-3889180 GCF_014885135.2 Alexandromys fortis
CCATGGCCAGCTTTTTTTTTTTTTTAATGTAGATTCTGGAGAATTGGTCCTGATACTTGTAGAGCAGTGGTTCTCAACCTGTGGGTCATGACTCCCAAAGACCATTAGAACATACAACTATCTACACTGTGATTCATAACAGTAGCAAAGTTAAAGTTATAAAGTAGCAATGAAGACAGGGAAGGTCCCCACAACATGAGGAACTGTATCAAAGGGTCGCAGCAATGAGAAGGGTTGAGAACCACTGTTGGAGAGCAATTATTATTCTAACAGAGTTGTGCCCCACATCTCTGTTACATATCTTTCTGTTTTCCTTCGGTAGAAGAGAAGTGTCCATTTCTACAAGCTATTTATGGAACACCCTTGTGTGGTGTTCATTTCCTGAAAACTCACTGGGCATTTTGCATAGGACTTTCACTAAGAGCCCAGACCCTCTAACACCAGAAAAGGGGAACTGGTCACATGACTTGCTTTAGTTATTCCATCCCGGACTGTCAACTGCATTTAAAGAAAACTCAAGGAAGAAGCAGCCTGGTGCTGAGACGCCTCCCTGTGGTCTCGGGAGCTTTTCCTGTCTTTGATTTGTTCTGCTTTCACTCCTTAATGATGGCAACTCCTGCTATTTCAAGGGAAGAGGTTTGCTGGCTTCAGAGCCTTCAGAATCAATATCACAGTAAATAAGAAACATAATGAAAGAAAAACACACTCCAGCCTGTAGACAAATTTTATCGCTTAAGTTCATATGTTGTTAGGGTTGGCTGCAGACACCAGATTTTTGACTGCTTGTGTCCTCCTCCGTGTGTGTGTGTGTGTGTGTGTGTGTGTGTGTGTGTGTGTGTGTGAATGTATAGGTCAGAGGACTGGCTCAGGCGCTAACTACTTTTTTCTTCTTTCTTTCTTTCTTTCTTTCTTTCTTTCTTTCTTTTCCTTTCTTTCTTTTTTTCTTGCTTTTCCTTCCTTTCTTTTTTTTGGGGGGTAGTATTTGCTGCTCATCTGGAACTAGTAAACCTTGTAGATCTGCCTGTTTTGGCCTCCCAAGCACTAGGATTACAAGTTTGTTCTGAACATTTTTTTCTTTAAAAATAAAGCGACTTCTGGGTGTTGAATTTAGGTCCTCATGATTATACGGCAGGCACTTTACTCAATGAGAGGTCTACAGACCTTGAGTAGTTTTGTGTGGATAGAATGGCAAATGCCATCTTAATTTGTGATAGCCACTTGTAGACAGAATGAGGCTTCCTTGTCAGTTTCTGTAACTTGTACTTATCTACTATTTTTTTTAAAAAAATAAACATGTTTATTTATTTGTGGGCATGCATGGTGCAGAACATGCGTAGCAATCAGAGGACAATTGGGTGGGTCAGTTCTCTCACGTGGGTATTGGGGATGAAACGCAGGTTATCAAGCTTGGGAGCAAGTGCCTGTATGCACTGAGCCATCTCACTGGCACCCAAGAGGAAATTCTGAATGGAAGAAGCAGAAAGCTGGAATTTTTTGACAATGGAGTTCAAAGCCACAGAGGTTTTCCTTTACCCAGCGTCCCTTTTTATGGATTCACAACTCGGAGTAATGGATTGAGTTCAGCCCTTTGGTATTCTGGACCTAGTGTCTCTTCTACTTCTTTCGTGCCTTTGGATTTCTTATTTCTTTCCTTTTATCTCACCATATAGCATTGCCTGTAAATGCTTTCAGATAGCACAAAAAATTCCCTTTAAACCTTCTCCAGTCTTTTCTGAAGCTTCTGACTCTTGCCTCTCCCCCAATCCCTTTTATTCCAACCCTTTTCTTCATAGTCAACAAGTACATTATTTAAGATGGTAAAGCTGGGGGATGCTCAGAGAATAAAATATGTGAGATACCCTTCTTCTGTGTTATTACTTTCCAAAAGTGTGTGTGTATGTGTGTGTTCATGTGTATATAGGCACACTCGTGTGTACATGTTCATAATAAATATGTGGGGGGGCAAGAGCTGATAGTATGTGCCTTCCTTGATCATTCTCCTCTTTATTTACTGAGGCAGGGTCTCTCACTGAACCCAGATCTCACCAACTCCAGCTAGTCTGACTAGCTAGCTTGCCTCAGGCATCCCTTGGCTCTGCCTCCCAAGTACTGGATGACAGGTAGCTACCATACATACCTGTTTTTACTTGGGTGCTGAGAATCTAAATTCCAATCTTCCAGTTTGCACACAGCAAGCATTTTATCTGCTAAGCCGTCTCCACAGCCCAATATCAAGGAGTCATTCCTGCGTGTGTCCTTGCTCTGGATCTACTTTGATTCTGAGATTTCAGAGATGAATACGTCCACATCTCAGCAATGAGACTATCGCAAGATTTCTGTGACATCACAACTCATTCAGTTTGGTGATTGTGAGGTTCCTCTTCATTGCCAACTTGAACATATTGCCTCTGACATGCTTCTGGTTGTACCTGTAAGGGTATTTTCAGAGAGGAATGACTTTGGAACAAAGACCCTGAATGTATATGCAGGGCAATCCTATAAATTTTGGTCTCAGAATTAATAAAAAGAAACTCAGATGAGCCCCACTGTTCACCTTTCTCTGCTTCTTTATCCACTACAATGTAAACAGGCAGCCTCCTGCTCCTCCTGCCATACCTTCCCTACCATGACAGAATAAATCATTTTAAATTGTGGGCCGAAATAAAGCCCTCTTCTTGTGAGGCCTTGGTCATAGCTCTGAGAAGAGTAACTAACACAGTGGTGTTATCTAAAACCCCACAGTGTTCCCTTGATACCCCAAACTGGTGAGCCATTTTGATTAGCCCATGTGCCACTAGTACAGGAAGCATTGGCTGCTGTCAGCAGAAGGCAACCCAGAAGGGTCAATAGCCACTTCCAATCCAGAACACAAGCCTGCACTCCTGGACCAGCATCCTATGAGTGATGGAGACCCCTGTAGATGGAGGCTGCACTTT
Organism: Alexandromys fortis; assembly: GCF_014885135.2. NCBI lineage: Eukaryota > Metazoa > Chordata > Mammalia > Rodentia > Cricetidae > Alexandromys > Alexandromys fortis. The sequence goes on from NW_026068043.1 coordinate 3,835,980, forward strand.
TGTTTCCCAGCCACCCTGACCCAAATAATTACACAGAACTTTATTAATTACAACATTGTTGGGCCAACAGCTCAGGCATATTCCTAGCTAGCTCTTACATCTTAAATTAACCCATTTATATTATTTTATATTTTACCACGAGGTTTGTGGTTTGTTACTTCACATCTTGCTTCTTGGCTACATGGCATCTACCTGACTCAGCCTTCTTTCTCCCTGCATTCAGTTTAGTTTTCACACCTAGCTATATTCTGCCATGCCATAGGCCAAAGCCTCTTCTTTATTAACCAATGGTAATAAAACATTCATAGCATACATAAGGGATCCCACATCAGACCCCTATCCCTCTTCACCATCAGGATTTCAGGTTCCAAATGGAGTGCTGCGATGGTTAGCTTTAATTGTCAACTTTTACAACTTGAATCACTTGTGGGAGCATCTTAGTGAAGGATTGTCCACACTGGCTGGGCTGTGAATATATCTGTAGGGGGGTAGTCTTGTTTTTTAAATATCTTATATTTATTAAAAGTTTATTGTAAAGAACTTGCCAATAAAAAACTATCACACAACTCAAGAACAATGGCAATGGGTTTTTGATCCTACTGCACGTACTGGCTTTGTGGGAGCCTAGGCAGTTTGGATGCTCACCTTACTAGACCTGGATTGAGGTGGGTGGTCCTCGGACTTCCCACAGGTCAGGGAACCCTGATTGCTCTTTGGGCTGATGAGGAGGGGGACTTGATCGGGGGAGGGAAATGGGAGGCAGTGGTGGGGAGGAGGCAGAAATGTTTAATAAATAAATAAATTTAATAAAAAAATTTAATTAAAAAACTATCACACAATGAAACTGACCAGACCCAAAGTCTGTACATCTCAAAGACAACAATGACAATAACAAAACTTCCATATAGTTGGAATTCCCATTCTGAAGCTTTGGGGCTTCACATTGGATTTGAAACTTCTAATATAGATTATATTTTTATGGCTATCCACCAAGAAAAAGAAACAAACAAAAAAATGGAAAATCCACGACAGAGTTAAAACTAGAAAAGCAATTCATTTTACATCTTCTTTCATGACTCAATACACATGCTCACCCATGTATTCAGCCCTTCCTTATCACCCAGTATTTACCTGTCCTTGTTTCCTTTTATGCATGTTATATTATATATGTGGGGGATTGTCTTGGTTGTTAATTAATTTGGGAAGACCCAGCCCACAGTAGGTGGCACCATTCTCTAGGCAGGGGTTTTTTGAACTGCGAAAGAGTAGAGAAATAAAGTTTGGCATAGGTAGGCAAATAAGCATGCATGCATGCATGTATATGCATGCATTTCTGTCTGCTCTTGACCATGGCTATGATGTGACTGGCTGTTTGAAGCAATGATACCTGTAACCTGGATTGTGAGTTTAAATAAATCTTTCTTCCTCTAGGTTTCTTGATGACACATGTTTTATTATAGCAACAGAAATATAACTAGGACAAAGGGCATTTATTTTTCCGGGTATTTTACACTCAGTCACATTTGTTCTTCATATAACTCTAGGTGGGAAGCAAGACAAGACACACTGGTAATTTCTCCAAATATGCTGCAGAGCCTCTGAAAGGAGTGTATCCTCAAGACAAATCTATGACAGGTGTCAGAAGGTTCCCATGAACAGAGAGATGCCAAATCTCATAACTTCACAGGAGTAAGATGTGGGCAAATACATCACTTACAAATGTCATAAGCTTGGAAAGGTTACTGGCTCTTTCTTAGCCCCTTTGTACTGCTATGACAAAACCCTTGAGACTGGATAATTAATGGCAGTGTAGAATTTAGTCTTTGTGGTTCGGAGACCCAGCAAGTCCTAGGTCGAGGCACCAGCAGATTAGGTGTCTGGTGAAAGCCTGGTCTGTATTTGTGTCTTTACATGGCAAAAGGGATCAGCTAGTTTTTGTGGCTCTTTCATAAGGGTATGAATCTCATTCATGAGCCTCCCTGTTATACATTCATCTCTCATCAAGGAGGATAGCTTCCATCGCTGTTGTTACACCACTGGACCTTGAAACAGAGCCTTGCCCGTGATCAGCAATAGCACTACTAACTGGGCCACAAGCCCAGGTCATCACTGGAGCAATTAGGCAGGTGACCAACCACTGAGCCACAACCTCAAACCCTCTCTGGAGAGTCTAGGCAAGAACACCACTGCTGAATCATGGCCCTAGCCCCTCACTGGGGGATTCTAAACATGTATTCTACCACTGAGCCACACCCAAGACCCTCACTGGGGGATTCTAGGCAGGGGCTCTACTACTGAACTACATCCCCAGCCCCTCACTGGGGGATTCTATGTATCATTCTACTTCTGAACTATATCCTTTGTCCCTTTTTAGATTTTATTTTGAGACTTTGTCTCATTATGTAGCCTAGTCTGACCTTGAACTCACAATTCTCTTGCCAAGTACTGATGTTACAGACACATTCCACGATGCATGGGCAGGGGTTTAGTTCCCATTTTGTGTCACTGGGGTGACACACACCTTCTCTGGATCTCCACTTCCTTATCTATAAACTGATGATCAGAACCCTTTTACTTAAACAGAGCTGCCAAAAGGACAGGAAGAGTTGGAATAGGTAAAGTCATAGTCACCAATGGCCCTCAATAAAGACTTGGGACACATTAAAGAAAGAATCATGGCTTGCCAAAGTCTGTGAGACATTCTCATTAGATTATGAAAGGGGGTCTAATCTCATCGAATGGTATATTCTGGAGTCTTTCCTGATTAGCTGACATTTTTACTCAGCTTCATTAGAAATTTGGGAATATAAATATTTCATTAGTGATTCATCCAAGCCAAGTGCTTGGGATATTAAAATAAACAATGGTTGTCAGGGTAGAAACTCTGTCTTTCCAAAGCCCCTCTCACCAGGCTTACAGTTTTGACTCCTCCTTGTTCGGGATACACTTCACAGCCACCTATAGGTTTATGTATTCTATAAAGAAATTATTTTATTTTTAAATTATGTGTATGTCTGTGTGGGACATGTGCATATGTGAATACAGGTGCCTGTGGAGGCCAAGAAGGGGGCGTCAGATCCCCTGGAACTGGAGTGCAGGTGAGTCTAAGTGTCCTGACATGGAACTAAACTTGGATCCTCTGCAAGAGTGGTGTTCACTTTTAACCACGGAGCCATCTCTCCACCCCATACTTTTGTAAAAGTATAAAAATAAGAGCTTTTGTTTCTTGTATAAAGAGGAATCTCCCAAAGTATATAAATTTCAGTCCCACAAATCTGAATTTATTTATTTTAAAGGACAAAAACAAATCCTAATTTTAAAATATTCTTTCATTTATTTGTATGTGTGTGTGTGTGTGTGTGTGTGTGTGTGTGAAGGAGCACCTGTGTGTCAGTGATACATGTGTAATCACACATACAGGAGGGTAGAGGACAACTTTAGCTGTTCTTTAGGGATTGTTGGCCTTGTTTTGATTGTTTTTGAGACAATATCTCTCACTGACTTGGAACACACAATCCACCAGTCTCAACCTCCCTAGACCTAGAATTATAACAATACATGCCCTTAAGCACTGAGCCCTCTCTCCAGCCTCAGGCCTGACTTTTTGATTCCCATGAGCTCTGGGGATCAAAATCAGTTCTTCGGGCCTTCACAGCAAACACTCCACCCAGCAAGCCATCTCCGTTACCCCCAACCCCTAATTTTGAAGAAAATATTTAGAAATGTTGCTATTGGTTTATCACAGAGGGGAACGCATGATGGCTAGAGGGGCTTTTAGCTGAGGTGGTCCACACGGTGGCTCGAGGGAGGCTGTCCAGTGATAGAGGGCAAGGGCTGGCTTACTCTGATCCGGGTGGAGCAGGAAGCTGCGGAAGTAGAGCATCAGCCCTTACCTGGCTTGTTTTTCTCATCTTCTTCCATTTTAAGCAGCCTACATTGAGTGTGACTTTCCTAGACAGACACAGCACATACATCTATTCACTCCAGAAAGAGAGTACATAGCAGACCAAAGTAACGATTCTACCAAATCCAACCGGTAAACCAATGAGTTTTCTTGGTGTTATTAATTGGGTTTTCTTGGTGTTATTATTATTGGGTGACTGGTTACATACAGGGCAGGGATGACGCAAGTGTAGCTGCATCACAACAAGCCCATCCCCAGAGGGATGGCGACTCGGGAAAGCTGAAGCCCCGGAGTTCTCTATCATGGCTTGCTGGCGATCCAACGGTTCTCCTCCCAGCAGCTCAACTAGTCCCCTCCTCTCCCAGTGTTTTTTACTGCTTCTGTAGCACCTACGGAGAAGGGTCTGGTGACTCCTGAGTCTCATGCCCCCTACCTCCTTCATGCACAACCATGGTAGGGTGCCATTACCATTAAAGATGGGCTCCCCCACCCCATCTGTTAATCATCTCACCTCTGGAAATTTCTACAGAAATACCCCAAAGATGTGTCTCAGGAAATCTTAATCCAATCAAGGCGGCTGTGAAGATTAGCTAGGCATTGGTCCTGGTTTGGCTGCATTTTTTATAGTTAGTGGGCTGGTTATTTTAGGCATGAAGATCTTTCCTTGCACACCTGGGAATCTAGGATTTTTAAGTCTGTTTTTTTGTAACTGATTTGCACATACATAAGATATGAAAATATCTCAGGGAAAAAAATGATGCTCAGGAAATGTAAAGTATCCCGATGAGTGTCTGTGATAAAACAGTGTCTTCTGAGCTGAGTGTCATTGAACCCCGGTCTCGGCGAACGGGGAGCCCTCTCCACGGGTACAATCAAAGGCTGGTATGGGAAAGTTATGAGGTGCTAACAAGATGCAGGTACGCAGTGCTGCAATCCACTCACCCAGCCTGAAGGGATTTTGTTTTGAGGTCAAGTTCACATAGCTGAAGATGACCCCAAACTCCTGCTTCTTCTGTGTCTACCACCTGAACACTGAGATCTAAGTAGGGATCACAAAGAACACTCCCATTGGAAGGTCCCATTGGGAGGAGGAAGCTTAACTAAGTGTTATATTACATCCTTCCAGATAGGTGGTAGCTTTTGGTGACCCAGGAGAGTGCAGAGAGCTGACCAGGAGCAAGGATCAACCATGGAGAAATTGATCGGTAGTGTCTTACTTAGCTTTAACTGTTAACTTGACATTGCCTAGAGTTGCCTTAATTAAGGGACTGTCCGGGTCAGATTGGCAATCGGCATGTTGCAGGAAGGAACATTCTCTTGATTTCTATTTTTTAATAGGAGAGCCCAGCCCACTGTGGGTGGCACCATTCCCTGGGTAGGTTGTCCTGGGCTGTATAAGAAAGCCAGACAAGCATGAACCTGTTGGAGATACAGCAAGGAGCATCCCTGGTGATTCCTATTGTACTTCCTTGGCTGAGAGTGAGTTCTCTGGTCAGAGGTGATGCTGCATGGAATTACAAGCAGTCCTGCTTTCAGGTTTCTGCTTAAGTTCCTGCCTTGGCTTGCCTCAGTGACAGCCTAGGAATAGGAAGTATAAGTCAAATGAATTCTCTCTCCCCTAAGTTGCTTTTGGTCAGAGTGATTTCTTACTGCAACAGAATGAAACTAGCACAAATTGGGACACACGCATGCATGTGCGCACACACACATATTTCAAGATGATAAAAAATAATTATCTTTTTAAATGTGACTGAGATGGCAAGACAGCTAAGCAAGGGAAGGTCCTTGTTACACAAGCCAGTGGCCTGAGTGCAACCCTGGAGCTCGTATGCAGGTAGAAGAACAGAACCAGCTCCACACCGCTGCCTTCTGGCCTCCCCACACGTGTGCCATGGCACGCACGTGCACACACACACACACACACACACACACACACACATACACACCTCTCTTCTCTTCCACAACAATGGGAGATAAAATGTCTTTTAAATACTTCAAGAATGAGCAAGGTTAGCAGACACAAGAGGCAAACTCTGAGACAGAAAAATATTATTAGTGGGCACCAGGGGCTGGGGCAGGGGAAAATGAAAGTCTTTAGAACAGTGGTTCTCAACCTTCCTAACGCTGCGACTCTTTGATACACTGCGGTGACCATGCCCCCCCACACCAGCTATAAAATGATTTTCATGACTTTCATAACTACTTCGTAAGTGTAATTTGTTAGTGTTAAGAATCACAATGTAAATATCTGATATTTCCGAAGGTCTTAGGCGACCCCTGAGAAAGGGTCGTTCTACCACCCCAGAAGGGTTGCGACCCCCAGGTTGAGAACCACTGCTTTGGAGGACTTGGGATTTATTGTTGACATGATCGAACATTCCTAGGACACTTTGGGTGTGCTTAAGACCACTGACCTGAACATTGTTCAAATGTTTCCAATGGTACCTTTCTGTTATGTGTGCTTCTGGAACTTCCTGTGTTGGCATAAGACCCCTCAGCAAACCCTGCTGAGGCCTGCTCTATTACACCAGCTTCAAGACAAGCCAGGGAACTTACATTTTTCCAGGCTCCCAGGTGACTCGGACTCTGAGGATGCCTGGCTTGGAGGCAGCCCCCGTTGTTCTGTTTTCTAATTGGAACACGCCATATGCGCTGTTCGCTCAGTCCCAGCTGCCACAGCCCACACGTTCCCAGGGAGCAGCAGGTCCCTTATCTCAGCAGCTGTCGGCAGGGAGTGATGTCAGTAATCAAATTGGGGGGTGGGGAGTGGCTGATGGCAGCAACAGTAATAGAACCCTGATTTGGGCATGACAGTTGTCACCCACCACTTACCTGAAATTTTGCATTCTACAGTTTGGGTTACCTTCAGTCAATTATAGTGCAAATATTTTAAAAATTAAGTAGAAACTTCCAAAAACAAATAGTCTGTATATTTTAAAGATTTGTTTTGTTCTGTGACCATACTCACATAGACACAGACAAACACACACACACACAAACACAGATGCACGTGCACACAACTCCTCAGGCTGTAACTTAGACCTTCCAGTGACAGCCATGCAAATTCACCCTCTAGAACACTCTCAAGCTCAGACCAATTCTTTATGCACCCAAAGGTTGCGAGATCAGAGGTTTGATTATTCTCAGCCCGCAGCCCTAACGACCTGAGGGTGGAGAGGTGAGGTTGTATGCAGTGTGGATCCATGAACTCCATTCAGTCCCTGGCCGAATGGCCATCTCCCAAGCCCATGTGGCCATGGGCTACTTGCATTGCTTTTGAAAGTAGGTGGAGCGAGACTCCCTGGTTAGCCCTTGTTCCTGAACAGGGTCTTGAGACAAGGGAATACCAAGGGAGTATTCCGTAATACTGAGGAGCATTAGGAGTCTGGATAGAATTCCGTAATAACAACCTCCCCTGTTAGTTTGAACCCTTCTTATTTCCAGTTTACACTAAGCCTGGATGGCAGTTGTTGCTTTTATTGCTAAGAAGCAGATGCTCCCCCCTTTGCTCGTCCCTTCTGATTATGGGTGGCATCTGCTTCCTCATCCCCCTCCCCAACTCCCCCAAATACTGTTTATCAAAACCCTCAGCCACATAAGGATTCCCAAATGGCACCTGGCCAATTTAGTATTGGATTTCCTCTAGTCCTGGAAGGTAAACATTTATCTCTGCAGAAATAGGTTTTTGTTTTCTTATTTGAGTTTGTCTTGAGGAAGAAAAAAAAACTTACATCAAGTGTTAGTCTTTCTTAATTTATTTTTTTTCCAGTGTTGGGAGTGGAAGTGCTCTCCCACTGAGCAGCACCCCTGATCCTTTTTATTTGTGTGTGTGTGTGTGTGTGTGTGTGTATTATATGCATGCATATGCACACATATACTCCTGTGTAGGCATGTATTGAGGTCAAGGGTTGATGCTGGGTGTTTTCTTCCTTAATCTCTCTCCACTTTAATCCCTTGAAACAAGGTCTCTCACTAAACCTGGTGCTAGACTGGCCATCAAGGAATCTTCTAGTGTCCACCCTCCCCCACCTACTATTGGGATTACAGGCTCATGCCACCATGCCTGGCTTTCTAATAGGTTCTGGGGAGCCAATCTCAAGTCCTCACGCTTGTGCAGCAAGTGATTTAGCACGAGCCATCTCCCCAGGCCCATTTCTTTCTCAGAAGCTATTTTCAAATGAATAGTATTTAATCCATTGCCACGGGCAGGGTTTCCTCTAGGCCACCTTATTAACTGCTTTCTAGTAGGCTTATCATTCTTTGCCCAGGTGAAAGAGTTCACCTGCCCTGCAGTGATAAATTTCTCTGTGTGTCAATGCATGGTGGAATAAGTGTGTGCACGCCCCCACTACCCCCTGCCTATCTTTACCCTGTCTCCCTTAATTCTCCCAATCCAAATAGCTCCTTTCTGTGGCTCGCGGAAGCACTTTCATCTGTGGCCATTTTTTTTTTGACATCTCTGACACGGCTTCCTCAGGCTATCTGCCCAGTTCTGAAACCCCCATTCAGATCCCTTTAAACTCTGGAGGAAAAGAAGAGAAGTAAGAATCATTGTGAGAGGCTAAGAGATGGCTCACAGATAGCAGAGCTTTGCCAGCCAGTGTGACATTTGAGCTCCCTCCTCAGACCCATACGCTGGGAAGAAAGAACTCCTTCCTGCAAGTTGCCCTCCGACTTCTGCATACACACCGTGGCCCATACTGGAATGCGGAAGGGTTAGTTAGCATTTAAACAGATGATTTTGGTGTTGGGATGGGGGGACCATGCACAGACTTTCTCCTCCTCCCGTCATCCCAGCCCTTGACTGACAGGAATTTCCATAACACTCTGTCTTTTCTTTCTCACTTCTCCCTGTTCATCAGAACACCCCATCCTCGCTTCTTCCAGATGCCAAATAGCTGTATCCTTAAGGAACAAAACCCACGATACAGAGAGGCCAGCATGAAAACACATGCCTTTAAATTGGCAAAAGCTGCCGAGTATCCTTAAGGTGCACGAGATCTATACAGTTTCTGCGAAAGGAACTGTTAGAGCGCTATACAGCAAAGCCACATTGAAGAGCAGTGTACAGTGGTGCATGCCTCTGGCCTACCGCTGAAGGGGCAGAGGCAGGAGGATCCCCGCATCTAGTTGAATCAGCAAGATCCGGGTTCAGCGAGAAATTCTGTTTTAAACAAGCAAGCAAGCAAGCAAACAGAAAGCACAAGGTGGTGGCACACACCTTTAATCTCAGCACTAGGGAGGCAGAGACTGGCTTCTTGCCAAAGAGGATGTTGCATTCTCCACGGAACACCTTTTTCTTCCACTTCCTTTACTCCCTGTATTAGTTACTTTTCTAGCATCAATGGCAAGATACCTGATAAAAAGCGATGAGAGCAAGGAAGGGTTTATTGTGTCTCATGGTTTGAGGGTGCACAGTCCATCCTTAGGAGAACGGCATGGGAGAGTGAGGCAACTGGTCCCATTGCACCTGCAGGCAGGAAGCAGAGAGGGATGAAGGCTGGTACTCAGCTCACCTTCTTGTTTTCATTCAGTCCAGGATCCCAGCCCATATGTGATGCCATCCACGTCTAGTATGGGGCTTCCCGCTTCCGCCAACCTAAGAGGTTACCTCACAGATGTGCCCAGATGTATGTCTTCCTAGATGAGTCTAGATTCTGCCAAATTGACAGTCAGTGTTAACCGGTTACTGAGTCACAACACAGCCATCTTAGATGAGGATGTGGAGATGTATTCCAGCTTTCTAACTGCCAGAGAGTTAAAATTCTTCATATGCCAACTTTTTTTTTGCAATCAAGAAACTTTCTAGGGCTGGAGAGATGGCTCAGAGGTTAAGAGCATTGCCTGCTCTTCCAAAGGTCCTGAGTTCAATTCCCAGCAACCACATGGTGGCTCACAACCATCTGTAATGGAGTCTGGTGCCCTCTTCTGGCCTGCAGGCATACAGACAGAATATTGTATACATAATAAATAAATGTTAAAAAAAAAGAAAACATTTAAAAAAAAGAAACTTTCTAAAGGTGTATAAATATCCTGATGTTTTATAATATCTATTTTCAATGCTTTTAAGCTATGCATATTTATATATTTGCGTGTGAATATGTACACATGTATGCAGATGTCTATGGAGGCCAAAAAAGAGCATCGGGTTCCCTGAAGCCGGAGTTTCAGGTGGTTTTGAGCAGCCAGTGTGGGTGCTAGGACCTGAACTCTGGCAGTTTCCTTGAGGTGTTAGGACTCTGAACTGCTGACTATCTACACAGCCCTATCACAGTGTTTGGGATGCAGGTCTAAGGTGATTTATTCATGCATGTCTTGCATTTTTGTCATTTATAGAGGAGCTGAAGGCCCCCTTGGAAGAGTATGTCCACAAACGCTACCCTGGGCTGGTGAAGGTGGTACGCAATCAAAAGAGAGAAGGCCTGATCCGAGCACGCATCGAGGGCTGGAAGGTGGCCACTGGACAGGTCACTGGCTTTTTCGATGCCCATGTGGAATTCACTGCTGGATGGTAGGTCGTGAGCCAAAACGTATTACATAGCAAGAGCTGAATCTGGGAGGTGGAGCATTTCACCTGTTTCTTCTGGAGCCACTGGAAGAAAGGGGAAGGGATGCTTGGTGAGAAGGCCATTGGGATGAAGTTCAAAAGCAAGAAAATGAATCATGGGCTGGCTTTCTAGACACTGTTATTGTTATCATCAGTCTGTGAGTCACTTTGCTCATCACTGTGACCAAACATACCTGGCTAAAGCAACTTACAAAAGAAAGAAACTTTAGCTCAAGTTTGAGGGTGTGGTCCATCATGATGGGGAAGCCACAGCAGCAGAAGTGAGAGGCAGCCACAGTCAGGGAGCAGAGAGAGATGGACATTGGTGCTCAGCTCACTTTCTTGTTTTTATTTAATCTAGGGCCCCAGCTCATAAGATCATGCCATCTATATTCAGGATGGGTCTCCCCACTTCAGTTAACCCAAGTTAGAAGCTGCTTCACGGGCATGCCCTCCCAGACATCTGTTTTGATTCTAGATCCTGTCAAGGTGACAGTTAGGATTAACCATCATAATTATTGTGGTGGTTAGTAAATTCAAAGCCAGTCTGGTACACGAGTCCCTGTCTCAAAAATAAGTCATTTCTCTAAAACAGTAGCAACAGATAGGGACTGGAGAAATGACTTGGTGGCTAAGAGTACTAACTTCTCTGGCAAAGGACCCAACTGTGTCTGGGTTACGTATGGGGTAGAGGGATACATGCTATGTATGCGTGTACAGGTGTATGTGTGCATGTGTGTTGAGGTCAGAGATAACATCGGGTGTCATTCTCCAGGTGTCTTCCACCCTAGTTTTCAAAGCAGGGTTTCTCATTGCCATAAATCTCACCTCGTAGGCTAAATGACTTTCCAGTGAGTCTCAGGGATCCTCCTATCTCTGCCTTCCCCAGGATTACAAGTGTGTCCACCATGTCTGGCTTTTTTACAAAAATTCTGAGGATTGAACTAGGGTCCTCATGCTTACATAGAAATTACTTCACTAATTAACCTATTCCCCATCCCTTCTCCCGACTAGAGACTGGCCTCTACCCCCTGCCCGTCAACCAGTCACCTCCCCTCCATCACTTTCCCTCCTAACCACTTCTCCCATCTCACACCCACTCTGCTGAGACGGTCCCCTCTCTACTTTGGGGCGGTGCGTTCTTATTCACCCTCAGGAATGCAATGGATCTCTGAATTCATTCTTTGGTGCATTTGGCTATGTAATCCCTAACTGGCCTAGAATTCAATATGTAGCCCAGGCTAGCCTTGCATTTACAGTGAGTCTCCTGCCTCCATCTCCTGAGAGCTGGGGTGACAGGGTGCACCACCTCACCTAGCCACTTACTGGATCTGTGACACTGGTCTAGGCTGGGGACGTGCCTGGTTCAGATGGCTCCTCTCTCGGAATTTCCCATTGTCACACTGAAACAGTCCCGTCAGTCAACACAATGGGCATTCCAGACTGGCAATATTTGGCATCTTCCCTGAAAGGTATCATCTAACTTGGGCCAGCAGAGTCTAATTCCTCTGTGGTCTAATTCTAACAGGGCTCTGATGTCAGCCTTTGCCATGCCGACTTCCTTTCTACACTTCAGCCAAAGGATCCCATGTCCCTTTCTGAATGAAAACCCTTGTGTGTTTTCTCATTAGAGACAGTGTGTCTCACCATTTACTGGGTGAAAAAAACCTCCACAGTGGCCCAGGACACTAAAGATGCCTCTATTCTCCCTGTGGCATTTGAACTGGGTGTTTCTGTGGCTCTGTTTGAATGTCTTCCATGTCCTGGGATCCAGGGAGACCTTCAGCCTGGGTCTGAAGAGAGAGAGGGAGAGCTGTCAGTAAGGTGTGTGAGCAGCTGAGTTAGCACCTTAGAACCTAGGTGAAAAAGCCAGGCTGGTCGTGCACACTGCCCTGGGGAAGCTGGGAAAGGAGCTAGCCTAGCCTGGTTATGAGGCCTCCGTTATGAGGCCCAGGAGAGATGGGGATGGAAGAACTACAGTTGAGGATGTTGCCTGGCACTCAAGAACATTTACATGTGTGTGCACATGCCTTCTGTGCCGGTTAATTTTTATCAACTTGACACAAACTAGAGTCACCTGGGGAGAAGGAACTTCAGTTGAGGAGTTGCCTCCGTCAGATTGGCCTACGGGTATGTCTGTAGGGCCATCCCTGGACAGGTGATGCCCAGGATAGAAGTAGATTATAGGCCATAGAAGAAGGTAGCTAAGCAAGCCAGGGGAAGCAAGCCAGTAGCACATAGCCCATGATAATTTGGCTCTGGGCCGTCAACATTCCAACTCTCCACAATCACATGCCACGGAGCATGTGTGGAGATCCAACAACACCTCGCAGGAACTGGTTCTCTCCTCCCGCTATCTAGGCCCCAGAGATGGAACTCAGATTGTTAGCCCTGGTGGCAAGCGTCTTTACCCACTGAGCCCCCTCACCAGCGTAATCATGAAAGTTCTAGACAACCGGTCAGACTTATAGAGTCTCTGACCCACGTGAGAGCTTCAGTCCACCCTTGAGATGGCTATCCAACTTTCTCCTCAGCCCTGGCACTGTTACTTATGTCCACATCTCTTTGGCAGAGCAGCTCACATGTGGAAGCCCCCCCCCCAATTAGGGGGATCGAGATTTGTCAGGTGAGTAGAGGATGCACAGTAGGGTCCCAAGACACTCCAGGATGGAGTTGGGGATCAGGAAATGAGAAAGGACCTGGGCTGTAGAAACGCTGTTTGAAGGGGATGGGGGATGGGTCCCCTGAGAGAGTGCTTGCTGTGTAAGCATGAGGGTGTGCATCCAGATCCTCAGCACTGATGTCACTGAAGGAAAAAAATGGGCCAGGGATAGCCCTGTGTGTGCCTATAACCCCTATGTTGTCATGGGTGGAGACAAGAGGTTCGCTGAGGCTCACTGGCTGCCAGGCTAGCTCTAGGCTCACTGGCAGACTCTGTTCTGAGTTACTAAGGTGGAAAATTATGGAGCAGGACACCTGACGTCCTCCTCTAGTCTCCACTTTGATGCACAGGTAGGCACATCTGCATACACACGTGCACACGCACCACACACAGAGAGAAAGAGTAAAATGTATTGTCTTTTTATGTGTGGAAATATCACAATGAAACCCATTACTTTGAAGGCTCACTTAAAATATTAATTTTGTTTTTCAATTGTAAAGAGCAAAAGAGGGACTGGGGAAATGTTTGGTCAGTTGGGGTCTTGTGAAGCAAGCATGAAAATCTGAGTTCTGATTTCCAGCACCCACAAAAAAAGCTGGGTACAGTGGTGAGCACCCATAATCCCCACCCTAGGGAGGCAGAAATAGGAAGATCTCTGCGGTTCACTGGTCATCCAGCCTAGTGGGATCCATGAACTCTGAGTTGAATGAGAAATCCTGTCTCAATAAATAAATAAATAAGTAGATAGATAAATAAATAAATAAATAAATAAATAAATAAGATGGAGTGCCCAGACTGGAAAGATGGCTTGATGGTTAAAAGCGCTTGCTGCTCTCCCAGAGGACCTGAGTTCAGCTCCCAGCACAAACATCAGGCAGCTCACAACCAACTTCCTCTAAGGCCAGCTTCTGGAGAACGCAGTCCCACACGGAGACAATACACAAACATACATAAACAAAAATACCTTTTAAAAAAAAACAGTAAGAAGAAGGTGGATCAGGATCAAGAATGACACCTGACAGTGACCTCTGGCTTCTGCGTGTGAGCACACCCGTGTGTACTCGTACACATATGCTCTCCTGCACACATGACTACATACACACAAAAAACACCGCACACATGCAATACCAAATTTAAAAAATTAAGAAGTAAAAATGTTTTTTAAAAGTGCAGAAAGTGAGCTTCCTTACTTAGAAAAAGGAGGCATGGTTTCTCCAGACAGGTGACATTGGCGCTAAGCTCCTGGTGGCTCTGCTTTCTGCTGACTGCCAAGAGCAGAACCCCCCCCCCACACACACACACACGCACACACAAAGAGAGACTCTCTCCAGTGACGACATGAGGGAGAAAGCTGTAGAAGCTGAGGGGAATAATTTCCCTCTGGCTTCCACCTCCACCATGTGTGTAAAAAGTATCGGAGGCAGTCAAAGGCCCAGGGTATATTTTATTGCTCATTTTAAATAGAAAGATGAGCTGAGCCAACAGGTAATTCAATAGCTGCAAATGAAAAGAGATTGTTGCCGGCTGTAAGTTCTCATTATTCTTCCAAAGAGCACAAAGAAATGGGATTTTTCCACTTGACTCTTTTCCAAAGCCTATGCTCTGGTCCAAGCTGCAAGATTAATGTCTCGGCTTCCAGGAGCCATCTTTAGCTTCTAGGATGCTGAAAGTGATTCCTTCCTGTGATCAGCCTCACAGACACACAGTGGCTTGACCATCTGCTCTGGGTTAAGCCAGCCAGCTAACACCTTGAAACCCGAGCCTGTTCAAGCCAGGCTGCAGCCTTGCTGGAGGAGGCACAGCTGGGAGTCGAGATTTGCCTGACTCTGGGTTTAATTAGTTCCAAGCCTTCTGCTGCAGACCAATCAGATCCTTTTAAGCAATCAATTAGATAATCAATTAAAACAACAAAAATAGTCGAGCCCACACAAAGAAACTAATGAAGCTGCTTATTAAATCCAGCACGGGAATGACCTATTTGAGGATAGGAAATTTAGTACCAGCAGAAAGAAAAAGAAAAACGAAAAAGACATCAGCAAGAAGTGGCAGACTGTGCTCTGAGGAGGAAACCGTATAGAACTGCCGGTCATGCAGAGATGGGAACTGTTTATGATGAAAAAATAAATAATGTATTAAAACAGCTAGGGGCTGGAGAGATGGCACAGCACTTACAGCTCTGATAGAGGACCTGAGTTTGGTTCCCAGGATGCACACCAGGGGGCTAACAACCACCTGGAGCTCCCTCTTCTGCCCTCCAAGGGCGCTGAAGTCACATGCACACATCCACAAAATACTCCGGCCAGGCTTCTCCTGTCCACACAGGCATCATGATAGTGATTTTGTTATGAGAGAGTACTGCACACTTGAAAACACGTCCAAAAGAACATCCTCATTGTCTCAGTGTGTGGGTGCACCCCTCGTGGTCCTGAGTTCCTTGCTTGTGCTCTCTCTCCTTCTGTTCCTGATTTGGACCTTGGGGTTGTAGAGAAGTCAAGAACAATGGCAATGGGTTTTGATCCTACTGCACATACTGGCTTTGTGGGCGCCTAGGCTGTTTGGATGTTCACCTTACTAGACCTGGAAGGAGGTGGGAGGTCCTTGGACTTCCCACAGGGCAGGGAACCTAGTCTGCCCTTCAGGCTGATGAGAGAGGGGGAGTTGACTGGGGGAGGGGGAGGGATATGGGAGGCGGTGGCGGGGAAGAGACAGAAATCTTTAATAAATAAATAAAATTTAAAAAAAAAGAAAACACGTCCAGAGTGCTCATGAATATGGATCCGTTGGTGGAGGGCTTTCCTAATGTGCGCTAAGTCCTAGGTTCCATCCCGAGCACCATATAAACCAGGCATTTTAAATGACAGGCCGAGGCATGCTTCTAATTCCAACAGTAGGTAGAGGCAGGCAGATTGGCAGTTCTAAGCCAGCCTGGGCTACATGGGAGTTCAGGGCCAGCCTGGGCAACTTAACAGAACAGTCTTCAAATAAAACCCCCATCAAGCTAGGGATGTAGTTTGATTGGTAGACTGCTTGTCTAACATGCAGGAGACCCAGGGCATGATCGCCAGGCTTACACAGAAGGGCTGTGGTGGCGCGTTCTTGCTGTTGTGGCACCAAGAGAGTCGAGGCAGGAGGACCAGGAACTCAGGTTCCTCCTCTTCTACACAGCTTTTGAGGCCAGGCTGGGGCACATGAAAGTCTGTCTCAAAACAAACTGGAGAAATCAAACCTAGAAACCTTCTGGCCGTCGCTACTCAAAACTCTCGTCAGTCACATGCTTTGCGTACCTCGGTTTCTCTCCCAGTCCCAACCTTCGGTTTGTCTTCATTTGGGGCAGTTTTAGAAGCCTGCTGGCTGACGCGTGCCCACAGGGGACAGAGTTTGATGGTGCCTTCTCTGCTTTTGCAGGGCGGAGCCTGTCCTGTCCCGCATCCAGGAAAACCGGAAGCGGGTCATCCTCCCCTCCATCGACAACATCAAGCAGGACAACTTCGAAGTGCAGCGCTACGAGAACTCCGCCCACGGGTACAGCTGGGAGCTGTGGTGCATGTACATCAGCCCCCCGAAAGACTGGTGGGACGCCGGCGACCCTTCTCTCCCCATCAGGTCTGTGGCAAGTAAGCTCTGGCGGGGCTGGGAAAGATCTGCGGAACAGTGAGACCCCAGGCTCAAGGGTCAGCTTGAGCCACGGAGCAGGGCTGGGAGAGGCTGGCAAAGACTGGTGCGGCGCTGTGAAAGCAGCTCCCCGAGGAGTGATGGTGCCTTAGGACCATCATTCCTGGCTGAGGGAGACAATTGCAGTTTATTGCAGCAGCTACACGTCTTAGGCGCCGCTTTCATATGGCTGCAATGAAAGTTTAAAATTGGTAATAATCCAGTTTTTCATCCTTCCTCGGGTGTTACATGGCTTCACAGTCTATGATTTTACCTACCCTTGGTTAACCTTTGTGAAAACACTAAATTATCTCAACGTCTCGGCTCAGCATCGGCAATAAAATCGCATCTGCGAAGGTTTTTCCTATAGTGTCGCATTGACAGGTAATAGAGATCGGGGTATGGCATGGGGGAGGGGGCAGCATCGTTCTACCTAGCGGCACTCGTGTGGAGGTCAGGGGACAGCTTTGCGGAGTTGGCGCTCCCGTTTCACCTGTGTCCGGATTCTGGGATCAAAGGTGGGGTGGGTGACAGGCTTGCATGGGAAGCACCATTATTTGCTGAACCATCTTGTCAGTCCCAAGCTGACACACACACACACACACACACACACACACACACACACACACGTCAGAGGATGTTCACCATCTTTCCTCAGGCATCTTCATTTGAAACTGTTTCTTATTAGCATGGAACTCTGCCACGATGCCAGGCTAGCTGGCTAGTGAGCTTCCAGAGAACTCCTGTATGTGTCTCGCATCTCATCGTTACTGCGATTACAACGGTGGTGCCTGGCTTTTATGTGGGCTCCTGGGATCAAACTGGGGTCATCGCTTTTGTGAGACAATCACTTTACCAACTGAGCCATCTTCCCAGTCCCCAACTCTTTTTTTTATTTGTTTGTTTGTTTTGTTTTGTTTTGTTTTTCAAGACAGGGTTTCTCTGTGTAACAGTCCTGGCTGTCCTGGAACTCCCTTTGTAGACCAGGCTGGCCTCAGACTCGCTGAGATCTGTCTGCCTCTGCTTCCCAAGTGCTGGGATTAAAGGAATACACCACCACTGCCCAGAAGTCCAGTCCCCAACTCTTAAAATAGGATTAATTCTGTCTTCAGTCGTTAGAGGTGGGAAGGGCATCTTCTCCAAGTCTGACTTTAGTGAAAGTTTTTTTCATATCAAGCAGGAAAGCAAGGTGGGTGTAGGCTCTGTCTTGGTTTGCAAATCTGTGATAAACAAAATATGTTAGTTTTTTAAAATTCCCATGACAAGTATCTGAGAAAAAGCAATTTAAGGAAAACAAGATGTACTTTTTTTGGAGACAGGGTCTCACTATGTAGTTCTGGTTGTTCTGAGACTCACTATGTAGAACAGGCTGACCTCGAACTCACAGAGACCCTTCTGCTTCTGCTGCCCAAATGTCAGGATTAAAGGTGTGTGCCACCACACATGCCTGGAAAACAAGATTGGTTTTAACTCAGCATTTCAGAGGCAAGTCTATTGTGGCAGGAGCAGCTCACAGCCTAGAGGCAGGAAAGAGGAAGAGAGAAATTGTCTGTTCCAGCTGCCTTTCTCTTCCCAGCCCCTTTTATTCCAGCAGGTACCCAGCTTTGTGACACGGGGCTGCTCACATTTAGGGTGGCTCTTCCCTCTTTATCACTTCTGTCTGGAATGCCTTCACAGACACACCCAGAGATGTGCTTTAATCATCTCCCAGATGTCTCTCAAGCCAATCAAGTCAACGCCAAAATTAACAACCTATCCTAGCTAGCTTTAACTGTTAGCTTGACACAGCCTGGAGTCACCTGGGGAAAGAGTATTGGTTGAGAGATGGCTTAGATCAGGTTGGCCTATGGACACTTTGGTGGGAGATTGTCTTGATTGTTCATTTGTGTAGTAGGGCCCTGTCCACTGTGGACGGCACCATTCCCTGAGCAAGTGGTCCTGAACTGTGTTAGTAAGCTAACCAAGAATTGGCCTATAAGCAAGCCAGTAAACAGCATTCCCTAAGGGTTCTACTTCCAGTACCTTCTTGAGCCTCTGCCCTCAGTGATAGGCTGAGACCTGGAAGTGTAAGCCAAACAAACCCTTTCCTTCACTAAGTTGCTTTTTGTTTGGAATATTTTATCACAGCCACAAAAGGAAAACAGGAGCATCATCACACCGGAGAAAGGGTTTGAGAAGTCTTTTTGATTTTCTGTCTCAAACCAAAAGCTGAAAAGTTGCCTGAGAGTGGTACAATCAATGAGCAGGTTCAAAAACCACGGAAGGTGGACTTTGAGGGCCATCTCAAAGGAAGCTGTGTCGTAGCCCAGTTCAGCTCTTTCTGCAGTGTTCCAGAATGATCCCCCAGCTGTCTGTAAGTCATAGTGTAGACTCATCACTGAGAAGGCATTACCTGAGAGCCAAGGTAGAACCCGCAAAGATATTTAAACTTTAACAGAGAGTATGTGAAGACCCAATGACCTTCAGAACTTAAAGACATTAAGTTTCATATTTTAGTAAAATGATCCTTCCTCCCTCGTGTTCTTCAGACACAGGGAGAGGCTGGTCCCCAGCTATGACTGAAAGAATGAGGTGATAACGGGGGGGGGGGGGGGGGTTGGTCACAGTGAGGAACTTTGATGGCCTAGTACCTTTGTGTGTGTGTGTGTGTGTGTGTGTGTGTGTGTAATAGTGGCAATAGAACAAGGGCTTAAACAAAAGTTCTGCTGCTAGCTCTTCACTGGGGTATTCCAGGCACGTATTCTTCCTCTCAACCATGCCCCCAGCCCCTCACTTTAATATTCTAGGTAAATGCTTCTCCTGAGTCATGCCCTCAGCCCCTCAATGGGGAATTCTCATAAGAACTCTACTGTTAATCCATATACCTCCAGATATTCACTGGAGGTTTCTAGGCAGGTGTTCTTACACTGAGGTGTTTTTGCTTTCGCCCCTCAACAGACACTAGCTCTGCCATCATTCCCTCACAGAAGGATTCTCATCAAAAGAGCTACCGCTGAGCTACACTCTTAGCTAAGGTGAATTGGCTGGTGGACATGGGCCCGTCTGCACAGGAAGGCTTTGTGTGAAACAGGACATGGCATCCCTCAAGTTGCTGCCACATTACCAAATGATTAATATGCGCTTTAAAGACTCAAGAACATAGAGTTATGATCCTGAGCCATTAATATTACATGAGTTTCTGATGTACAAAATGGAAGCATGCACCAGAGGTCTTCTCTTTGTGCGTCTTTACTTACCAGACACTTAATTTGTTAATGGTTGGTAGGGAGATTTAATTGTCGGAAAGGAGTTTTATGGGCCTGCTGATATTATTAAGCTGATAGAATGTGCTTTCTTAATCATGAGGACATGGTCATTTCTCCTCCATCCAGGAATGCCAAGATGTTAGTGGTTATGATTATACTCCATTGAAGTGTACAGGGAGCCTGTCATATTCCAAAAAGCATAGTCTAAATAAAGCATTGCATACTAGATTTCCTGGTAGGGGATGGAGGATAAGAAGTTTCACCCTGGGGGCTAAAGAGCACTTGCCACTCTAGCAGAGGACCCAAATGCAGTTCCCAGAATCCACGTTGGGCACCAAGCAACCACCTGTCACTCCAGCTCCAGGAAATCCAATGCACTCTTCTGACCTTCCCGGACACTGTACTCATGTGCAAAAACCCATACAGGTACACATCCATGCATGTAAATAAAAACATCAAAACTTTGAGGAATCTTTGCTTTAGGGGAGCATAGTCCATTTCTTTTGTTCTAGTGTTGAACACTGCAGCTAGAGCTTCATGAGTACCAGGCAAGGGCCCCACCACCGAGCCACCTCACAGCCCTTTCGTTTTATTTTTTATCACTTTTTGTTTGGGGATAGGGTCTTTATAAGTGGCATAAGCTGGCCTTGAACTTATTCTTTAGACCAGACAGGAACTTGTGATCCTCCTGCCTCAGCCTCTGGGACAGCTAAGATGACAGGCCTGTACCACCGCACTCAGCCTACATTCTTGTCCCCGTATGACCTAAGGAGCTATTTGCTAACGTGTCCTGTTGCTTCTCGCCCTTAATTGTCTACAGCTGAGATTTCAGGTGAGAGTGGCAGGTGACCTCAAAGAAAACAAAGGCCCCATGTAAAGGCTGTAGTTAGGGATGGTTAGAAAACACATCCTGCCCAAGGAGGCACCTGCCTCCAGCCCCATGTGTTACTATACGGAGAACCAAAATGGCTGGCCACCAGCCTTTTGAAAAGTCTTCTTTTCATGTGTGTGTGTGTGTGTATATATATATCTGTGTGAGTTTATGTCACAAGTATGCAGGTGCCCATGAAGCTCAGAAAGGAGTATCAGTTCCCTTAGATCTGGAATTACAGTTGGTTGTGAGCTGCCCCAACCGGATGCTAGGAACGAAATATAGTCCCACTGGAAGAACAACAAGCTTTCTTAACCATGGTGCCTTCTGAAACAGGATCTAGTGGAGACCTGATCTTGAACTTGCTGTGTAGTTAAGGAGGACCTTAAATTCTTATCTTCCTACCTCCACCTTCAGAGAGCTGAGTTTATGTGATACTGAAGATAGAACCCAGGGCTTCGTGTATGCCGGGCGCATGTCACATGAGTTGAGTTATATTCCCAGCTCTGTATTCCTAGATCAGAACTTTTATGAAGTCTTCTGACTTCAAATGTCCAGGACTGCATTGTCTTGTCAGAGTTTCTATTGCTGTGAAGTTGCCATGACCATGGCAACTCTTATAAAGGTAAACATTTAATTGGGTGGATTACAGTTCAGAGGCTTAGTTTATTATTATCTTCATGATGGGACATGTGCAGGCAGATATGGTGCTGGAGAGGTACCTGAGAATCCTACATCTTGCAGGTAACAGGAAGTAGTCTGATGGCACACTGATCAAAACTTGAGCAAAAGAGACCTTGAAGTTCACCCTCACAATGGCATACTTCCTCCAACAAGAACACATCTATGTCAACAAGGCCTCACTTCCTAATAATCCCACTCACTTTGGGGGTCATTTTCTTTCAAACCATCACATGTACCAAGCTTCAAGGTGGCCTTGCACACCTGGGGAGATAGTTTAGTGGAGAAAGCACTTGCTGAGGACCTGGGTTTCATTATCCAGAACCCCCATAAAGCTGGATACAGAAGCATAGGTCTGTAACCTCAGCACTTTAGAGAAAGACTTACAGACTTTTGATTGTTTTTATTCTTACATGAACGTGCCTGTAGAAGTTTGTGTGCACTATGTACATGTCAGAGCCTTTGGTGACTAGCAAAGGGCATCAGATCCCCTGAAACTGGAGTAGCTGACAGCTATGAAAGCCCGATGTGGGTGCTAAGGACTGAGCCTGAGTCTTCTGAAAAGGCAGTAAGCATTCTTAACCTCTGAGCCATCTCTCCAGACCCCCATCCCAGCACTTGTACAGTAAGATGGAGACAGAGAAAGGAAAATCCCTGGATATTCTTGCGGTGGTCTGAATGAAAATGGGTTGCAAAGGCTCACAGGGAGTGTCATTATTTGAAAGGTTTGGGACACTTGGTCTTACTGGAGTAAGCTTGGCCTTATTGGAGGAAGTGTGTCACTTGGGGCAGGTTTTGAGCCTGACCCAGTGACTCACTCTCTCTTCTTGCTGCCTGATGATCCAGCTGATCTCAGCTGCCTCCCTAACAACATGTCTGCCTGCACGCTGCCATGTTTCCCATCAGGATGATAATGGGCTAAACCTCTGAATGGTAAGCCAGCCCCAATTAAATGCTTTCTTTTGTAAGAGTTGCCATGGTCATGACGTCTCTTCACAGCAGTAGAAACCCTGACTAAGACACTCATGGATAATCTAGTCTGGTGTATGCAGTGGAAAGCAACAAAGAGACCTGTCTCAAGCAAAGCAGAAAGTGAGGGTTGACACCCCAGGTTGTCCCCTGACCTACACCACACACACACACACACACACACACACACACACACACAAACACACACACACGCATGCATTGATTAAAAAGAAGAGATGGCATTTGGCTAGTTAGGTCTCTAGAGTGGAGTATGGTCTTTGTTCTGTGCTTGCCCTATGGATACTGCACCATTCCCAGAATGGCTTTGACTTGTGTTTCTCGTATGGGAGTTGTAGGCTTCTATGATAGTTGATTTATTGTGGGGTTGAAAGATTTGGGAGAAAGGACACAGAATGATATAGGAGAAGCATAGTAAGTCTTCTTGGAGGCTCTAGAACCCAATCCCATGCACATGTCCAAAGTCTTTTCTTCTGAGACTTCTTGGTAAGAGAGTTTGTAATGCCCTGGCGTAGCTCTTGCATCTGTGTAGGAAAGGTCCAGAATCTCTGTTTTAGTTTCCAGTGGTTTTCCAGAGAGATGGCGCTTCCATCCATGTCACCAGCACCAATGGGTGTAATAAGTGAAGAGCCTCTTTGATAGCTTGATGAAAGTCCCCTTTACCCCGAAGCTGTGTAAGTGGCGAGGACATGGCATTTACATTCCCTTTAGTTTATAAATGTCATTGAGCCAGTGTCCTGGGAAGCTCTGGGACTCCTGAGGTGGACCACCATTCAGTGTTTCCTTCTGGCTTTCCTAGTGGGGTAGCCTTTCCTTATCCACTCATCAGTGATGAAAGCATTACAAAGGCAGACCCACGGCTGACTGTTGTGTAGCTGATGCTCTGGTGTCTAATGAACACCCAGCATTTAAGAGGTGATGCCAGAAACATTGGTGGATACATGGGCAAGTGGCAGATGAGGTTCAGGAGAGAGGTCGGGTCTCATAAATAATTAGAAAAAGATTGAGGGCTGGAGGATGCCTCCTTAAAGAAAGTACCTGCCATGTAAGTGGGAGTAAGCATCTGACTTTGGAAAAAAAATCTAGTTTTGTTGCTTTGGGCTTGTAATCCTAGTGCTGGGAAGGAGGAAGTAGGGAAATTCTTGGGGCTCAGTGTCCAGCCAACCTAGCCAAATGTAGGAGCTCCATATTCATGGAGAGACTCTGTCTTAGAAAACAAGGTGGATGGTATCAGGAAGGACATTTGGGGTTGACCTCTGTGATGGGGGAGGCCCTTCTGTCTGTGTGTTGCTTTTATTGGTTAATGAATAAAGAACTACTTTGAACCTATGGCAGGGAAGAACAGAACTAGGTGGGGAAAGCTAGGCTGTATGCCAGGAGAAAGAAGGGTGGAGCCAAGAAGACGCCATGGAGCCACAGCCGGAGATAGACGTGCTGAAACTTTGCTGGTAGGCCAAGATCTCATGGTGATATACAGATTAATAGAATTATCTATTAGGGTTAAATTAATATATAAGAGTTAGCCAATGAGAAGCTAGAGCTAATGGGCCAAGCAGTGATTTAATTAATACAGTTTTTGTGTGATTATTTCAGGTCTAAGTTAGCCGAGCGGCCGGAAACCAACAAGCAGCCCTCCTTGCAATACCTCTGGCCTCTGCATGTATAAGCAACTACACACCACACACATACACACACACACATGCAATTATTTTGAATGGACTAATTCTATTAGTCTTCACATTGTGTGCATGGATGTGGAAAATCAGCCAAGATGAGTGTGGAGGGGAGCATAAGTCTAGCTTTGAGGGCACTAGGCTAGAGGCACCATGTATTTACAAACACCTGGCTCAGTTCAGCAGCTGAGTGCCAGAGCTGTCAGCTTTACATCTGCTGATCTGAGAGTCTCTCTCCAGCTGTGAGACTCCCCCCCCCCCACAAGACTCTCACCAGGAAAGAACCGGGACCTGAGGTGTTGTGATGTCTGAAGGGAGAATTTCACTGCACCCTGCTTGTGAGCCTCGTCTGCACACTGCGCCACGCCAGGCATTTTCTGTGAATTGACAGTGGGGCCTCCCCGTTCCGTGTTAGGTGACCTTGTAATTAGTGACATTGCTCGTTAATAACCAATTCAAGATGATGAGTAACAATTAGCAATCCTTAATCCAACATATAATTTGATGATAAATTATAAGGTACCAGAGTGTCAGCACCGGGGAGAGTCATTTAGTCGAAAGAATTGCCCTGGGTGTGCATAGCTGCTGAGATTTCACTTTCTGTGCTGAGATATATGTAAGGGGAGAAGGCTACTTTTTCCTTCCTGGGGGACGTGACAAGCTTACACAAGAGGAAAGCTTTAAGTGACAAAAACAGACCTTTTTCTTAAGGCTTTAAAATAGACATCTTTTTCTATGTATCAGCATATATATTTTAGGCATTAACTGTGTTCAGCTTTATGGTAGGTACTTCCTTGGGGACAGTCCTGGTTAAATGATAAGACTCTTATCTTGAAAGGATCTGGAGACTGAGTGGGGAGAGGGCTCAGTGGGGAAAGTGCTTGCTGTGCAAGCATGGGGACCCGGGTCTCATCCTCAGAATCCGTGTTAAAAATCCCTGGCCTGATGGTGCGGACTTCTAGTCCCAGAGCTGGTGGAGATGAGGCAGGAGGATCCCTAAGGCTTGCTGATGGACCAGCCTACCCATATCTGGAATGGGGGAGGGGGTGATGGGAGGGGTCAGTGAGAGACCCTGTCTCAGAAAACAAGGTAGACAGCACCCGAGGAATGAAATATGAAGTCGACCTTTGGTCTCCACATGGACATGCACACACATGCACCTGTGAATACCTGCATACCCACCTACACACACACACACACACACACACACACACACACACACAGCTTGATTGGAGACACAGACCCAAGTTCATGTGATAATCCTGTTCTGGTTAGTGGGGATTGTGGAAGGAGGGTAGTAGATTTTTGTGATTGTCTTGGAGGGGAATCTCATACGAACCTCATGGAATTTTTGTGTGCAGTGTTTGCCGTTTATATAGCAAATATCTCTAACATCTCATGGGTTGAAGGTTTGGTCCCCAGATGTGGCATCATTGGAGAGGTGGTTTCATTAACGTCATAGATGGGTTGACCTGTTGATGGCTGTGTTGATGAATGGGCTCTTAGGAGGTAGAGGCATTAGGGGTATATTTTGTACCTGGTTGATAGTCTGTCTGTCTGTCTGTCTGTCTCTCTCTCTCTCTCTCTCTCTCTCTTTCTCTCTCACACACACACACACACACACACACACCTGCTTTCACTAATTCTGTTTTTTCTTTGCCTCTCCCCTTCTGTCTATCTCCTTCCTGTATGTACTTGTGCAGTCAAGATTTCTTGCCTTCCCCCCATCTATCCCTTCCTTTCCCTCCACCATAACATTTTCCCTCACCACAGTCTAAAACCTAACAGGGTCAGTCAGCTATGGACGAAGAGCTCTAAAACTTGACCAGGATAAATCTTCCCTCCTTTAAATTATTCTTGCTTTATAAGAGTGACAAACAAAACAAGACAAAAACAAAAAGCCCTAAGTGGCAGAGTCAAGTGTTTTACACAATGCAAATCCACTAATCCCCATAGCATCCCTAGAAACACTGCTTGCTTGTTTGTTTTTGAGACTGGGTCCTATGAATCCGAGGCTGGCTTTCTAGTGGCTGAACTCTCTAGTAGCTGAAGATGACCTTAAACTCCGAGTCTCCTGTCTCCTCCTTCCAAGTGCAAGTATGTACCGCACCCCTGCTTTATGCAGCGTGAGAAAAGAACCCCAGGGCTTCTTGAATGTTGGCACAATGCTCTACCCAATGATCCCAGCCTTACTCCTGGTCCTTGTTTCACAAAAAGGCCTTCTCAGGTCCTTGCCCATAGTCACTCACTGGGTAAGAGGTACAGCTGGGACTCATGGAGGAGCAGAAAGAACAAGGGATGAGGGAATGATTCAGGACTGAATTTGAGTGTTACATAGAAGCCATACCACACATTGGCAAGGGCTGTTGGCATTCCTGGTGTTGTGTATGAGGCTGGCCAATCTCAGAGTGGTGAGGAAAGGGGCGTTGATCTGTGCTTAACCAAACGAAGCCTGTCATGGTTCTCCAGATACCTGGATAACTTTTAGCCATGGGTCTAGTTTACCCCACACAGCGTATTCCACAACCACCTGCTCACAGTGCTCAGAGTGTAGGTGCATGACTTACCCAACGGCAGTGAGTACCTTCCAAAAGTCTTACGTGTCAGCTGCAGGATGCGATAGGAAGAACAGAGCCTCAGGTACAACAGAACATTTTTTAGATTTTAGGCACATTCATGGGGTAGCCTGGGCTGTCTTTCTGCTTATAACCCTCCTGCTTCAGCCTCCTGATAGCTAGGATTACAGGCTTGAAAAAATAGAAGTTCTTTTAAAAACAAAACAAAGAAACAAAAAACCTTACTTGGATGTGCAAGAGTGTTTGCATGTGAACATGTGTGCACATGTGAATGCACGGCTGTCATAGCTCTCTCTTACCAAGTAGGTCTTTGGAATCGAATTCATGTCCTCAGGCTTGGCGGCAAGCACCTTTACCACTGAGCCATCTCGGCTGTTTGAAGGATAGATGGTCTTTAGTGTCAAGGGATTATTGTGCAGGGAGCAAAAGGATACCCCTTCTTCATGCCAGCCTCTCCAGAAACTGTGACAGAATAGAGGTGTGTTTGTAGTCATGGTGAAAACACTCTTTGGGGTGAAGTCAATTCAACCCCCTGACATCGTCTGGTCCCTTGAATCATAGCCCAGATAGCTCACTATTCCTTTTTGCACTGAACATTCAGGCTGCATCTACACAGCTTTCTATTGGAGGCAAAATTCCCAGGCAGTGCCCTGAGGCTACAGCAGCATCTGCAAGGCAATCACTCTTCCATTTGACAAGAGGAGAGGGACCTGTCTCCATCAGCCAACATGGGCCACGACAGCTCGCGGTAGCAGGTAGATTAATCTGAACCATGTAGCGGCAGAGATGGTCCTTTATCCCAGTAGAGAGTTCTGATGTGGTGGGCTGCCTCAGAGTAGACAAGCTTTATTTAAAACTGAAAGAGTTTTTTTAAAAATGGGAGATACTTTGCCTTCGAGTTAAAAGTGAGGTTTGTGAGATATAGCTGGCCATAAATTGGGGAAGCAGGGTACCATTAATTTTATCAAGTTGGTTTGGCAGAAGGGAGAGCAAGTAGAGTTTAGATCCCTCTCTTGCAGCAGTGGGAAATGTAAGCTTCAGCTCTTTGTGGGTTTTTTTTTGTTTGTTTTGTTTTGTTGGGTGTGTGTGTGTGCGCGTGCGTGCGCGCACGAGAGCACATGTGCATGTGTGCATGCTTGTGTGATGTATATACACATGTGTACAGGCTTGCAGAGGCCAGAAAAGGACATAAGGTATCCCATTCTAACTTGCTTGCTTGAGGCAAGTTCTTTTACTGAACCTGGAGCTAGGCTGGTGACCATCAAGTCCCAGGATCCCTTTTTCTCTGTCTCCCATGGTGCTAGAATTACAGGCTAGGGTAACAGGCTTATGTGTATCTGCCACACCAAACTTTTTATGTGGGTACTGAGGATTCGAACTCAGATCCTTATGCTTGTGTAACAAGCACTGTTAGCCACTTAGCCATTGCGTCAGTTCCTATAGCCTTTACTTTGTTAGCTCTTCATTTTTCAGTATAGTATTGGGGGTTGTCCCACCAAGCTATGTTGGTCTCTAGTCCTTTGTTTTTATTTTGAGATGGGAGTATTACTAAGTTTCCCTGACTGATATCAAACTCACTGTGAAATCCAGGATGACTTCAAACCCTCAATCCTCCTGCCTCAGTCTCCCAAGAAGCTGAAATGACAAGCCTGCACCCTATACCTGAGCTTTAATCCCCTTCCCAGATTATTCCAGATTATGTTCCTGGCCTTCCCGCGTGTTTTCCTTCTCCTTTCTTTTCTTCCTGTTCCTCATTTTTTCCTCCACTGTCAAAGCCCAAAGTGTATGTTTGGGAGACTCTCAACTTGGGTTCAGAGTAGACTGTAACTTTGGCTTACTTCTTACAAGTCCCTCTTATGAAAGAAAACGCCTTGCTGACAGGCTCATGCTTAGATCTAGCTGTCTTACATAGCCCTATATCACCTGCTTAGGGAATGGTGCTGCTAATGGTGGGCTGAACCCTCTTGCATCAATTAACAGTCAAGACAACACCCTGCACACATGTTCACAGGTCATTCTGATGTGCACAATTCCTCACCAGAGGCTCTCCTCTCAAATGACTCTAGGCTCTGTCAAATTAACACTAAATCTAACTTGGATTTCAGGTATTTGGTCCCAGCAACCTAGAAAGCAGCTAACAATCCTCTGGTGGTTCTTACTAAAGCTTACAGTTGGAAAGCGGGTGTTATAGACACAAAGCTGGGTTTGGAGCCGGCCCTCACCTACTTTCCTGTTACTGAAATGTAAGAAGGTATGACTCTTTCACTTCTGTTAGGTCAACAAGAAAGTAAATAGACCTGGGAACAACAGTGGCACCCCCCGTCATGCCAGCTCCTTGGAAGGCTGAGGCAGACGACTGCAAGGTAGAGAACAGTGTGGGCTACAGAATGGCATCAAGAACAGGCTATATAACTTAGGAAAATCAATGGATATACCTTTGTAGTAGAGCCCCTGCCTGGAATCCCCAGTAAGGGGCTGGGGTGTGGCTCAGTGGTAGAGCCCCTGCCTAGAATCCCCCAGTGAGGGGCTGGGATGTGGCTCAGGGACACAGCACATACCTAGAATCCCCTAGCTAGGGACTAGAGTTTAGCTCAGAAATACAGTACCTGCCTAACATGGGCAAGGCCCATGGTTCAATCATTAGTATTGGAAAAGGAAGAAAAAAAAAAAACATGGGGAAGAAAGAAAATGGAGTTTTACTTTAATACCTGGGAAGGTGGTAAATTCTGATAGCAGATCTCCCAATGCCTTTTCTAAATAACACGGGCTATTTTCATCTCATTGTCCCAATTGAGTTTTTAAGGCCCAGAAGAGTCCAGCCGACTTTCTCAAGATAAGAAAATGTGGGCTGACACCTCGCAACATCTAGTTGGAATTTTAGGTTATAGTCTTCCTTCTTTATTTCTTGTTGCCAAAGTGACTCTAAAAATAACTGTTGCTACCAGGCACACACACGGGCAGTCGGGAGCCGTCTTCTTCCCTCCTTGTGAGAAGCCTGGGTTCCTGTAACATCAAGTCATCCTTCTGGCACGTTCTCAAACCAAAGAAAGACTGTGACGAGCTTGTTTAACATTTAGGAACAGCATAACCACCACACGTGCCTGCTTGTGCAGTGGACCCTTCAAAGGGCCTGGAGCACAGGCAGCTTGTGAGGCCCTGGGTCGCTCATCCTCACGGGAGGCCCTTCGTAGACTTGGTTGGGTGCCCCGGGGCAGATTTTGGAGTCTGACTTCAGTACAAGAAGTTCAATGGTCTCGGGAATGCCTAAGAAGTTCCCCCTTAAAGGAAGAAGCACAGAGACGTTTCTTCACTGTCTCTCATTAATTGAGCTTCCTACCGCGGTGGCTGTGGTGAGCGTGGGAGGGCTGGGCTTGCAGGTGAGGGGCTCCCAGGTGTGAGCAACACTGAAATCTCCCCGGCGTGGATGAGTTCTGAGAAAGGTTTTCCTCTGGAAGTCGGCTTCATCTCCAGTCTGAATTCAACCTAGTCCCCTTTGTGAGTTTGATTTCTCTTTTCTCCCCTTTCTTTCCGTTATTTCTTATTTTATTTTATTTATTTGTGTGTGAGTGTTTGGTTTTGATGCTGGGTATTGGACTGAGAGCCTTGCACTGCTAGGCAAACACTTTACAACTGAGCTTTACACCCCCAGCCCCTCAAAGGTAAATTCTACTTAAATGTTCTACCACCGAGCTGTGCCCCCAACCCCCGCGCTCCCCACGCCCCAGCCCCTCACTGGGGGATTATAGGCAAGGACTCTATCACTGAGCTACACCCCAGCCCCTCACTGGGGGATTCTAGGCAGGTGCTCTACCACTGAACCACACCCCAGCCCCTCACTGGGGGATTCTAGGCAGGTGCTCTACCACTGAACCACACCCCAGCCCCTCACTGGGGGATTCTAGGCAGGTGCTCTACCACTGAACCACACCCCAGCCCCTCACTGGGGGATTCTAGGCAGGTGCTCTACCACTGAGCCACACCCCAGCCCCTCACTGGGGGATTCTAGGCAGGTGCTCTACCACTGAGCCACACCCCAGCCCCTCACTGGGGGATTCTAGGCAGGTGCTCTACCACTGAGCCACACCCCAGCCCCTCACTGGGGGATTCTAGGCAGGTGCTCTACCACTGAGCCACACCCCAGCCCCTCACTGGGGGATTCTAGGCAGGTGCTCTACCACTGAGCCACACCCCAGCCCCTCACTGGGGGATTCTAGGCAGGTGCTCTACCACTGAGCCACACCCCAGCCCCTCACTGGGGGATTCTAGGCAGGTGCTCTACCACTGAGCCACACCCCAGCCCCTCACTGGGGGATTCTAGGCAGGTGCTCTACCACTGAGCCACACCCCAGCCCCTCACTGGGGGATTCTAGGCAGGTGCTCTACCACTGAGCCACACCCCAGCCCCTCACTGGGGGATTCTAGGCAGGGGCTCTACCACTGAGCCATGCTCTCAGCCCCATGTTTGTAAACCTAAACCTATATCCATAATGCCTTAGAAATTCCAAGCCTGACTCAGAGAGATTCTTGGCCTCTTCGCCTACTGTCTTTCCTAGCTTCCCTAGAAAGCCTTCCTGGGATGTGGGGAATAAGTGAGTGTATCCCACCTGTGACCAAAGGGAAATCTCAAGGCCTTTGCTTGTAGCA
The DNA here is from genome assembly GCF_014885135.2 of Alexandromys fortis. Classification (NCBI taxonomy): domain Eukaryota; kingdom Metazoa; phylum Chordata; class Mammalia; order Rodentia; family Cricetidae; genus Alexandromys; species Alexandromys fortis. The sequence continues at coordinate 3,867,421 of NW_026068043.1, forward strand.
TCCTTCCTTCTCTGGGTCATTGTCCCTAGCCAGGCTGGTTACTCCTTATGCCGCAGTGTTCCTGGCAGACATTCACAGCTGGCTTCATATGTGACCTTGCTCCAGTCTGATGAGGAATCCTCTCTGTTCTCCATAGCCGTTCCTGTCTGCAGACCCCCTCCCTGAACCTCAGCCATGGTCCCCTGCCATTCCAGCCTCAGCTGCAACCTCATTTCCCACTCAGGGATGAGAGTCAGCTGCTCCTGTGGCTTCCAGCTCCACCCCCGCCTTCCCTCCCCCAGGAATGGAGCAGGACCATTAAAGCACTTGGCCTCCTGCCGCATGGCTTCTGGAGCATCATGTTCCCCTTCGTAAGGATGCCCCAGATGGAGGCTGTGAGGCCATCTGTGGGGCGCAGTCCATCCACAGCCCCCATAGAGAACAGCAGAATAGCCCACTCTGCTCTGTGCACAGAAGTCTCTGGGAGGCACCTGCATTTCTTCCCATCTGCTTCCTTCTTCCATGGTTCCTGCAGTAGAAGAGCAACATACAAGCTGCCCTTGCAAAAGCACTGACCCCTCGCTCAGTCCCAGAAGGTGAAATAAAAACAACATGGAGGTCTGGCCTCTCCACCTTCATCCTGTGTCTACCTCCTTCCTGATTCTGTACAGATGTGTTAACACCCAAGGACCGAGTCTTCCCTCACCTGCCTCATCCCCCTTCAATGCTGAAGGCATGAAGAAGTCATTTTCCTGCTCCTGCAGTTACCCTGGATACCTCACGCAGAATCCTCTTGGGCCAGAACACCTGCAGATGAAGACAGTAGTCCGCTCTGGAGACCCTGCGTCTGGAGCAAGAGTGGTGGTCTCCCGAGGACTGGTTTATCCTTGAGCCACAATAAGAACTTTCTGGAACTACCTTGCAGGGCCAGAGCTGAGACAATGATGATCATACCTCACTTTGACCAGGACTTCTTAATTATGCCTAGCCCCACCCCCTCCTGCAACTCTTCCTCTATTTTATTTATCTACTATGTATATAGTGGTCAGCCTGCATGTTTGCTTCAAGGCCAGAAGAGGGCACCAGATCTCATTGCAAGCTCTGGTTGTAAGCCACCATGTTGGTTGCTGGGAATTGAACTCAGGATCTTTGGAAGAACAGCTAGAGCTCTTAACCTCTTGAGCTATCTCTCCAGCCCTATCTCCCTCTATTTTAACCTAAAGCTCAATCAGTACCCAGGGATGAACCTGGACTTCCTGGGCTCCTTTATCTGCTCTTCTTCCCGATGTCTTGATTCAGTTTCCTTCCTCTGTGTCTCATTGTTATTCCTGTGTTTCGATGGCTACTGGGCAGCTATGGATTCGGCTCGGATTGTAAAGTGCCTAACATGCAGCATCCCTTGGGTCCCAAACCTCACATCAGAGTGAGCCGAGTTGGAGCATTCCTGTAATCCTAACACTTAGGAGGTGGAGACAGAAGGCTCGGGAGCTCAAAGTCATCCTCAGCAACCTAGTGACTTTGAGATAAGCCTGGGCCACATGACACCTTGTTTGAAAAACTAACAGCAACAACAACAACAAAAAGAACAACAACAAAAGGTAATGGGATATTGGATAAAAGGTGACCCCACGCCTAGCCTCTTGGGGACGCCAGAGTCCTAGCTTTTATCTTATATCACAATTATGGTTACAAAAGAATATTAGGTGGGAAACTGTGGACTTTATCCTCCTCCCCCGAGTCTTAGCTGTGCCACACCTGTTCTTTCTATGTAGGCAGGAGCCCTAGGCTCTGGCTTCCCCATCATTTCCATTATCTCTTAAACGAGGAAGCAAAGGAGGAGACTGGGGAGATGGCTCAGGCAGTAAAATGCATTCCATGCAATGTGGGGACCTAGGTTCCAGCCTCCAAACTCCCACAAAAGCTGAGCAATGCACAATTGCAATGTAGAGCTGGGGGGAGCGGGGGTCTCCATCCCCAGTGAGTGAAGCCGAGCCAGGCACCTCCAAGTTCAGTGAGAAACCGTGTTTCAGAAATAGAGGAAGACATTGGATGCTGACCTCTGGCCTCTGCATTCACACACACACACACACACACACACACACACACACACGGACAGGTAAAAGAATTGGGAAACACAATAACAAGCTAGCTGTATCTTCGAGCAGAGGTCACCCCGCCCCAGCAGAGAAAGTCACATGTACAGCTTCCCAACTGTGACCTCATTTCCAGACAGAAGAGCAGGATATCCCTGAAGACAGTAGCTTCCCCCAGGCTCCTCTCCAGTGCCAGGGATCAGAGGTAGAGGGGGCACGGCGGTGAGACCTCTTTCATTAACATGACCTCATTCTTTGCCCTGATTCCCAGAGACCTCCTCTTTGCTGCCCATCTCTCTCTCATCTGCATCCTGTAGCTCAGCTGGGATCCTGGTTAACCACCGGTAGGACTATCTCTGACCCCGATGTTGTGAGCTGGGAAGTGGCGCTCATTGCTTCATATAAAACTGGGTGGGGGACTGGAGAGATGGCTCAGTGGTTAAGAGCGTTGCCTGTTCTTCCAAAGGTCCTGAGTTCAATTCCCAGCAACCACATGGTGGCTCACAGCCATCTGTAAAGAGGTCTGGCGCCCTCTTCTGGTCTTCGGGCATGCACACAGAATATTGTATACATAATAAATAAATAAATAAATAAATAAATAAATAAATAAATATTTAAAAAAAACTGGGTGGGTATAGTGGAGACAGGAGGATCAGGAGTTCAAGGTCACTCTCAGGTGCATAGTGAATTTGAGGCCAGCCTGAGATGTATGCTACGATGTCCCCAAAATAAAAACAATAGTTGGTATATCTGTATCAGGATAAGTGATTCTCAAGCTTTGCCTGTTGGGGCAGCCGGAGTCATGGCTTTTAACACGAAACTGCTTATAAAAGAACCTTAAAAGTGGAAACTCAGGGACTGGGTTTGAGGGCTCACCTCAGGACCTCAAAGCCTTTTCTGCACCAGCATTTTGGTCCTCAATGGGTCTGTGTGCAGCGCCCTGTCTTCCTTGCAGCTTGAAGCATCTCTTCAATCCCTGGCATCAGCCCCTCTATCAGGTCGCCTGCACTGCGCCTCAGATTATTAGAAATGGATGCATATCCTGAAATCCACACTTCTGAGCCCCGTTTCTTTATCGGTCTGACTGAGCTTCTTTTAGTCATGCTTAGGATATAAATAGAAGCTTTAAAGGTTTGGAAATTTTTTTAAACAATTGTTTGACAGCTTCATACGTTTATATAATGAGCTTTCGTCGTTTTCACTCCTTCCCCCTCTCTCTGCCACTGGAACACTCCCTAGAAACCTAGTGTTTAAACACATGGGCCGATGGGAGATAAGTCACATTTGGACCACCGCACTAAATAGTAAAGTAAATAGGGAATGCCCCTTTCAGGCACAAAGCCTACCTCACCCCTTGCCCTTCTGCCAACAAAGAATACAAAGAAAAGAGCACCTAGGAACTCAGATCTTTCCATATTTTTTTCCATCTCGCTCACATCACCTTCTGTGATTATCTTTAACTTACATTCTGGGAAAAGTATGGGTGCAGCTCAGTGGGTACTAACATGCATGAAGACATGGGTTCCATCCTCAGCTCTGCATGAACAGGGTGTGATGGCACACAGCTATAATCCTAGCACGCAGGAGGTGGAGGAAGGAGGAACCGAAGTTAAAGGTCAACCTTGGCTACTTAGCAAGCTGGAGCCCAGCCTGGTCTACCTAACAGGTAGGAGGCCAGCCTGGGCTACGCAAAACTCTGTCTCAAAAATAGAAAAGTATGTTTCTTTCTCTCCCCCATTTCCTTCCCCTAGCACCTTAAACGTGATGCTCAGAGCATTTGCTCTACCGGGTCATTGAGTTAACCTGTAGACTTTTCTTAGCCCACGCCTTCAATTCTTTCATAGCCAAGGCCAAGAACTTGCAAAAGGAACTCAGGGTGCCAGCAGGATTGATTACCAGGCTTCATGGGAAGGAGGACGTCTGTACCCTTGTTCATCAAACCCTGTAGGATTTTCTTAGGAGTTACTGTGCACAGGAAATCAAATTTCTCTACAGTCTGTCATCTCCAAGAGACAGGGATACTTGCTTGAAGAAACTTCAAATCGCAGAGACTTCAAAGCTGAAGAAGATGAGGAGGGTGGAGAAGAGACTGACAGCCATGGAATTAGAGCTCCCTAAATTGTCTGTAGAGATTCGGAAAGGGGTGGCTTTTTTTTTTTTCAGATGTCATCTTCCAGGCCAACTGAAAAGAACAAGGGTGGAGACTTTTAAAATCATATTGTAAAAATGGCTTGTAATGATGTATTCGTTGTAAAATTTATACTGTGTTCGTTGTGAATTTAATATTCATTGTAAAAATTAAAAATACAACAGAGGATTAGCTAATCAGTCACCACGCAGTCCAGTGATAACCACTGTTAATATTTTATGAAGAAGGCACATATTTTACAGATTTTTTTTTACTTCTATAAAAAAATTCATGCACATGCATCTCAAAAGTCAAGTGAGTGTTCTCTGAGTCTCTACCTGCTCTCCAGAGGGACAGCTATGGTTTCTTTAATTTGTGTGTGTGTGTTTGCATAGGTGTTCCCAAGTGTACAAGTACACATGTGCGTATGTGCAGTGTGCGTGCATGCGTGTGTGTGTGTGTGTGTGTGTGTGCGTGTGCGTGTGTGTATAGGCCATTGTCAACCTTGAGTGTCATCCTTTAGGCAGTCTACCTTGTTTATTGAGACAGTGTCTCTTAATGAACTGGAGCTCACCAAGTAGACCAAGTTGTCTGTCTAGCCAGCCCAGGGATCCCCCTGCCTCTACCTCCCCAGTGCAAGGCTTGTAAGCATGCGCAGTCAAATCTAGCCTTTTCTGCTGGACTCTGCTGAAGCCAGGTCCTCATTATTCCAAGGCAAACAGTTAACTGACTGAGCTATCTCCCTAGTCTTTTTTTTCCCCCTTAGGTTTCTGAAGCAAAAATTCAGTATGTGACCCAAGCTGGCTTTAAACTCAAAGCCATCGTCCTGCTTCAGCTACTTGAGTGTGGGGACTACAGTCATGAGCCCCTGGGCTGGGCTTTATATGGTGGTTTTGTTCACTTCTGTGTCTCTACCATGGCTCTAGTTGTACACTGAGAGTTAGAAATTGCTTCTGAACTTTCTTCCGTGGTGGATAAGGAATTAACTCTGGCTCTCTGTCTGACACTAATTGGGCTCCCTAGGATTCTCTTCAATTCTGACACTAACCCCCCAGAGTTAGCTTCACACTCCAAAGGTTTAAAGACTCAGTCTCAAAAGGAATGGCTTCATTTCAACACCCTGGATGAGTGTCTGGTCTCCAGAGATTTAGCGATGCTTCTGTGTCCATCTTGTAAGGGTTCAGGAGTTCCCATATCTCCCTTCAGGCTCCACACTTTGCTAGAGTGATACAAGACTCCAGAAAACAATTCCTGAGCCATCGCTAGTTACTATGAAATACAAAGCCCAAGAAGCCAATGGGAGAGGTGCTGTTGGGTTTTGGATGAGCGATGGCTTCCATGGGCACGTTCAAACACTCACTCTCCAATGGTGGAACAGTTTAAGGTTGTGGAAAACTTAAGAAGGAGGTAGGTAGATTCTTCCTGGAGGAAGTATGTCACTGGGAGCAGACTTTGAGAATTTGTAGCCTGGCCTTACTTCCTGCTCTTGTTTTCCCTCCCCCCCACTTCTTCCCTCCTCCATCTGATGGAATATAACCTCTACTCCCTGCCAGGCACAGTTCATTCTCCTGTTCTTATGCTGAGGGCTCTGTCCCTCCGAAACTGTGAGCAGAAATAAACCCTTTCTACCTAAGGTTGCTTTGATCACAGCAAGAGAGACGCCTAGGGAAAGATCTAAGGTATAAGGATGGAGCTTCCATGAGTTTTGAACCTTATCTCAGGATATTTTTAAGAAGAGGTTTCATCAATTATGGTGGGCCCAGTGCATGACAATGTAATGGAATTCAGCGTCTAGCTCCTGTCCTCTCTCTAGAGGCTGGGGAAGGGGTAGGTCAGCATATCTTTAAGTAATTTAGTATGTGCCTGTCTGAAATGTTTGAATGACATATTCCAAATCTGAGTGATTTTATCTCAGAATCTGAGAGTCTATTCCATTGTGTTCTAACAGCACTGCCATCGAGAATTCTAGAACCACCCTGTTTCCCTGTTATTTGGATGTCGTCTGCCCCTTCCTCTTTTGAAATCCTTTTATTCCAGGTATTCTAAGATGCTCAGTTTTCATGATGATGGGTCCTGGAGTAGACTGTGTTTATCCGTTGTGCTGGGCATCTACTAGAAACATTCCAATGAGAATTTCTATACACCTTTTTGCATCGTGTTCATGTTCGTGTGTGTGTGTGTGTGTGTGTGTGTGTGTGTTTCATTTTTGGAGCTTAAATTTGAATATTGAATCTTATGAACTGATTGTTTATTGAGTTTTGGGGGGTATTTTTTTTCTCTTTTGTCCTTCAGCTGTGATCTGGGGTGTATCGTTAACTTTGTTTTCTAAACATTCTATTTCTGCTTTTGTGTTTTTGTTTGCAGGAGTCTTTTAAATCTCGACTAGTCCTCAGCTGGGGTCCCCAGTTTTTACTTCATGAATGCAGTATTTTATGAAATTATCTGAGGATATGAATGTCATTTTTCAAAACAAATACTATATTACACACATACACGCACAACACATATATATGTGTGTGTGTGTATATATATATATATCATAATATCTAATCAGAGAATCTAGGCAGACTTGGGTACAAATGAGTACATAACATAATTTGATTCTTCTTTATAAGTTTCCAAACTCATGTGTCTGCAATTGTTTATGAGTCAGTCACACTTCAATAATGTGTTTCTAAAAAGAAGTAAATATCAAATATAAGACAAAATAATCTGCAGTGTTGGCAGTCAGCGGCCAGGAAATGCCCAGGAGAGGCCTCCTGGGAGAGTAAGCCTCTTTGCTTCCTGGCTTTGGATACTGCTTGAAAGCAATGAGTTCAGGCTGTGGGAACCGGAGAATAAAGCACCTGAGGCGTGTTCATTCCCATATACCTGTTTCACTCTAGTCAAAAATCTTTAAACACTTCTCACTCAAGCACCGGGACCTGAGTTCAGATCCCCAGACTCCACATAATACCTGCTCTCCCATAGCAAGATGGGATGCTTGAGGACCAGCCAGTCTGATGATGCCATAGTAAACAACCTGAGGTCCTATCTCAAACAAGGTAGAAGGTGAGGACAGACACTGAAGGTTGTCCCCTGTGCCTGCTGTGGCGTGTGTGTGCCCACACAGACACATGGGAATGAACATACATACATATATATCCACATACATTACACATACACATTTTTTTAAAAGGAGAAAGAAACAAGAACTGGAGAGATGGCTCTACAGCTAGGAGTATTTGCTGCTTTTGCAGAGGTTTGGTTCCCAGCACCCATATCTGGCAGCTCACAACCACTTACAACTCCAGCTCCAGGGGACCCAACACCTCTGGCCTCTGCTTACACCGGCAACACAGATAGGCACAAAGGTATACACACATTACATGCTCTAAAAGAAAACAATGCTAGAAAATAGCCTATTTCCCAAACTCTGATTCATTCCAGTAATTCTTGTTGTTTTTCTTGTTTCTTGTTCTTTCCGGGAAGTTAATCGCATTATGTACGAATAAGTGTAATTTTCTCCCTCCGCCTCCTAGCATTACATTTTAACAGTTTTTGTCTTAACTGCAGTCTGAAGACCAATATTGAGTATTAATGACATCCTCACATCGTCAGCTCGTTCTCGACTTAATGAGGTACCTTGAGTGTGTCGCTGTTACCACCCACCCTGGCTGTTTGTTTTAAATAGACATCAGGTTAGGGAAATTGTCTTTCTAATTTACTACGAGGTGTTCTTGAGAACAACAACAACAAAAAAAAAATGGAGAGACTGTGTGTTTGGGTATTTATTTAAGAGATTCTATTTTTCCCTTTATTAAAAGTCTGAATTATGTTAATAGACCATCTAAAATGTATTGTGGCTGGAGAGATGGCTCTGTGGTTAGGAGCACTTGCTGCGGAGCCAGCTCTCCAGCCACCTGGGCTCCATCCCTAGGTTCCTAGCACGCAAATTGGATGGCCAGCAACTCTGGCTCTAGAGGGTCTAATACCTTCTTCTGGCTCACAAACCACCTCCCCACCCCTGCCCGCACTCATATATACACATATACACATTGCCACCCCCAACACAATACACACATATGCACCCCTTCTAAACACACACACAAACACACATATGCACCCCTTCTACACACATACACATACATACACACATATGCACTCCTATGCACACACATAAGCACACACATACATATACACCCCTTCACACACACACACATACACACATATGCACTCCTATACACACACATAAGCACACGCATACACACATATGCACCCCTTCTACACGCACACATACACAAGCATGCTCATGCCCATAACCCATGTAAACATTAAAAATTAAAATGTTTTTTTTAAAGAAGATGTTTCCATTTTCTTTCTTTTCTTACTGAGTGCCTCCATGTTTGTATGTTGGGGACAAAGGTGAACATTGGGTATCTTCCTCGACCTTTTTTTATTTTTTATTTTATTTTTGAGACGGGGTCTCTCACTGAACCCCTTTAGTTCAGGAAGCTCCCTAAGCTGCCTGGCCATTAGCCAGGGATCTTTCTGTCTCTGTCCTTCCAGTGCTGGCATTACAGGTGTGCACAACCACATGGGGCTTTGTTCACCTGTATTCTGGGGACCAAATACAGGGCTTCATGTGTTTGTAAGGCAAGTGCTATGTCAGCTGAGCCTTCTCCTTACTCCCTGGTCTCCTCTTCTTCCTCCTTCTTTCATTTTCCCCCTGTTTTCTTTTTCAAAAGTGCCTGACAACTTTAAATTGTGTAGCATTTTTCTATCTTATGAAAATAGACCTATTTAATTCTTGGTCCCACTGTGTCCAGGATCTGTGTGCACTGGGATGCTTGACAGCCTCCACGGGAGTTAACGCTTCCCTCTGTGCTGGTTTTTTGCTCTCTCAGAATCTTCTGTTTTGTCATTTCTTCCCTTATTAAAATATTTGCCTCTTTACGCATGGCTAAAGCCCTCCTCTCCATCCCAATGGGTATATATATGTATATACGTGTGTGTGTGTGTGGTATGTGTGCATGTGCGCATGCGTGTGTGCGTGCACCCGCCTTTCTCCTCTCTTCTTTTAAAATGAGATTGAATTTTTAAATCTTTCCACGGGAATAACTCTATTTATTCATTCCCCTCCTCCTCTGTATTTGAGTTCTACAAATTTGTTTTGTGCCTCCCCCTTCCCCGCTCCACTTTCTGGATTGCTAGCTCACTTTCCACCCTTTTGAATTGAAATCCTGTTTTATTTATTTTCCTTTTGTTTTTCTTAATAGCTAAAGCATTTAATGCTTTGGATTTTCCTTCGAGTGCTGATCTGCCCCCGCTCATAAGTTTCCACAAGGAGTGTTAGACTTGTCCCTATTTTTTAAATAGTGTATGATTCCAGGTTTTATTTTTTTTTTACTTTGAGCTAAGAGAAATTTAAATGTATTTTTTATAACCGAATGGTCTGGTTTTAAAATGTAAATCCTTTATTTTTTTAATTCCTTGCTAACCTTGAGTTATGATGATTTTCTTTATAGTGTTAACAACCTTGTGGGGTGTCTAACATTTTTGATCAATTATTATAATATTCTTTTGAGAAAAAATAATGTGTTTGAATTCTATCCATTGGGTAGAAAAATGCGTTTGCATTGAACAAAGTCATTTGTGTTTACTGCCACGGTTTGTCTCCAAGGAGTAGAGAACCGCGCAGGGATACAGTGTTTGTTCTGTCAGGGTGTCCTGTGGAAGGAGCATGGGTGGAGGTTGCTGGCCCAGGAACCCTGAAGCAAGCACAAAACTCCCTGCTCTTTCGTTCCTTCATTTTATTTACTTTCGTGTGCTAAGTGAGCACTCTACCACTGAGCCACACCCCAGCCCCTCACTGGGAGATTCTAGGCAGGTGTTTATCATTGAGCTACACCCTAAACATCATCTTCAATATTTTTTGAGACAGGGTCTCACTATGTAGCCTAGGCTGCTATGTAGACCAGGCTCACCTCAGTGTTATGTCAGTACACATGCCTCGGTCTCCTAAGTGTTGGGACTACAGGCCTGCCCTCCTAGACCTGTTCTGGCTCTCACTGTGCTCCCTCTCTCCCTCCCTTCCTCCCTCCCTCTCTCCCTTCTTCCCTCCCTTCCTCCTTTTCTCCCTTCCTCTCTTCCTTCCTTTCTCCCTTATTTCCTTCCTATCTTCTTTCCTTCCTTCCTTCCTTCCTTCCTTCCTTCCTTCCTTCCTTCCTTTCCCCTTCCCTTCCTTATTCCTTCTCTTCCTTTCCTCTGGCAAGCCTTTTACAGGATAGCCTTGCCTTTCTGTGTATTGTTACCTGGTAGCTTTGTTCATGTGTCACCCAGACTTAAATCAACTACCATTTCTGGCGGCATCTGGACCACTCTGGTTTGAAGATGATTCTGTCTGGTCTTTCTATGTCCCCATTAACCCACAGAAGAACTAATCCCAGTTAAGAGGCTCTCAACTTCATTCCAGGGTGGCTTCTAAAGGCATAGCCTTTGCATGTGAGTAGATTGTATTAGGGAATTGGGTGCATCTCCTGGTTGAATACAGGTGGCTTGAAGAAAGGAGGGAGGTACCACATAGTTATATATATGTGTGTGTGTGTGTGTGTGTGTGTGTGTGTGTGTGTGTGTGTGTTTCCACGATTCTGATCTTCTGATCCCCCAACTATAACGTAAGCAGGATGACTGGTGTTGCCAGTTTGACAGAATCTGGAATGACCTAGCAGATGGACCTCTAGGTATAACTGTTGGCAGTATCTTGGTTGAATTAACTGAGGTATAGAGGCCTGTCCACTGAGGGTGGCACCATGCCTTGGTTGGAGTTATGGACAATATAAATGGAGAAAGGTTGCCAAGAGGCAACATGCTTTCACCACCACTCTTTGTTTTTTGAGTGTGGGTACAGTGTGACCAGCTACATCAAGTTCCTGCTGCACTGTGGTTGACACTGCCCTGGAACTGTGGCCTAGAAGAAACCCTTTTCCCTTAAGTTGCTTTTGTTCAGTCACTTTATCATAGCAACAGGAAAGAAACGAAGACACTAAGTAAAATACCCTGCCTCGGGTGTTAGGTTATAGTCGTAAAGAGCTGATTACCACATTGGCCCTGGATTCTTCATCAATATTAATATTTTTCCTTGAAATATTCATCATTTTCTTTGTTCCCATCTAGAAATATGTGAACCCCAGACTGGAAAAGTCCAGGAAGATTAAGTGTCATGCTTACCTTATTGGTGATCTATAACATGAAACCCATACATTGGTCATGATAAGTACAGTGTTTCCCATTAATTGAAGTGGAGAGAGGATCCCTGGGCTAGGGAGAATACAAGCTAGATTTCATTTTGAATGTCATTCATAATTATATTCCAGCTATTCTCTTTGCCTAGCATAACTGAGTCGAAGGGAAAACTGGATTCCAAAATATTCGTGATTGACATTCTTCAACACGTAACCTTTGTGCTTAAGATAGCAAGGCGGGGGCAGATGCGACGGAGGCTGTGAAGTCTCCCGCACATGTAGAATGCTCTTCCCTGCTCCTCTTCTCGGTTGTTTCTCCCCTTTCAGCTGCACCTTCTTCTCCCTTTGCAAAAGTCCTTAGAGCAGATTAAGTATTGTCCTTGTTGAATTTCAGTTACTATGATAAAATGCACCAACAGAAAACAAGTTAGAGAATAAAAGGTTTATTGTAGCTCATAATTCTAAGTCATGGTCCATCATTGTAAGTCACGACAGCAGGAGGTTCCAACAGCTAGACATCTTGTGTCCATAGTCAAGCAGAGAAAGAAGGAATGCATGAATGCTTTCACGCTTGCTTGTGCTCCACTTGATGTCTCCCTCTCTTCTAGACCAGCATGCTATGCCTAGGGAATGGTGCCGCTCACCATGGGCTAGCAATAGCCCATTGTGTTTATAGCTCTGACTCTGCTACATCCCAGCGCTCCACAACCACAAAGTTCCAACCAATCACCCTTGTAGAATCTTTAGTACAGGTGTGACTTTTTACTTGGGAACTGTAGCTTACAAGTCCCCGGTGGCCTATCCGCACTCCCTTATGACAGATCTCTTTGTGTCTGGGCTCTGCTCTGTGACTGACATGTACCCGTCTCTTAAATCCATTCATGGTATAATTTAGAAAGTTCATGGAACAACTTTAATGTGTCCCAGGGTATGAATAATTTCCAGGTGTCAAAAGATAAAATTACAATAATTCCATTTTAGAGATCTTAATTGGCTTTACCTGAAATCCTAGATCCAGCCAACACTTGTTCCCAGAATGTCAGGCTAGCAGAAGGATTTGATTTTACATACCTAAAGGAGCCAGCCAAGACAATGGAAGGCAGATGGGTTCTTGTAAAGAGAAGGGGGTGGGGAGAATTACTAGATTGGTTGCAATCAGGCTACATCGGGCTATTTTTCTATAAGGATTAAAGAAAAAGAAACTTTATTAACGTCTCGCTTAATACTGGCTTGTTGAGAGAAATTTGGGTATCAGCCCACTCTTGATTTCTCAGCGGGTCGGGAAACAACTTAGTTCCATTTTGGTCATTGCCATGGACCACCGAATTATAGTGAGAGCTTCAGTGAGAACTTCAAAGGTCAACCCATCAGAGATGCATAGCTCGTGGAGATGGACCTCATTTAGCAGGGCGATGAGGGATACCACCACCAGAGATGTGTGTGATGGAGACACCGTATGTAGCAGGGTGATTAGGTTACTGCCTTCTGAATGGGCCAGCTGTCCTCCTCATAGATTTCTTGTATGAAGAGCTCTTTCCCTCACACCGCAGCTTGGGGATTCTTCCCACAGCACTGCAGTGTGTTAACTGTTCGCTGGGCACGAATTCCCCTATGTGCTGGTATATTGGCTGACTTCTCCCAGCAATGTGTGATTAGGCAAGAAAGTAATCACAGTCAATAAATACCCTTACGCTCTCAACCAGGTCTTTGTGTAAACTTAGAAGTCTGCCCTCTTGAAATTATTTTCCCTCGCAGAGAGTTGGTCAGTGTTAGTGTCCAGGCAAACAGACGTCTATCGAGAAATTCACAGACAAGACAAGGACAAGAATTAGAGCATATCTGAAGTTGTTGAGCCATAGCTCCCTTGTGTTGCCTTGGCAATGGCTCTGCCCTTATCACTTAGCCTAGGAATATGCTTCTGACCAATGAGAGCTATTCTTGTAACTCCTTCTTTGGCTTCAAGCCTCAAGCGTGGGGGGCGGGGGGGAATTTTTGAGAGACTAAAGAAGTAGTAGCTGGAGAGAAGCTAACAGAAATGAGCAAAGATGTAAAAGGATAAGAATGTATGAAAAATAGGAATGTAGAAAAATGAAGAAGGAGGAGGATGGTGGTTAGACTCATGCTGGTAAGCCACAGTCAAGTGGTGATACACATTAATAGAAATGAGTTAATCAAGATGTGAGAGTTAGCCAGTAAGAGGCTAGAGCTAATGGGCTAGGAAGTGTTTGAATGAATATATTTTGTGTGTTGTTATTTCGGGTGTAAAGCTAGCTGTGCCAGAGCAGGGCAGGACGAAAAGCAGACCCTGCTCACCTAGTCACTACAAGGGGTCAAGGTTTGCCCTTCAAGGGGGACCCCGGTGACTCACTTTCTCTAAGTTTACTCCGCCACCCATAGTTCCATCACTTTCCAAAGTCTGTTTAAAATTTGAATCCATCAATGGATTGAGGTATTGATCAGCCCAAAGCCCTTGTGATCCAATCATCTCTGGACATACTCTCCAAGACACTCCAGGCTTCACTTTTCTAAGTTCACTTGTCTTCAGAAAACTTAAGAGATTTGTCGAAATCATACAGGCTCTTAAAGGAGATCTAGTTCGAGGGCCAGTGTGCTATGGGGTTACACTCTGTCTGCTTAATTGGCTTTTCCAAGAGGCCCTAAGGATGCTACAGACGGATTTAAGAGTTGGGCAAATGCCTTCCGTAATAACTTGTTTATGGAATGGCTATGTGTGTCCCCAGCGGTCTATAGATAGAAATCCTAGTCAGTGTGATGATTGACACAAGGGGGTGGGCGCCAGCCACCATGAATGAGATCAATGCTCTTCTGAGACAACCCAGACAGTTCCTTCATCCATTCTGTTAGGTGAGGGAAGAGAGAAGATGCAATCAATGAACCAGGAAGCAGGCTTTTGCCAGATACCAAATCTATCACATACTTAATTGATCCTTAAATTTCTAGTCTTTCTATTTACAAGACACACAGTACGTAGTTTCGTGGCACAGCTTCCCGCAGTCACCAAGATAACCTACTACATTAAAAATGAACCATAAAGGGGATGGGACTGGAGAGAAATCTCAGCAGCAAAGATAGAGCACTTGTGTGCTTACAGAGGGCTGGAGTTGGGTTCCCAGCACTCACATGGTGGCCTATAACTGGTAACTCTAGTTTCAGAGGGATCCAAATACATATGGTGCACACAAACACAGGCAGGCACACGTACACATATGTGTAAATAAAACAAAACAAGCCGGGCGGTGGTGGCGCACGCCTTTAATCCCAGTACTCGGGAGGCAGAGGCAGGCGGATCTCTGGGAGTTCGAGGCCAGCCTGGTCTACAAGAGCTAGTTCCGGGACAGGCACCAAAGCTACAGAGAAACCCTGTCTCGAATAAATAAATAAATAAATAAATAAATAAATAAATAAATAAAACAAAACAAATATTTAAAATGAGCCATAAGGGGATGGGGATATAGCTCAGTAGGTAAACTGATAGCCACGTTTGTGTGAGGACCTGAAGTTCAGTCTCTAGCACACACAGTAGTGTGCGCTGGCAGTTGTGGCTTCCAAGGAAGGCAGAGGTAGGCAGGTCTCTGGGGGCTTGCTGACCAGCAAGTCTGGCTGGAACCAGTGACCTCCAGGTCGGTGAGAAATCCTGTCTTAGAAATACACAGTGAACAATGCCTGAGGACCCACGCCTGAATCTGACCTCTGGCTGCTACATGTGCACACACTTGCACCCAACACCCGAACACACACATATCCATAAGAAAGAAGCACAGATCAGCCCTCATGAGTATAGACCTAAAAAGGCCCCTGGTGGGAGAAATGCAGGCTTTCTTCTCCTCCTTCGGAATCTAATCATAAAATGTAAATATTAGGATAGAATCAACACACATATGCAAACTGAAAAATAAATACCTATGATGGGAAAAATAAAAGGCTATTTGTTGTCCATAATTTACAACCGCAGAGGAGGGACCACTTAAAGGGTGTTTTGTTTGCCAAATAGGATGCCGAACTTCAAAACTAAGACTGGACCATCCAAGAAGTGACCTGCTTAACATAAGAAGTTCTAAAAGAAGGGAAGCAGGAGGAGGCGGGGCTAGTGTGGTGGTTACTTTTTAGCTGTCAATTTGATACAACCTTGAGCCACCTGGGAAGAGAATCTTAATGGGGAAATTGCCTACCTCAAGTTGGCCTGCGAGCACGTCTGCGAAGGAGTGGCGTGACTTTTAGTTGATACAGGAAGACTCAGCCCGCTGTGGGTGGTACCATTCCCTGGCGAGTGCTGGGGGGGGGGGGGAAGCTGAGCTGTATAAGAGGGAGAGAATACCCAAGCACTTTTGCATGCATTTATTTCTCTCTGCTCATGACTGTGGATATTACATCATCAGCCATCTTGAGCTCCTGCCAATGTGACTTCTCTGTTGTCATGCACGCTAACCGAGGCTTGTAAGCCAGGTAACCCTTCTTCCCCTAATTGCTTTGTGTTGGAGTATTTAACACAGCGCCAGAAGGCAGCCAGGAGAGCCAGTGAGGAATAGAGAGTAGACTTGGGTAGTTAAAAGCAGCTGTATTTTGTTTTACCATGAAGCATTTCCTACCAGCCTTATTTGTCTACCAGAAGCTTAGGCTAACTGATCCAGATTTTTCTATTTTAAAAGCAATGAATTCTCTTTCTTTATTAATCTTGTTTACCAGTTAGTAGTAATTGTTTGTTTTCATTAAAAATAAAATAAGCCAGGTGTTTTAGTTTCTTTTATTTTCTTTCTTTCTTTCTTTCTTTCTTTCTTTCTTTCTTTCTTTCTTTCTTTCTTTCTTTCTTTCTTTCTCCGTGATAAAACCCAAAAAACAGCTTAGGGAAGACAGGGTTTATCTGGCTTATCCTTCCAAGTCACAGTCCGTCATTGAGGGAAGCCAGGACAGGAACTCAAACAGGAAACCATAGAGGAATGCTGCTGGCTCACTCTCTGGCTCATCTTCTAGCCCATGCTCAACTAGTTTTCTTTTATAGTCCATGACCACTTGCTCAGGGGATGGTGCTGCCCACGGTGTACTGGGCCTCCCTTCATCAATTAACAACTAAGACAACCCCTTCATAGACCAATCCATCTGGAAATTTCCTTAGTAGACACTCCCTTTCTCAGGTAAATATAGACCATTGTCAAGTTGATGGAGCTAGCTATAATACCAGTTATGGTGGAATGTGTAACCAGAGGTTTCTCTCCCGCCCACCAGTTTCTGAACATCTACTCTGAGACTTGATATTAATTACAAACTGTTTGGCCTATTAGCTCAGGCTTATTATTAACTAGTTATTACAACTTAAATTAACCCATTTCTATTATTCTATATTTTATCACAAGGCCCGTGGCTTGTTATGTCACATTTTGTTTCTCCAGCAGCTGCTGGCATCTCTCTGACTCCGCCTTTTTTAATCCCTTTATCTTCGCTTGGAGTTCCTATCTGGCTCTCTTCTGCCTGCCTATTGGTCAAATCAGCTTCTTTATTAACCAATGGTAAGAAAACATATTCACAACGTACAGAAGGGCATCCCAGATCAGGGAGGTGACTGCAATCCTACTACTCAGGAATCCTACTACTAAGGCAGGAGAACTGTGGGTATTAGGTCTCCATATGCATGTGCGTAAACACACACATGAAACAGGGAGACCCAGTGATCTCGCTGTGCAAATACATGATAGGACCTAAGTGTTATTCAATGTGTAAACCACTCACTCTTGCTCTAGATGTCCAGGATCAGATACCAGAGTTGGTCTGTGGTTCCCAGGTTCTGAATTTCAGGATCATAGAAGCCCTTGGGTGTCTGTAACTGGAGTTCTCCAGCCTGCTCTTTTTCTGGTTCTTTTGACATATACCTAGCCACCACAGAGAGAGAGGTGTAGTATCTTCTGCACCTGCTTTGGCCCACCCGTTGCATGCGTACAAACACCATGTTGGCCAGAGTACCATTTTTCCAGGTATAATAGCTGACTTTGAACACCTGCAGAGAGATGCCAAAGCCACATCCCCCTGTGAGCCCTGGAAATCCTATCTCATGGGTGTTAGACAAACACGTTTAGAAGGTCACATGAGGGACCTTACGTCTTTCTTAAGCAAGAAGTGTTGAAATAAATAGTTGACCTCCTGTGCTCTTTTCTCACTAAGAAACCAAGGACTTAATGACTTCTCTGGTAAGTACTCAGGAGAGGGAGGTGATGATAGGACAGTTTCTCAGAAGCGGAGCATAGCATCCTTCATCCAAAGTGACTCCGGAGACCATGTGAAGAATGGCAGCTGAAGGCTGTGGCTCTCTTTCATGCGTACATTAATTCAGCATCCTTTGTCCTCAGTGGGGCATAAATATACATCATTTAAATTAATACGGGAAGTCAGAAATAAGACCCCCATTAACATATCCACGGGGGAGGGATGGGTGAGTCCCGCATGACTGCTTGGTTCCTGCTGTTTCCTGGGAGCTGAAACAGGCCAGTCGGAAGCCTCCTGCTGACTGCCTCCTGCCCCCCTGCCTTCTGCACTCCAGTTCTGAAGGGTCATTCCCGGCCGGTCGCTTTATCTCTGTCTCTCTTTTACACGTGTCCCAACAGGTCTGAGTTATCCTGAATTATCGTGTGAAGGCTATCTACTAGCTGGAGACCCTCTGGGGTAGGACATGAAGTGTATCTTTAGTTTGGAATGCAGTTGAAGGTGGCTTGGTTGGCTAGATGATCTATCTTCTTCTTCAAGGAGGCAGAGAGGGCTGAGAAGGCAGAACAGATCCTGGCACATCATCATAGTGGGTGTGGTTGCCTCTCCAGGCTGCAGATACATCTTTCTAGGGTCCACTAGGTCTATTGGCAAAAGACACAGCGCTATAGCGCTACCTGTAGCAACCTGAGGCATTCTCCCGACTTAAGGATATCCAAGTAAAGATACATCCTGGACAACAGTGCAGAAAAAAAAATTTCAGGACCTGTGAGCATGAAGCAAAGTTAAAGTTAGCAAGCTTATGAAGGAGAGAGAAGTGTAAGGTCCAAAAGAAACTCGGGACAAATGGCTGTGGTGCCTATTAGCATACCAAAGCACATGGCAGCCTCCAGCCTTTCAAAGCATCACAAATACCTCTTGCAAAGTCCATGCTAGCATCCTGGTTCTTCTCACCCCTCCCCTCCCCTGAACTGCTGCTCATGGGCTTCCCTTCCCCCAGCTTCCCATTCCTACACAACCCTGCCATTAAAGCCTTGGGCTCTCTTGGCTCTCCAGGTCCCATCTCTCTCCCCACCCCCCTTGGTCCTCTTCTCTTGTATTCACCTCCCCGCTCCTCTCATGACCCCGTCCACTTTGCTGGCCATGTTCAGTTGCTTTCTCTCCCTGCTCTGGACTCTTCCAGAAGCCTCTGGCTGTGAAAGACCCCCGGAGTGGGGAGACTCTCACTCATGTCTCGGGATAACACGACCCCCCAAGAACTCACGAGAGACCATCCTTGCTGCAATCACACAATTGACGATCAACAGGAACCAGCATGCTGGGCCGAGACTCATAACCCAAGCAGGGGTGGAGGAGTTGGACCTCTAGTAGCTGGGAGAAGGGGTATTTAGGGGAAGAAACCACAACCCAAAGGGGGTAGGGAGGGCTTCAATGGAAAATTACGAAAATACCAATGATAATCACAAGGGGGTAACTCCCTGTTTCTCAAAATTATTCTCGATTATAATCTAACTTTATGGTCAGCTGGTTCCTGGAACAGAGTCACTGAACCTGCTAACCAAATTTTTGGCTCTTCTCTTTCTGCTAGATTTTTGGCTCTATTCTTCCTCCTAGATTTTTGGCTCTATTCTTTCTGCTAGAGGGGTCTGGATTTTTCCGAGTCTTTCATCTGTCCTCTCCCACGTGTCTATAATAAAAACCTTCCCCTCCACCATACTTTGGAGAGGTCATGCCCTTCCTTTATACAATACGGGGGTAGAACATGTTTCAGATTTAAATAGGGAGGGAGGGATAAGACAGCACACGTTCATTCCATACCTGCATGTGGGTTCCTTTAGAGGGGGTTGTGTGTGAAGGAGACGTGGCATCCTGAACTGCTCAGGGGTCTCTAACTGATAAGCATCTCAGCCCAGTTCCAGGAGTCCTGAACCATACAGGATGTCTCATCTTGCAAGAAATCTTTCGGATAAAGATCAAAGATATACCAGGCCCAGTCTTGTAAGGCATGTAAATCATCTGGAGATCCCTCGGGAGCACCAGCTTGTTAGAGACTTTAGAAGTAAGATAAAACCCATCAAAACTGTAGATTGGCACCGTGGTCCCCTTGGCCGTGGTCCATCCTCAGCTCTTGAGAGCCTGCTCCGCTCTATTCTGCCATGCGAGTTCTCTGTCTTCTCCACTGCTCTGTGTGGGACACTGAGTTCTTTCAATGTCTCTCACAGGGATACTTCTCTCCTTGTTACTTCCTGTCCCTTCCCTTGTCACATCTTTGTCACAGGGTTTGTTTACACCCAAGGCTTCCTAGTCTCACATTCTCCCCCAGGTCACCATCTGGGTTACCGCTAGGTCAAAGGCTAAATCAGAACAAACAAACTGTTGAGCAGAGTGTATATGTTGGCGTTGCAAATACACAGACCCTTTTCTAAGGTATGAAGGTGAGATTAGCTCTTGTGTTATAGAATGCAAAGAGCCCCTGTCTGCCCCCATTGCCATCCCTTCGGGGATGTGTGCTTAAGAGGGACCAGCCAGCCACTTACCTGGCAGCCTTTCTCGGATGCCCTCTGCTGTGCTAGCTACTGTTCTGCCTCTGTAGTAAAGTAATCTAACGAAAGAGACTTAAGCCGGGCGGTGGTGGCGCACGCCTTTAATCCCAGCACTCGGGAGGCAGAGGCAGGCGGATCTCTGTGAGTTCGAGACCAGCCTGGTCTACAAGAGCTAGTTCCAGGACAGGCTCCAAAACCACAGAGAAACCCTGCCTCGAAAAAAAAAAAAGCGACTTAAGGAAGAAAGGGTATTTTCCTAGCTCACAGTGTGAAGGTACAGCCCATCATGGTGGAAAGGCATGGCCGCAGGAGCATGAGATACTGCATCCACAGTCAGGAAGCAGAGAGAGAGGGATGCTGGTACTCATCTTGCCCCCTCACTGTGTATCCCTGTCTGGCCTGGAACTTGCTATGTAGACCAGGCTGGCTTCAAACTCATGGAGATCCGCCTGCATCTGCCTCCTGAATGCTGGGATCAATGGCATGTACCTCCATAGTTGGCTTACTTTCTTATTTTTAATTAAGTCCAAGACACCAGATTAGGAGATGGTGCTGCCTACACTCAGGACAGAACTTCTTATCTTAATTAACCAGTCTAGAAACTCCCTCACAAACATGCCTAGAGATTTATCTCCTGATGCTTCCTGATCTCAGCAAACAGTTGACATCAGCCATCACACCAGTGTTGGGCAGAGATGTCGTGAACACCTTTCAAGGCGTACCTTGGCTCCCCACTTGAAGTTGGTACCTGGTCTCCAACATCTATAGTGCCAAAGGTGAGGTACTTGGCTCTAGGCTCAGAGTCCTGGAAGGGCTCTTGGAGATGGTCAGCTTCAGAGAACTTGTAATGGAATCTGCAGGTCTCTCAGGGTCAGATAAGGGAGGCCCGGGAGCTATGGGATCCCAGGGGCTGCAGGGGGTGAGTCTGTAGTAGCTCTTCTTACTTTATTATCTCCTGACTAGTTTAGTAACCTGGATGCCTCTGCTGTCCGCAGAACATGGAGGTAATATCCCGAGTAGGTCACCAGGGCAATTTTATCTGGAAACTGGGCCATTTTAAAAAAGTGTGAGGATAGTTGGTGGTTTTTTACTCCTCCTTGTGTATTGGAACAATGAAGATCTGGCAATGGGTCTTAGGTCATCGATGGTGCTAGGTAGGAGTATGTCATCCTGGCTGCCCCTACCGAGCATCCACTGGAAGCATGCCAAAAAAACCACTGATGTGTAAGGCTCCATTGTCTGAAAATCTTTCTGGAACGAACTGGTTTGATTTCTGACCACAACATATGCACTGAAGTAGATACGGTAAAGGAGCTCTTTATTAAGAATGTAACTGAGGGGCTGGAGAGCTGGCTCAGCAGTTTATAGTGCATATACAAATCTCACAGAGGACCTTAACTGGGTTCTCACACCCGCATCAGATAGCTCACTACTGTTTATAACTACATCCCCGGGAGATATGACGCCCTCTTCTGGTCTTTATGGGCAACTGCATGCACATGCATAAACCCACACATAGGCATACATCTCAGACTGGAGAGGGAGGGGGAGAGGAGTGGGGGGGAGGGGGAGAGGAGAGGGAGG
>NW_026068043.1:3889282-3905661 GCF_014885135.2 Alexandromys fortis
TTTTTTATTCAATAAAAAAATTATATTTAAAAAAAAACTGGCATAAAATGTTTAAATATTGCTGTCATCATCATAAAAGCTTATTTAAAACTGAGTTATTATTATATACATGTAAAAAAAATAATAAGAAAAAAAATGTTGTTGAGAAGACTTACTGTGGTATTTTATGTTTAGCCTTTATGCAGCTCTATTTAAAGGATACAGAATTCCAGGTTCAAATTATGCTATTTCTGGAATATAGCATATTGTTTTAAATTAACAACAGCTATCTTACTTATGAACACAATTTTCTTGTGTTTAAGGGAGTTTCTACCTTGTGTGTCCTGCCTACTTAGGGCCAAATGGAAAACAGTCTTTCTGTCTCCCTTGCACCCAAGACCCAGCCTGTGAGCCTGGCTTCTCTAATCAGACCTACGTGTATAGAAATAAGAGAGGCTATTAATGGGTTTTCTGCTGTAATAATTGTCTGTCTGAGGCCAGATACTTATAAAGGAAGGAAGTTTATTCAGTATGGTGCCATTTCTGGTGAGGGCCTCTCCTAACTACACTGGACAGTAGTAGATAGCATCATGGTGAGAATGTGTGGGAAGGAGAAAAAATGGCATGGTGATATCAGGCGACCTTCTACCAAGTCCCAACTCTTACAGAGCCTATCACCTATCATCTTTGCCACAGGGAGCACCAGGTTCCCAATGTATGAGTCCTGGTGGGGGGGGGCACGCTGGGTGTGGCCACATCCCAACTATAGCAGAGAGGGCATGGGGGAGAGAGTCCAACTTCATTCATTCCTTCTAACAATTTCTTATGGACCCAAGACTGACACCACCCTCCAAGTGACTGAGGAATGACCTTGAACTTCTGATCCTCCTATTTCTACCTCTGGAGTGCTGATGACAGCTATGCACTACTATGCCGATTTGTACCAGGTTGGGGACTGAACTCAGGGCATCCTGAATGCTAGGCAATTCCTCTACCCACTGAACTATAGTCCTAGGTTGAAAGGCAAGAGAGACTTCTCCTTAGCAATATTTGGCTTGGGGGGAGCCCCCCCCAACCTGAACTTTGTTTCTGTTAACTAGCCAGTGTTGGTTCTGGAGACTGTAGCTGGAAGCAATGCCTGATGAAGGAGAGATGTTACCATAGAGACATCTCAGATGACTTTTCAGTTTTATGACACCCTTACTGTAACCATCAGACGCGCCATTCCCACCTCCTCTACATTGTCTGCACTAACGAATAGGTTTTGAAAGATTCCACCAATAGTCGTGATGTAAAATAGACGAGACGTCGTCCTTTGTAGTCGTGTTTGATTAGAGCTTTCCAGAGAAGGGCTTTGCCCAGGTCACAGTGGCCAAGTCCATGATGGGGTGCATCACTACACATGGATGTTTTTAAACAGGCCTCTGCTGGAGAGGCAAAGACAACTGGACCTCTGGAGCTCCCTGGCCAGCCAGTCTGTACTTGGCAAACTCCAGCCCCCCGTGAGACCTGGTTTCAGTGATGGGTTCTTTTTTTGCCATCAATTAAAAGAATAAAATGCAAGGAAAAGTAAGGTCCATTACACAGCCAAGTTTCACTGAAAGCAGAAGCGAGTGTGTGCGTGTGTGTGTGTGTAAACACACACATACACACATACACATACATACACATACACATGCGCGCGCACACACACACACACACACACTGGGGCAGTGAGAGACTTCCCAAGAGTGTATGGGGATGGAGGTATGTATCTAGGGGTAGGGTGGCTCCCCTTTCTCCTCAAAACTAGCTGATTTGGGCTCTGGCAGGGAATCAGATAATCTGAAAAAAGGGAGTTTGCTGATTCTAGCCACTGAATCCCACCATTGGAAAGACCCACTGAACAATGCCCCTGGCCCTAAATATCCCACCAGATGTCTTAGAAAAGAATCTGGAAGTTAGCTGTCCTAAATGTTTAAGTGAAAAATTCCTTAATCTGCCTAGAGCCTCTTTTCCCTGACTGTCTGCCTGCTGTAGATCTGTTTGTCTGACTCCTAGTCTCACACTTACACACACACACACACACACATACACATAAGAGTACACACCAACCACACACACAAGCAACAAACCAACCACACAAATCAATCACACATACACCAACCACACACCATACACACACACTAGCCACATACCATATGCCCACCACACACACACACAAGCATACCAACCACACACACCAACCATACACACTCACCAACTATGCATACACACCAACCACACACATACACACCAACCACACACACCACATGCACATACACACACACATAAGCATACAAACCATATATACATCAACCACACACACAGGCCTGGGTGTATCTCAGTGTTAGTTTTTGCTATCAGTGAGGTTCTGAGCTCAATGCTTATTATCTCCCCACAAAAAAAATCAAATAAATTAAAAACAAAAACTAATCTCTCACAACCCAGGATATCGCCTTATCAGCCTGTATCTACCTGAGATATCTACTTGCCACAACCTAGAACCACCGAGAAAGAAGTCTCACTGAAGAATTTTCTAGATGGGGGTGGCCTGTGGGCATGCCTGTGAAAGACTGAAGACCCAGCCCTCCATGGGTAGCACCATCCCCTCTGCTGGTCTCTCACCTCTATAGGACAAGAGAAAGCAGGATAGAAAGAAGCAGGCATCCTGGGCGCAGTTTGCTCTGCTTTTGGCTATGGATGTGACGTGACTAATGGCTTGGGTCCCTGCTTTGATGTCCCTGAAAAGATGCACTGTGGCCTGGAAGTGTAAGCTGAAATAAACCCCTTGATTTTTCCTTATATTGTTTTCGTTGAAGGTGTTTTATCACAACAAAGGAACTGAAACTAGGACGATTCAGTGGCGGCTATGTCCTAAAAGCTTCTTGGGCAAAAACCACAGAGCCGAGAAGATAGGAGAGACAGATTCCCTGATGAGTGCCTAGCATGGCTTCCAGCGTCATTCAGGCAGCTAATTGATTCAGGCATGAGAGTTGGCCGGTGATGAATACCACAGCCCTGCCGTTTTCATCTGGCCCTTCAGAAAGAAACCTCTGTAATTCTATCTCAGTGAGTGTCTCCTCTCTTTCTCACTGGAACTCATTTACTTGCAATGAGAAGGAGGGCAGTACCCCTATCAAAATGCACAGACCAACAGTAAGACTCCTGGATGATGTTAGGAGAGATGGCCCCAAGTTCATGTGCCCATCAATACGACAATCGCATTCAGATGGGCCTAGTCTTAAAAAGCTGCTGGTAGCCTCTGAGTCAGGGGTGTCTGGTGTTCCACATCATGGCTGCTGTGGAGCCACTCTTCTAGGAAGTGTCACGTGGGAAATACCATGCCGAAACTACTGTCCGGGCCTGATATCACAGTCTCTTGTGTGACCCGGATTGAACCATCATCTCTTTCATTCTCCTTTGTAATTGTTTCAAACACTTTTGATCAATCTATGGAATGGACTCTTCATCAGCTGAAGAGCTCTGACCTTTGAGAAGCTGTCTCTGCCACGGTGTGTGCGTCTGTCACCTGATAATTTTATTCATGATTTCCAGGTCATGGTAATACCAGTTGAGCTGCCACCTAAAACAGTGTCTCCAGGAACAGGCACAGGTCTAGGATTCTTTGGAAGCGCCTCTAAATCTACTCCTAGTGGTATCTCTCTTGGGCACATATATTAGTTATGTTTCTCACTGCAGTGAACACAATACTTGAACATTATGTTGAACAGGAAGTGTACCATCTCACTTCGTGATGGTGTCTTGGTTAGGGTTTCTAATGCATGAGACACCATGACCACTGAGGCTCTTATAAAGGAAAACATTTCATTGGGGCTGGCTGACAGGCTCAGAGGTTTAGTCCATTATTGTCATGGCAGGAAACATGGTGGTGCATAGGCAGACATGGTGCTGGAGAAGCAGCAGAGAGTTCTACGGCTCGACCTGCAAGTAGCAGGAAGAGAAAGTGAGATGCTTGGCCTGGCTCGAGCTTTTGAAACCTAAAAAACCACCCCCAGTGAAATACTTCCTCCAACAAGGCCACACCTACTTCAACAAAGCCACACCTCCTAATAGTGCCACTCCTTGGTAACCAAGCATACAAAACTATGAGCCTTTGGGGCTATCCTATTCATAACACTACAGGTGGGCAGGAAGTAGATCAGCTCACATCATGGTGGACAGGAAGTAGATCAGCTCACATCATGGTAGACAGGAAGAAGATCAGCTCACATCATGGTGGACAGGAAGTAAATCAATTCACATTATGGTAGAGAGAAACAGGCAAGTCCACAGCATGACAGACAGGAAGCAGCTTCTGATGGTGGCCAGGAATCTCCTCTAGCTTCCTTCTGCTTCATTTTTATTCCTTCCTGGTTCCTGGCCTATGGTATGGTGCCACCCACCTTCAGGAAAGGTCTTTCCACATCAATCAGTCTTCTCTAGACTCTCCCTCATGTTGCCAATGGAGATGAACCATCCCAGCAGGTTCTGGAGCTGATCCTCCTGACCTCCAGCATGATACCTTTTTCTGATCTTCTGTTTTTCTGTCCTGTTCCCCACGTGAAGTTCTTGGATGCCATAAATAGCCAGTGTCATAGGTGGCACAGTGCCTAAAACACTCAAATCTGTCTGTGGCCTCTAACGATGTTTGGTGACAACATGTTGGCTGCTACTGAAAGCCCTTAGTGTCTGCAGTCAAGAACTCTGTCTCTTCTCAGTGTCTGGTGCCTGCTGAGGCCTTGTGCTTTCAAGCCTCTGAAAGAGCTGAAGAGCTGTTTCACAGCTCCCTGGGCTACCACAGCCCTCCCTGGAACAATAACGGAATACACAGACCTCCTCTTGAGCCGGCCATCACCTCTCTGCATGGAGTCCTCCTACCTTGTGATGCCTCTCAGCAGGAAGCTTGGAATTCCAGAAAAGACCACTGGAGGAATATTTTCAAAAGTCTTATCTGGGCAGGTTGGCTTAGGGCAGCTACACTTCCCAGAATTGCCTGCCTTAAACGTTTGCCACTACAATGGTCCACAGAGAGAGATGCTAGAGGAGATGTGATGTGGAGGATGGAAGCGAAGGGCAGCCGCTTTGGAACTCACACAGTTGACATTAATCTGTCCCTAAGCCTGGCTGGTGTGTTCAGCTCTGTGATGAAAGCTCGGGCTACTACAAGACTCCCAAAGCCATCAAGCCACCTTCCTTGTCTCTAGCTCAAGTTTGCCAGTTCCAGTTTATCCTTATTCCTTACTTTATATACATTGTCCCCTCCCTGGATGTTTCCCATGTGGACTGCCAGGGCCCACATCAGATGAAAAGCCTTCAAGAGGTTGCTGAGATCAAATCCCTGCAGCAGGTGATAGACATAAGCGTGTATACGCCCATAGAAACCTGTACTGTGTGGCTATTTGTATACATGTTTTGAGCTTGTTGGTGCTTTTTGTTCCATATAAAATAGGCACGGATTGCCTGTCGTCTTAGTCACTGTTCTGTTGCTGTAAAGAGACACCACAACGAAAGAGCTCCCTTAGAGTTTCAGAGGTTTAGTCCATTGCTGTCTTGGTGGGGAGCATGGAGGCCTGCAGGCAGACACTGGAGCAGTAGCTGAGAGTTATATCTTCATTCACAGTCTTAGAGAGAGGAGAGAGGAGGAGGAGGAGGAGAGAGAGAGAGAGAGAGAGAGAGAGAGAGAGAGAGAGAGAGAGAGATTGTGCCTGGTGTGGGCTTGTGAGACCTCAAATTTCACCTCCAGTGACACACTTCTGGCCAACAAGGCCACACCTCCTAATTCTATTTATTTATTTATTTATTTATTTATTTATTTATTTATTTATTTATTATGTATACAATATTCTGTCTGTATGTATGCCTGCAGGCCAGAAGAGGGCACCAGACCCCATTACAGATGGTTGTGAGCCACCATGTGGTTGCTGGGAATTGAACTCAGGACCTTTGGAAGAGCAGACAATGCTCCTAACCTCTGAGCCATCTCTCCAGCCCCACACCTCCTAATTCTTTAAGCCTTTCAAATAGTACCACTTTCTGGTGACTGAGCATTCAAATATCCCATCCTATGGGGGTGGGGCACATTTTTATTCAAACCACCACACCTATCCACCTTCAATAGGCCAATTAAATAGTAAGAGTGAAAAGTAGAGCGAGGGGACTGGCAAAGAGATTCAGTGACCCCCAAGTCCATCTATGAGATACTGAGAAGTGATTTAGGTTTAAGTAACCAGGCAAGAGTATGCATAACTAAGCCATTCTGGTCAAGCTGTGGTCCCACCCATCACTGACCCATACTTGTCTCAGCCCCAGTCTCTCCTGCAAGGTGGTCTGACAAGTTGTCAGCACTGTGCAAAATCTCTTTCCAGGAGATAAACTCCTGTGTGTTGTCTGGCTCCAGGCATCGGCCTCCACCTTCTCCCCTCACGCCATGCCTGTGAAATGCCCAGTTTCTTGGGGTCCATTGATCCAGTGGTCTGAGAGGCAAAGGGGAGGGCATGGATCTCTTTAGGATACCTTCTCTCCTACCTGGGCTTTGGTTTTGTGTCAGGGTTACAGGGTTATAGGACCCAACACTGCTCAATTAAGGAGTGGCTGGAAAGAGTAGCTGGAGGTGAAAGAATTGGTAGCGATCCAGTTGGCTGTCTTGGGCAGGGTTGTGTGAAGCTCGTGGGGCAGCTTCTCGCAGCTGGCCGCCTTTCCCAGCTGATGATTTGTAGTGATCTCTGTCCTGGCCAGAAAGCTCACGCCATTACTTATGTTTGTGCGCTGCCTTGTTCCCCAGAAGATTTAAAGCAATTGCACACCCCAGAAAATCAATCCATCCTCTGAGCTCTGGGGAGAGCAGGGCTCTGTTGTCAGCACAGGTAGGTCAGCCTGGTTAAACGGTTGTGGTGGACTGAGCCTACCAGGGTAACAGGAAAAAGATTGGCAGGCGGTTGAAGAATTCACATGTTAGAACAAAATAGGAATGGTAGATTTTTTTTAAAAGATGATATGTATATTTACATGTGTATACATATTGTTGTGCATACAAGTACAGCATCTACAGAGGCCAGAGGTGGCTGGGGACCAAACTTGGGACCATGCACTTAAACACTGAGCCATCTTTCTTCCCAATGGTTTACTAAGTACTTTGCAAGAGGGCATCAAGCATGCAATAACTTGAGTACCAATGATACAGCACAGGGTAGTGGGTTTTGAGGGTCTCCATGTGAGAATGACTCATGGTTAGTGTAATTGTCTGCTCCATTCCTTTAAGAGACAAGCCATGCCCACTCCCTCCCCTGTTCACCAAGGCAAACTCATCTTCAGCTTCCAGCCTGAGTCCTTTCCTTTTCCATCTTTCCCCCTGAAGAGACAGTTTCTGTATCACTCTGTATGACTTGCCTATCTATCTCTGTCTCTCACCCACTAGAGCTGGAGCTCCCTGCCTGGGAAGCCACTTGGGGAATTACACCATCCCTGACTGGGACTGGCTGCTCTTGGGACCCACTGCCCCCTGAGCCCTCCGGGAACCAGAAATGGTTTTACTTTTACCATTACAGTTAGGGTGAGTTTTCTTTCTGTGGTTTGTATTCAGTTTCCTGCTATATAGTCAAGGGGAGGAGGGCAGCCTAGATGAGCAGCAGGTATACAGTTCTGGGAGGTTAGTGTGACCCCACTGTGCAGGTAATTACCAGTATGCCATCTCTACCATGCAAATGTGGGGTCATGTAAAAGAGGACCATGCAAATAAGGCAGTGCTGGTCAAAGCCCAAGGACAAATTACCCACAGTATTCCATGGATAGCAGTTTGGAATTCTTAGATCATGCTTGTGACATTTTTTCCTAGTGGGAGCAGTTCTATTATCTGCTCTCTTATTTTCTCAACCCTTGGTGTACCCCTAACCCCAGAGTGTGTGCATCTGTGTCTGTGGGTGTGCGTGTGTGCACATACATACACAGACACAGGACAACTTGTGGAGCTTTTTCTGTCCCAGGGATGGAACTCAGCAGCTCAGTCTGTGGCTTCAATCCACCGGGTGCCCCCGGGCTCTCATGGGCTTGTCCAATGGAGAGCAACTGCAGAGGGAGTCTCTAGGCCTAGCGAAGCTATCAGGTAAAGTAAATTGCTGCCCAATTGTATGGATGTTTTATATTTCGTATTTTATGTGTGTGCAGGTGTATGTGTGTCCAATATCAACCTATGATGATGTTCCTTTTTTGAGGCATGATCTCTCCCTGGCCTGAGGATGACTGATTAGGCTAGGCTGGTCAGTCAGTGAGGTCCAGAGATCTCTCTGTCTCCACCTAACCAGTGCCGGGATTACAGACACATGCTGCCATGCTCAGCTTGTTGCGTGGGTGCTAGAAATTGACATCAAATCTTCATGCTTGTAAGACAAGCACTCTACTGACTTCACCATCTTCCCACCCCTCCAACTCTTTTTCAAAACTGGAATTATGAACCCCACAGACGTGAAGAGAAAGATGACCGATCCAAATCATTGTGGCCAAATTAATTAAAGCAAGCTTTTTTATTTGTAGACATGGCTGTCTTCCCCCTAAAGGCAGAGTTCAAGAGATCAGCCTTGGGCATGGGTAAGATAAAGGTATTTGTAGTTCAGGGTAGGTTTCCAAATGAAAAATTTGACGAGCAAATAGGTTACAGAAGCAGAAGAGAAGCATAGCAAGTCGGTCATAACAACCCCCTGAAACGAAGACATGGCTGGAAGGTGGTCATAACAAGGTGGTTATAACAACTTTTTAAAGCAAAGGCATAGTTGTTTCCTGGAACAGGCAGTACAGAAACTGTTTTGTGCGCTCTAATCCTGAGCCCCATGGAGGGATGTGTCAGGTTGTTTATTTCATGGGAAGAATGAAGCCTATCAGCCTTTTGATAAGGGGCAGGGGGAGGGAAGAGGCCAAGGATAGACTTTTCTCTGTGTCGTACTTCAAACAATAATAATGACAGCAGAAAGAAAGAAAGAAAGAAAGAAAGAAAGAAAGAAAGAAAGAAAGGAAGGAAGGAAGGAAGGAAGGAAGGAAAAAGCTGCCTTCCTTGAGCTCCTACTATATACCAGGCACTTTGCTAACCTCTATGATTCATAACTTAGCTATATATAGCTGTATATCTACATTCTATCTATCTATCTATCTATCTATCTATCTATCTATCTATCTATCTATCATATCTATCCATCCGCTAATTAGCACAGCAGTTCATTAATTAGTTAACTTATTGAGACAAGGTTTTACTATGTAGGCTAGACGTGTAATAATCTCCCTGCCTTGCCTCCCCATTACTGGGATTAGAAGCAGGCAGGACCACGTGCTACCAAACTTTTGTAACATATTGTCACTTAAACTAGTGAGGACTCCCCACCTCTAACAGAGGAGCTGTTGACAGCTGACGGCTCCTAGGGAAAGAGGATCAGTTTTCTCTAAAGGTGTAGCCCCTGGTAGGTCAGTACTCCAGTGGGTAGCCCCACACCCATGAGTATCCAGGCAGAACAAACTGGCCTCAGTTTAAAAGAAGAGGAAGATATGAAGTTGAGGAAGGAGTGGGGAAGGGAGGAGTTGGGGACAGAATGGAGGTGGTGGTGAACATGTGTGAAACTCTCAAAGAATTAATTTTTAAAACCCAATATATTGTTTTTGTGACTTTATAGATGGGGCTGGACATGGTAGAGCAGGACAGCAGTACCCAGGTCCAAGCCTGGGGCTCTGACTAGGTCTGGGAAGAGAGTATTTTATCTTGGTTCATCCCTGGCAAGTGTGCATGTTTGTAGGTCAGCAAGGCTGCTTGCCTCTCTACTTACATTTAAAACTA
This sequence comes from Alexandromys fortis, assembly GCF_014885135.2. Lineage (NCBI taxonomy): Eukaryota > Metazoa > Chordata > Mammalia > Rodentia > Cricetidae > Alexandromys > Alexandromys fortis. The sequence goes on from NW_026068043.1 coordinate 3,899,094, forward strand.
GTAATAATAGAGGTTGGAGAGATGGCTCAGTTGGTAAGAAGAGCCCTTGCTACACAAGTGTGGAGATCTGGGTTCATATCCTCAGCACCCATGTAAATAGCTGGATATGGTAGCATGTAACTCCAGTGTTGTTGGCTTATGGAGAAAGAGACAGAGGGTCCCTGGGGGGCTTGCTCAGGCTTCACGTGTAAGACTGTGTCTCAGGAGGATGAGGTGGAGACTGATAAAGAAGAACACCAGACATTTTCCTCTGGCCAACACACACGCACACACTCACACATGCACACACTCACACACGTGCACATGTGTGTGTGCACACACACACACTACTTTTCTTGTAGTCCCCTTCCCAACTTCTCATCAGATGTGTAGGGCTTATCACTATAGCAAAGAAGAAGCTCTTGGGTGGGTGTATTTTCTAATAGAGATGGATTAAAACCGGAAGACAGGGGACCACTGAGTGCCATCTAGGCAAAAAGGACTCCAAGAAGCAAAGGAGCGGCCTGCCTCTGTTTCCATGTTTTTGGTGCATGAGGACAAGGTTTCAACACATCTTGGAATGTCCATATGAGGGGTATGAGGGGTCTTACAGATGAAGGGTCTGGGTCTCACTGGGATGGGCAGGTGGCCACAGGGACCAGGAAGAGGACACCTGGCCCGGAGCTGTGCAGCCAGAAGCACTACTGATGCGGCCAGAGAAGGTATCACTGCATTGTCTCTCACTGGTAGGATGGAGAACCTACAGCACCAGAGGGTGGTAGACCCATCTAAGAAAAGCTTCAGGCCGCATGACTCAGGTGGCCACATCTAGGTGAGGGCACATGACATGAGTTGAACCAACAGGAGCCTCAGTGAGGATAGGGCTTCTGCCTGGCCCCAGCATCAACGCTAACCTCAGTCTCCTTTACTGCTATCTGCTCCCCAAGGACCATCCTCCAAAGGTAGGTGAATTAGGCTGGATAAATAAGAGAGGAAGAAGAGATGTTTACAATTGAGCATGCTTAGCTTTCCTGGTCCAGGAGAAGGCGGTGTGATGGGGGCTTTCATATAGAACATCCCGCTTCAGTCATTGAGCAGGACTTGTGAGCTTGGAAATTTACCTGTTGAAGATGCCAAGGATATGTACCATCTCTTTTAGTTATTTTCATTCTTGCTGATACTTAACAAAAGCAACTTAAAGAAGAAAGGCTTTATTTTGGCTCACGTGCCGTCCATCATTGCAAGGTAGGCGTGGCAACAGGAGGATGAGGCAGTCAATCAAATTCCACCCACAGTCAGGGAGCAGAGAGAGATATGGACACTGGGGCTCAGCTCACTTTCTCCTTTATATTCAGTCTGGATCCCCCAGGCCATGAGATGGTGCTGCCCAGATTCGAGACGGGTCTTCCCAGTTAGAAACTTCCTCACAGATAGTTGACATTCAAAACATCCTCTGATCTATTTAGAAGCAAAGGCTGAAGAAACAGACCCTGTGTGAGAGGACCTGCCCTTCCTTCACACACTAGTGTATGCTGACATCCTGTGGCACCAGTGGCTGTTCTAATAGTGCATATGCTTCTTCCGGATTCTGGTGGCTGAAAGTTCAAAGTCAAGGTGTGAGGCTGTTGGTTTATTCTGATGCCTGCCTCTCTCCATCACTTGGAGATGGCTGGATTCTCTGTATTTTATATCATCATCAGTGTGTGTGTGTATGTACGTTCTAATCTTCTCTCTTTTTTCAAGGGCACCAGTCACATTGGGTTAGTTTATTAGTCTTCTTTCTGTCATTGTGGTAAAATACCTGAGAGAAACAACCTTTAAATTAAGGAAAGGTTTGTTCTGCTTCACAGCGTCAAAGATTTCAATGCATGGTCATCTGGGCAGATCGCTTCAGGCTGGGGTGAATCAGAATTAGCACCATTGGGGTAATCATTTCCTGGGAGGAGAGAAGAGGAAAAGGAAAAAGATGAGAGAGAGAGAGAGAGAGAGAGAGAGAGAGAGAGAGAGAGAGAAGTCGGGGAGAGTAAGGGACAAAATAAAACCCCAGGAACATCCCCAAGGACCCCCTTACCTTCTGTTTGTCCACTTCCTTCATGTCCATCACCTTCCAATAGTCCATCAAATTATAAACCTATGAATGGGTGAATCTTTCATAACATCATAAGCTTCTTGGTTCAATCAATCTCTTCCCAAAGCCCTGCCTCTGACATCATTTCATTGGGGATTAAATCCTCCATATATGCATCTTTGGGGGACAATTCCCATTCAGATTGAACAGGATCTGCTTTAATGACTTTGTTTTCATTCATCTTCATCTTCCTAGATCGCCCTCTAAATATAGTTCCTCTCTAAGGTACAAGGGACCAAGGTCCCAACATATATATTTTCAGACTCTGCAATGTAGCCCATAATAGCAGTGAGATAGATACAGGATGAGTCATTGTGGTCCACTGGGAACTGTGCTGTTTTTCTCTAGAGCACACGCAACAGCCTGCCAAGTGCGGTGATGTCTGTTGCTGCAGCCCACATCTAATACAATTTCTGAATCTGAACACGGTCAGGAGGGACAGGCACACCATCTCAGGGGCTCCCACAAGAGCAGGCAGCTGGAGGAGGCCAAGTGCCCTGTGTATTCATCCTACAGATGGCTGAGCATGGCAGGGAAGACCATTCACACTGTACCGTTGTTCTCCGGAAAGGGCAGTGCGCAAAACAGAAGGTTTAACACAAATCTATTTGAAAAAAGTGTGTGTGTGTGTGTGTGTGTGTGTGTGTGTGTGTGTGTGGTGTGTGATCATGTGTCCTCTCTTGTCAAGCAAAGAACTATGAGTGATAAGTGAAAAGACAGTGGTAGCCTGGATAGCAGTGTGAGAGAAGATAAGCAACCACCATTCAAAAAAATATTACCTATTGTGTGTGTGTGTGTCTGTGATGTATGTATGTGTGTGTGTACCATATATGCACATGCGTTTGTGTGTGTGTATGTGTGTGTGTGTGTGTGTGAACGTGGAAGCCAAAGGTTGGCCCTGGGTGTCTTCCTTAGTCCCTCCCCCTACCTTACCTTTTGAGATAGGGTCTCTCATTTAATCTAGAACTTATCTATTACACTTGGCTAATTGGCCCGTGCCCCAGGGGTCCCTGTCTCTGCTTCCCCAGTGGTAGGGTTACAAGAGTACACTACCACATCTGGATTTTTACATCATGGCTGCTTGGGATATGAATTCAAGTCCTCATGCTTACCAAGTAAACCATCCCTAGCCCTGCCTGTTTCTGTTTTTGAGTTTAGCAGTGTTCTTTAGTCAAGACACTGTCTCATTATGTTACCCAGGATAGCCTCTATCCTACCAGAACTGAGATTACAGGCATATGCCATCAATCCTGGCTCTTAGTTGTTTTTTTGGTTTGTTTGTTTGTCAAAGTTTCCTCCAAAACTTTGTGAGACACACACATGGCCATGCTGGAGGTGTAGCTGTATGGTACAGTCCTTGCCTAGTCCCCAGCTCAGTCCCCAGCACCACAGGGAGGGAACGGGTATAGAACAAAGAAAAGGCAAAACTGTAGAGAAAGTGGAGGCTTAGCCTTGTGTTGTATTAATGGAATTTGGATTTCTGAACCGAGTCTTAGATATTAAGAGGTGTGAGGTACGAGTGTGAAAGAGAATGTCCTGCCTAGGGCACAGGTGAACATTCTCTCAGGGTCAAGACGGACAGCATTGCGGTGTGACGGTATCTTGCAGATGCTGAGCTGGAGGGCACCCTAGGTCTATCTGAGAAACAACACAGAAAGAATTATTGGGCGGCATCAGAAACCCCTCCCCCCCGAGATGGATGTTCTAGACGGAGTGAGAGGACTGCATCAAAGAGAAGAATAGTATAGGAGCAGGTGACATTTAAGGTCCCTGCTCACCCCGAAATACTGTGGTCCTGTAAAAATGCAGACGCTCTGAGTTAAGCTATCTTTGAGGACACGGTGACATTTGATGCTAAGAGCGTCTGTTGATATTTTCTTTGAAATCTACGCTGTGCCGTCTCTACCTGCAAGGGTGACCCACAGGACAGTGGGATGCTTTGTTAAGTCTCCATGGCAACCCTTTCAGCAGCAGTCCATGTGTCTGGAGGGTCTGGAGACAGAAAAACAGCGGAGCATTATTTTTTCATCTCCAAAGCTCACGTAACTACCGTTTGATCAGGCGGCACCATTCTCTTACATCTCTCTATCACCTGCAGCGAGAGGCACCCGTTCCGGTGGGGTATGCGGCATGTGGCTGCAATGCACTGGAATTTTGCGTGAGCCAATAACATTTCCAGTCTCAGACAGTTTATAGGTCAGTGGGGATAATTAGTGCAACCTGTGCCCAGTGCATACAGAATGTAGACTCAGCTCCCTGCCAGGAAAACCACAACCCGATCCTTTCATAGTGAACACTGCGGAGCATTCCAGGAAAGAGTGTCAAAATGCTCCGCTAGTAAAAGTGTGTGGGCAAGGCCCTCTTGCCCTTGGCCTTTGCCTACTGGAAAAGGACTCCCAATCGGACCCTCCCTAAGACCCCAGAGTGGTTTCCAGTCCACACTCATCCTCTATAAGCCAAGCCCAGCTCACTCATTGCTCCCCACTGGCTGCTTTCCCTAGAGAACTTCCCAGAAAGATTCTGGGCAATTCCTTGCAATTTTTAAAAATAGTTTTTTATTTCACTCTTGGATGCCTGATTTATTGTTTTATGATGCTTCATAGTGTTTCACAGAGGGCTCCGTCCATCTGTCCAAAGCAGCAGCTCAGGGACGCTCTGATTTCTCCAAAGAGCCTTGGTTTTAACTCCATGATTTTAAACTTTGAGACATACTTTTACCTCGTTTTTTCTCTGACACCCCCCATCACCATTGTCCTAGTTATATTGAAATAGTTAATGTTGCAAACTTTACACAGTTTAGAATCTAGGATGCAAGCCTCTTAGACATATCTGTGGGGGAGCTTCTGGAATGTGCTAATTGAGGTGGGAAAACCCAGCCTGAACTCGGCAGCAGCATCCATAGACCACATAGACTCCTACATCTATAGACTAAGTAGAGCAGAAAGGAGAAAGTGAGCTGAGCACCAGCGTGCATCTCCGACTGCTTCCTGACTGTGGACACAATGTGACCAGCCACCTCACATTCCTGCTGCCACTCTTCCCCCACAATGATGGGCTGTACCCTCTAGATCGTGACCCCCTAACGGACACCTCCTTTATGCTATTTCTGTCAGATCGCAGCAATATAAATATAACTACAAGGCTATAGGTCCCTTTAGAGAAGTAGGAGTCTCACATACATTGAGAAGGAGCCAGTAATAGATAAGGAGAAGGAAGAGTTTGCAAACAAGGAGACCCAGGAAAATGTGAGTGCTTTGACTCACCCTCTGTCTTAATTAGGGTTTCTATTGCTGTGAAGAGACACATAGCCACCCCTTATAAAGGAAACACATTTAATGGGATGGCTTGCTTACAGTTTCAGAGGTTCAGTCCATAGTGGGACATGGCAGCATGCAGGCAGACATGGTGCTGGAGAGTTCTACATCTTGCCCAGGCATCAGGAAGTGGTCTGAGACACTGGGTGTGACTTGAGCATATTTGACCTCAAAGTCCACCCCCAAAGTGACACACTTCCTCCATCAATGCCATACCTACTCCAACAAGGCCACACCTCTGAATAGTGCCACTGCCTATGAGCTGATGGGGGCAATTACACTCAGACCACCACACCCTCTGTGTCCCACTGTCTTGAGTGTCTCTCCACCTCTCCCACCCTCTGCCGCTCCCACTTGAGGTTGTGCCGCTGGCCTGGCTCTCTCTAGCATTCTCCTGCACACCATGGCCTGCATACTGGCTCACCGCCATCCCTCCTTGGCACACTCTAATTTATATTTTACAAGGAAATCCCAGGGTTTTGTGTGAGTACAAATTGGATCAGCTCCCACCCCCAGCTTGAGCAGTCTCACACTAAATCCTACAGTGGCTTTGCTTGGCTTTGGGGATTACAAATCTAATCCTTGACTTGGCCTACCGTGCTCTGTGTGCTGTGTTCTAATCTAGTGGCTTCTGGCCCACCTAAGTAGTCTCACCCTTCATTTTGTCTTTTACCTTGAGGCCTTCCTGTCTCTAAGCTGTACATCTCCCCACTTCCACCCCACCCACTCCTGCCACAGGGCATTTGCACACATAGCTCCGCTGCAAGGTTGGCCTCTGTCCCACCAGTTACATTCTTCTATTCACTCAGAGTGAGACTATTCTAGAATATGAGCATTCAAAGCCAGCTTCCTCTAGTGTGTGCTGTTAGACATCACATGACCCGACCGAAATTGTGTGGTTATTTGATTGCCGACCTTATTAGTCACTTACTTTGTTGCTGTGACAAAAGCAACTTAAAGAAGAGTTTGTTGTGGCTCACGGTTTGAGGGCACACAGTCCATCATGGCAGGAAGGTGTGAGCATTGGGCCAACTGGTCACATGGCATCCACAGTTAAGGAAGAAGAAGAAGAAGAAGAAGAAGAAGAAGAAGAAGAAGAAGAAGAAGAAGAAGAGGAGGAGGAGGAGGAGGAGGAGGAGGAGGAGGA
>NW_026068043.1:3906979-3961377 GCF_014885135.2 Alexandromys fortis
CTCTCTCTCTCTCTCTCTCTCTGTCTCTCTCTCTCTCTCTGTGTGTGTGTGTGTGTGTGTGTGTGTGTGTGTGTGTGTTTGGTTTATGCAAGCATGAGGTTCTCAGTTTCTATTCCCAGTATCTACATGAAATTCTGGGCATGGTATGAATCTGTAACCGCAGCCCGGTGGGCGGATGGAGACAGGAGGATCCCTGGAACTTGTTGACCAGACAGCCTAGCCAAATTGGTGAGCTCCAGGTTCAATGGGAGACCCTGTCTCAAAATCTAAGGTGAAGAGTGATAGAGAATACCCAAGGTCTATCTCTGGTGCGCGCGCACACACAAAATTTTGCAAAGTAAATTAAATTGAACTCCAATAAAGGAAAGTCAGGAGATAGATGAGTTCAACCTGGATGATTTCTGCAGAAAACCTCTTCGAAGGTCCCAGGAAATGTGGAGAGGGATGGCCCTGATAAAACTGTTGCGTGCCGAGGACACACACAACACTGAGCACACACACACACACACACACACACACACACACACACACACACACAGAGCGGTCTGGCCTGTGAATCCTTTCTGCCCCTTCTGTTTTGTTAGCAGCATACTAAGGAAACAAAACCGGCTTGTACCGGTGGATGTAATGGGCCCTGAGCCAGTCAGTTGCCCCATTTGTGAGCTGTGTCCTTTTAATGGCAGGCATTTACATCTCCTGATTACCTATTTATTACCTGTCAGATCAAAGAATGACCTAGAACACTGCCTCCCTTTTCCCCCAGAGAAAGAGCTGCTTGGCTGGGAAGCTGTTTGGGAAGAAGGGGAGGTGTCTCCCCCAGGGTAAGCCTAATTGTTTTAAGCAGGGGGAGCTGGGGGCCCGCACACCTTGGATCAGCATTCAGCTGGCGGGCTTCAGTTAAGCTCCTATGACAGGATAATCTCCTTTGTTCTGCGCCCAGGGAGGATATTCTCTGCGTTATTAGACAAGCCAATGAAGATAAAACAAAATATTAACTATTTTAAGCCATGCCAGTCCACCCCAAAGAAATGAAGCCGCCTCACCGTGTGTCGTGTTTCCTCTCCTAATGAGCTGGAGGCAGAGCAGTTGGCTGATGGCTGCAGCGCCCCTGATGGCTACAGTACCCCCTGGAGGTCCCAGCTTTCCTGGAGCCCAAGTTTGAGACTACAAAACCAGAGCCCAGCACACACCTTTAATCCCAGCACTCAGGAGGCGGAGGCAGGAGGATCCCTGTGAGTTTGAGGCCAGCCTGGTCTGCAAAGCAAGTTAAAGGACAGCCAGGGCTACACAGAAAAACCCTGTCTAGAAAAAAACAAATAAAACAACAAAACAGAAACACCAGAGTAGGGACAAACACACCCTTTATGGTGGCTGGCAAAGACTAGGCGCTTCATGAAGGGGCTGGGCTGTTACCCTGCGTGTTGGTTGAAGTCATTATTTCAAATCTCTACTTACAGTAGTCTCAGGAAACGGGGTCCCACAGGAACATAGCCCCTGTACCAGCTGACAGCCACTGCACAGGGGCTTCAAGTCCCTCTAGTTCTCCACTTGTCTCCTTCCCTTCCCCCTTCTCCCCTGAGAATCAAGATGGTCATTTCCCATGTCACACCCAGAAGTCATACCCAGGACAGCTGTCACCCCTGGAAGTCCCATTCAGGGACAAGGTGTCACCCTTCTCGTTCCCACTGTGTCATGGGACGTCTGAGATCTGTAGCAGAGACTCTTCTCATCTTCTCAGCCTCCACTATCCTGTCCCCACTGGTATATCTTTCGTTTTGTGACTATAAAAAGCCCAGATGGCACGTGGTATTGGGGGCACCCTCAATCTACATCCCAAGCCATGGGCACTCATATCTGGCCCTAAATCAACTCATTTTCTCACTGAGGTGGCGACTGTTTTTGTTTTGAGGTTTTTGGTTTCAGAACTTCAGAAGTTTCTAGAAAAAGATTGAGCGCACCTTCCTGGCCCTTGTATAAACACAGGTGTCTGCGTGTTCATCTGTGCCCCAGTATGTGCATACACAGATAGTGCCATGTGTGTGCAGGCACATGTCTGCGTGCGTCTGTGTGTTTCAGAGCCCACATGTGTGCACACAGCCCTTCTTTATGTCTCAGGGCTCCTGTGTACTGGAGCCCCCCCCCTCCCTTTTGCCAACCCCAGCATCCAGCCCCACAGGCAGCATTTATCTTTGTTATCTTACTTAATCCGCAATCAGATGTTTACCAAGTGGGGTTATTATCCAGTTTGTGGCAGAGGGAACTTGAATCTTTCCTGAGCCTTCAATTTACCCAAAGTCACAGGGCTTTCAAGATAGGAGCAGAAGCTGGAATGTAGGCTTAGAGCCTATTCTCTAGCTGCCATTGTCCCCCAGAGACCCTGGCCTGGGGCTGTGAGACAAGGGAGCAGATCCTGAACAGTGTGTGAGGGCAGGAGAGGAAGGTGATGCTATGGCTGCTTCTAAAGAGGGGATGGCAGCCACAAGTCACCAGGACTCACCTGCCAGGGACCTTGAAAAACTGTGTGCAGTGCCCCTCAGCATCTCCCTGGGAGAGGAGAGGACCCTGGGGATTCTCTGTGAATGTTTCTATTGTTTGTGAAGGTTTGTTTGCTGGTTTGAGGTGGGGCATGTTGCTTTGTCCTTTCTAGGAGGCTCTATCACGTTGCCGCAGCTACATCAGACCTCACTGTGTAATCTAGGTTGTTGTGAAACTGGTGGTCCTCCTGTCTCAGCCTCCTGAGTGCTAGGGTTATCAGCTGTGCACCAGCTAAGCCCTCCTACCTCCTTATTCTTCCCTGTCCCCAACCAGAGTGTCCCATAGTAGCTGTCCTTCAGCTATTCTCTGTCACTTCTTGTAAGTCACTGCTTCTCAGCGTTCCTAACATTGCAACCCTTCAATACAGTTCCTCAGGTCATAGTGACACCCCCCCAGCCATAAAATTGTTTCCGTTGCTACTTTATAACTATAATTTTACTACTTTTAGGAATTACAATATACATACCTGTGTTTTCAGATGGTTTTAGGTGACCCCCATGAAAGGGTCATTTGACCCCCCAGAAGAATTGCAACCTTAGAACTGCTGTTCTAAGTAGTGATGAGCCATGTCCTCTTAGGGTGTTCTTTTATTTGCCCATCCTTTTTTAGGTGGGCAGGAGGATACTGCAGAATTGGATTATAGGCCTCTCTGAGTTGAGCCTAGAACAAGGAGATTGCACGCTCCTGGCAGTTTCTGGGAACACCATGAGCTAGAGGATCTAATATGTGGACAGGGAGTAGAAGCTAGCTTAGAATGAGCAAGGATCAGATAGGGAGCTAGAGCCTGGAGTGTGGGGGTTCCGGGGAACAGGATTAAGAGGAGGGGAAGGAAGTGAAGAAATCTTCTGCCCATGCTGGGGGTCTGGGGGAGAAGTTTGAGTTTCAACCAGCATCACGGTGTAAGCCTGTAATCCCAGCACTTAGGGGGCATCCTTGGCTACATAGTTCAAGGCCAGCCTGTACTACCAGAGACCCTGTCTCAAAAAAAAAGTCAGAGACAAGAAACTTAGATATTAACAATGAAAAGAATCGATCACACACAAATAACAGGTCAATCTCATCAGTACAATCCCTCAGTGGAGACCCCTTCCCAGGTGAGTCTAGGCTGTGTTTCACTGACCACGAAGGCTAACTAGGACATGCTCCATCTCCCTAACGTAGATGAGGTTGCCCTTTCTTGCCAAGCTGGGCCAGGACATGTGATCACGACAGTAGCTAGTTCAGGGTAGCGGTTTCTCCCCTGGCTCCTAGTATCTTTCACCAGCCTAAATGTCTACATGTCACAAAAGGGGTAGGTTTCCCCACCATCTTACCTAGAGAGGTACCTGCGCTGGGGGAAGGGGGGACACTTATGTCTATTTTTTTCATCAGCCAGAATATCCTTGAGGGTTAGCGTTGTTTCTCAGCTGCCTCAGTTTCCCGGCTTGGAATCCCTTTGGAGCCTGATGTGAGAGACCATTGATTTTGATCTTCTTCTGCTGTACCTTTGGTGGGCCGCTCCTCATCTAGTTGTTGCTCCCAGGCAGATGCATCTCGGAGCCTGGTCCTTAACTCTCCTCTGACACTCTTGGCTCCCTGCCTGTGGGGAGGTTGTCAGTGGACTGCGATGAGGTGGTGACCAAAGGGAGAAGCCAGCCTGGGGCTCAGGTCTGCTGCTGGGGGAATATTTCACTCTCATCAAACAGCTCCAGACCCCTCTAGTGACAGCCCTACTTCCTTTCCTGAGCGCTGCCATTTCCCCAAGACAGCAAATGGGAAGTGAAACACTACATTAAATAGCATTTCTATGCAATTAAAACACATTAAAATGGCAATTAAGTTTCGCAAACAGCCTTCTCTGTGTTCTGGGTTGATTAAGCTGTTTGGGTTGCTTTCCAAGTGTGCTTGTTGTAACTAAAGGCTGAGCTGTCTGTTTTTTTATGGATGGACTTTTTCCATGGGAGACAAGGGACTCTCAGTTCCAATTTTTTTTCTTTCTCCCGTGGAAATGACACGTTGTTTTCATTTTCAGTTCTTAATTGTGGAAGAGTTCGAGTATGTTTGAAATTGCAGAGCATGGTCTGCTTTGCGTGCACGTGCGCGCGCACACACACACACACACACACACACACACACACCACGCATTAGTACTGACAGATGAGCATCTCTAACTCTTGAATTTTCCTTAAGTGAGCAAAGACTGACCTGAGCCTGGGGTCCCTTATACAGAGCATAGGGCAAGTGACACGGTGACCTCACAGGTATCCACTACAGGAAGGAATGAGAGGTTTCATCACAGGACAGCTTCCGAAAGCTCTGTGAAAGATGGTGTTTGACCCCTTCTGGGGGCTACAAGATAGGCAGGAAGTTCAAGGCAGGGAGGGCGATGTGGACTATTATCTTCCCAGCATGCATTGCTGGTGAACTCTTGACCACTCAGCTGCTGGGATGGCCCACAGGAGACCTGCCATACACTGGGTCCTTTAAAGTTCTGTTATGTATGGGGGGGAGGCCCATGATAGAAGTGCCAACCCTCCCTGAGGATCTATAAGAAGTCACCGTTACTGGGGGAGTGGTTTTCTTTCTTTAGTGGTATAGCTGCCCACAGGTTACTCCTGCTCCTATTAGTGACTTCTCAACACCAATACTATACCAACCCTAGCGGAAGCCACTTGCTTTGTCCTCTCTGAAGTGAGTAGATGTTGACTCGTGTCACCCAGCTAAAATTCTTTCATTGGGGGAAGAGGGAGGAAACTCGAGCAGGGAAGACAACAAACAGGTCTTCTGGGCTTCCCTAAAAGGATGAGGCAATGGCGATTTATTCTTGGCCCAAGAGAAAAGTTCCGCAAGGCCTTCGGGGCGGTGATGACACAAGGCAATTGAGTTTACGAAAACAGAATGCATCCCGAGGCTCCCCTGCCCCCCACCTCTTTATGTGTCCCTCTCATTTTCTACAGAGTCTCCTAATTTTCAATTTCCCTTGATTTCTGGAGGAGATAATTATCTGATCTCATCAGCATTGTTCTTAGGGAGTCCTTCCTAGGATCTAAGTTCTAACCAGAATTGTCTCCCCAGGGAACCTGTGGTGGGGGCTCACCCTACTTAACAGCTGTTCTGACCTTCTGATATCTATAATATCATGTTTCCCACGGTCCTCGGTAAACTGTACACGAATAAGTCCAGTGGATACCAATAGTTACTCTAGAGTCACAAGCCTGGCAGGTGATACTCACAAGTCAGTATGATTTTGAGACTGAGTTCAGGCACATGGTGAGTCACTAGGATGCTTCTGAAGATTCATTCTCTCTCTCTCTTCCTTCTTCTTTCCTTCCTTTCTTCCTTCCCTCCCTCTTTCTTTCTTTCTTTCTTTCTTTCTTTCTTTCTTTCTTTCTTTCTTTCTTTCTTTCTTTCTTTCTGGAAACAGGATTTTTTTTCTTTTCTTTTTATTCCCCCGAAACAGGATTTCTCTGTGTAGCTCTGACTGTCTGGAACTCACTCTGTATACCAGACTAGGCTGGTCTTGAATTCACAAAGATCTACCTCTGCCTCCTGAGTGCTGGGATTAAAGGCATGCACCACCACTACTGGACTTTTAATGTTTTAGTTTTTTTTTTTTTTTAAGATTTTCTTTTTAAAACCAGCTTTCTTCTGAATACATAATCACCTTTCTTTTTGGTGGAGATTCAAAGGATGGATGTTTAGAACACTGTATATATTCATTTTCAACTTAATTATTTAATGTGTGTATGTGTGTGTGCGTGTGCACACATGTGCATATGTAAGCAGCACATGTGTGCAGATACCTGCAGAATCCAGAAGAGGGGATCAGATTCCCCAGAACTGGAATTACAGGTGGCTGTGAACCATCAGGCGTGGGTGTTAGAAGTTAGACTCAGACTCCGTGGAAGAACAAAACGTGCTCTTAATCACTGAGTCATCTCTCTGGCCCCCAGTATTTAAAACTCTTATTAGCATATGTCTTAATTGGGCTTACTGTTGCTGTGATGAAACACCATGACCAAAAGCAACCTGGGGAGGAAAAGGGGTTATTTGGCTTACGTATGCTGAGTCACAGTTCACTGTAGGAAGCCAAGGCAGAAACTCAAACTGGGCGGGAACTTGGAGACAGGAGCAGATCTACATGCCATCGAGGGATGCTGCTTACTGGCTTGCTCAACCTGCTTTCTTATTGAGCCTGGACCACCAGCTCAGGGATGGGCACCCCCCACCATGGACTGAGCCTCCCCCAACAATTACTAATTAAGAAACTACCCTACAGGCTTGCCTGCCTATAGCCTGGTCTTATGGATGTGATTTCTCGATTGAGGTTCTTGTCTCTCAGATGACGCTAGCCTGTATCAAGTTGACATAAAACTAGCCAGCACAGCATATATTCATTGTATAAAACAACAGGCTTCACTTTGGTTTTATGTATGTCATAGAGTTTGTTTGTATTCACCCTCGCATTACCCTGTTTCCTCCCACCCACTCTCCCAGTGGTTCCAAGGAGTCTGTCTATCTATCTAGCCATCTACCTACCTACCTATCTATATCTATATATTTATGTATATATATTTAAAAGTCTCTAGATTCTGCATATGAGAGAAAACATGCCCTCTTTGTCTTTCTGAGCCTGGCTCATTTTGCATAACAAAATGATTGACAGTTCCATCCATGTCCTGCAAATATCCTGGTTTCATTTCTCCTTAGGGCTAAAAAAAAAACTTTGCTGAAAAGATATCACATTCTCTTTACCTGTCCTTCTATTGATGGCATCTCAGCTGGGTCATGGATGTCTTGGCTACTGTGGGTGGTGCAACAAGGGACTTGGATATGCAGGCATCTCTGTTGTCTGCGGATTTATGGGTCCTTTGGGCGTATACCCAGCAGTAGTATGGCTGAGTCATATGGTGAGTTTATTTTATTTTAGGTCATAGTTCAAGGTCCAGTCCATCATGACAGGGAAGGAAAGGCCAGAAGAGCTTGAAACAGGAGCTTGAAATGAGAGCTTTGAACATCACAGCCACACACAGGAAACAGAGAGGGACGAAGGCACTGTCTCTGCCAGTTCCAGTCTAGGTTTCTGAGCAAACTTTATACCAAGTTTCATAGCAGTGACACTAATCCATTGCCTTATTTCCCCTGCCTCCTTCCAGCATTTGTTTGAACATCATTTATTTTTAAAATGGTTAAAAACCTTTGCCTGGAAGCTGGAAGATGCTCTGGGTACCAGTAAATAGCCCTGCTTCTTGACTGGATTCAGTAAGTGGTTTCATTAGTGAGAGTTGCCAGGTCCTGCCTCTGTTCTCAGGTTCACTCTGTCTGATGGCTGGGCTGGGAAGGAAAAGAGATCGTTTTTATCTTCAGCAATCTTCAAGGTATTGGCTAAGGGGCATCTTTTATTTAGTTATTGTGTGTGTGGGTGTGTGTGTGTGTAGACCAAAAGTCAACTCCCTTTTCATTCTTTACCTTACTTTAATTTATTATATTTTTTATTTATTTGTGTGTGTACATGTCTTTGTATGTATATTTGTGTGCTTGCGCACCCACTATTTTATTCTAGTTTATAGTTTAGGACCCAATCCATCATGAGAGGAAAGGCAAGGCAAGGCAACACACTCAGTCATCTCATAATACCTATGTGGAGGTCCGAGAACAACTTTTGAGGCTTAGTGGCCCTTCTATCATATGGGGCCCAGGGATTGAACTCACAATGTCAGGCTTGATGGCAGGTACCCTTACCCACTGAGCTATCTCACTGGTCTGTTACCACCTCATTTTTGGAGACATGGTTGCTTACTGAACCCATAGCTCACCAAGCAGGCCAGTCTGACTACTGAATACTGCTGAGCAGTGAGTCTCGTGGCTCTTCCTGGCTCTGCCTCCTCCCTCAGCACTGGGATGCACTTATGACCCACAGAACACACCTTTAAAAAAATGAAAAGCAAAACATGAGTTCCAGGGATTTGAACCCAGATCTCTGTGCTTGCATGGCCGGCCCTTTCCTGGCAGCCATATTCCCAGCCCCTCATCAAGGCAGATTCCTAATGAAAATGGTACCTCCCTATGGTTTAAGGGCAGGGAAAGTGAAACAGAACCTGGCATAATACATGTGACTCTCGGCGTATGAGAAGCATGATCCAGGGCCGAAGAACTCAGTTATAGGAACTCCTATATACATACACAACGATGAAGCCATGGGGTTGTGGAATCGGAAATGTCTGTGGCCCTTAGGCAAGCCAAAGGCATCAGTATTCATGAATCCACCTAGATATTCCTCCCTGGAGCAATTTATTGAGTTCTTACGATGTGCAGAGTTTCATAAAACCGAATAGCTCAGCTAGAGATGCTCCAAGCCTTCCTAGAGTTCACATTCAAGGAGAAAGACAAAACATAGGCAGGCCATTGAATACTGTGAGGTTTGATGGTGACTGACCTGTGCACTGAGACTCCTAGGAACCTGTATTTGGAAGACCTCTGATCCTGTGTGGGCCTCTTAATGGTCTCTTCCTGAAGAAAATAATGCTAGGGTTTTACATAAAGGGGATTTGAGCTGGACTTCAGAGCAGACGATTCAGCATGGGGGAAGAGGTATGTTTAGGAAAGGGGTGTGCTCCTGAGAGAAACCAATAGAATAGACAGTAAGGAAAGACAGGGTAATGGGAAGGGCTACTTTGTCCTGGAATCCTAGTAGGCTGGCCATTTTATTCTCAGCAAGTGTGGTTCATGGAAAGAAACAGACAGGAGGCTGGGTTTGGAGACTACACAAGAGGATGAAGACCAGAGATGCAGAGACACAACAGAAAATGTTGTGCAGAAATGAAACAGAGTCAAGCGGTGGTGGCGTGTGTCTTTAATCTTAGCACTTGGGAAGCAGAGGTAGGCAGATCTCTGAATCTGAAGCCAGCCTGGTAGACAGAGCAAGTTCCAAGACAGCTAGGGTTGTTACGCAGAGAAACTCTGTCTTGGAAAACAAAACAACAACAAAAGCGGGACAGGCATAACTGGATATCAGCATGCAGATGAATGAAAATAAATCCATATCTATCACCATGCACAGAACTCAAGTCCAAATCGATCAAAGGCTGCAACATAAAACTAACCACACTGACCCTCATAGACGAGAAAGTGGCAAGTGCACTTGAATGCATTGGCACAAGAGACCACTTCTTAAATATAACCCTAGTAGCACAGACACTGAGAGCAACAATTAATAAATGGGACCTTCTGTAAAGCAAAGGACACGGTCATCAAGACAAAACGGTAGCCTACAAAATGGGAAAAGATCTTCAATAACCCCACATCAAACAGATGACTGATCTACAAAATATACAAAGAACTCAAGAGACTTGACATCAGAAGAACAAATAATCCAATAATGGGTACAGACCTAAACAGAGACTCTCAACAGATGAATCTCAAATGGCTGTAAGACACTTAAGGAAATACTCAACATCCTTAGTCATCAGAGAAATGCAAACCAAAGTGACTCTGAGATTCCATCTTACACCTGTCAGAATTGGTTGAGATCAAAAACACTGATGACAGTTTATGCTGGAAAGGATGTGGGGTAAGGGGAACATTCTTCTTCCATTGCTGGTGGGAGTGCAAACTTTGTACACCTGCTTTGGAAATTAGTATGATGATTACTCAGAAAATTAGGCAATCTACCTCAAGACCCAGTGATACTGCTGCTGGGTATATACCCAAAATATGCCCAATCATACCACAAGGACTTGTGCTCAACTATGTTCATAGTAGCATTATTTGTAATAGCCAGAACCTGGAAACAATCTAGATGCCCCTCAACCAAAGAATGGATAAAGAAAATGTAGTACATTTACACAATGGAGTACCACACAGTGGTAAAAAAAATAATGACATCTTGAAATTTGTATGCAATTGCATGGATCTAGAAAACATATTGAGTGAGGTAACCCAGACCCAGAAAGACAAATATCGTATGTACTCACTCATAAATGACTTCTAGACATAAAGCAAAGAAAAAACCAACCTCTGCCCAGAACCCCAGACAACCTAGACAACAAAGAGGACCCTAAGAGAGACATACATGGATTTACAAAGGAAGAAGAAAAAGACAAGATCTCCTGAGTAAATTGGGAGCGTGGGTGGGGGTTACAGGAAAGGATATAAGGGGAGCGGGAGGAGAAAGAAGGGTGGAAAAATGTATATCTCAATAAAAGCAATAAAAATATTTAATAAAAAAAAGTGGGACAGAGTGACAAAGAGCAGGAAAGCCAGGGTGGACCTTAGGCTGAGTTTTGCTGGACGGCAGCTGGTGTTCTCTCTGTTCTGGCTCACCACACAGCCTCTAGTAGATTCTACAGATGGGTCAGTACAAGATTTTGGCACTTTGAGAACAAAAGTGTTCTTTGCAGGGAGTAAAAGCTGCCCATGGGGAAATCAGAGGACCCCCAGGACTCAATGAGCAGCCTGGATGTGTGTGTGTGTGTGTGTGTGTGTGTGTGTGTGTGTTTGTGTGTGTGTGTGCAATAAGTTTTAGAGCTGGAAAGATGACTCAGTGGTTCAGAGCCCTTGCTGCTCTTCCAGAGGACTTGGCTTCAGTTCCAAGCTCTCACATGGCAGCTCACAATCACCTGTAACCCCAGTTTCAGGGGGTCCAGCTCCCTCTTCTGAGTTCCGTGGGCATCAAGCACACAAGCGGTACACAGACATCTACACAGGTGAATCACTCATATGTAGAAATTAGGGGTTTTTCACTTAGAATACAGAAATAAAAAGCGTTAGATTATTTGTGTGTGTTGTGAACATGTGTTGGGGAAACGTGGAGATTCAAGGTCAGTGCTGAGAATCCTCCTACCTTACTCACTGAGGTGGGACCCAGAGCTTACCTGTCCGGCTGCTCTCACTAGCCAGCTTGCTCTGGGGAGTCTCAGCCGTTGACACCCAAGTCTAGAATCACAGGTGGACTGCCACGACCAGCCAGGATTTGATGTGAATTTCTGGGGGAAACTCTGGTCCTCACCTGTTTGGAATAAGTGCTTATTAACCTCTGAGCCGTCTCCCCTGCTCCTAGTCTTTATTTTAGAGACAGCTTTATTTCTATAAAATTTGTGGCCGGGCGGTGGTGGCGCACGCCTTTAATCCCAGCACTCGGGAGGATCTCTGTGAGTTCGGGGCCAGCCTGGTCTACAAGAGCTAGTTCCAGGACAGGAACCAAAAAAAAAGCTATGGAGAAACCCTGTCTCAAAAAATCCAATAAATAAATACATAAATAAACAAACAAACAAATAAATAAATAAAAACTTTGTTCTGGCATATGTTGTACATTTGGAGTATTGTCCCCATACCCTCCTCTCCATTTTCTCATTCTTTCCCACTCTCTGTAACTCCCTGTGCTCCCTTAGATAGCTTCAGGTCTTTCATGGTATGTGACTATGATTTTATGAAGCTAATAAGATCCAGGAACCACAAGTGATTTATGCAAAGGACCCCAAGCCGACATTTCACAGAAACTTGTACATTCATCTTCATGGCTGCACTATTCATAATGGCCAAGTTAAGGAACCAACCTTACTGTCCAGCAGCAGGCATACATGCCTAGACAATGCCTACAACCACCTATAACTCCGGCTCTAGGGCAGTCTGATGCCCTTCTCTGGCCTCTGTGGGCACCCTCACACATATTGTATATACTCACATAACACACATACACAGAATTTAAAAAAAAAAAAATTAAAGCAGAATGAAGTTTTATTGCTCGTGGGAAAATGGATGTAACTAGAAAGAATCCTATTAGGTGAATTAAGTCAGTCTCAAAAAGAGCCGTCCTGAGTCTCCACACCTCCTCTGTCAAAACTGCGGTAATATTGTGCCCACACAGGGCTCACCTGCCAGCTCCCCTGTTTGCCTTGCATGAGGACCATGGTAACATCAGATCGCCGCCCGCTACACCCAGCACTGGGCCAGCTGCCCGCTTTCCCTCCCAGCTTCGTTCGTTCTTTCTAGACTTCTGCCCAGGCTCAGAGCCCAGCGCTTGCTCCATGCTGGCTTGCTCGGCTGATTGCTTCTTGCTGGTACATTGGATGGCACGTTGGATGCCATCCATCAGCCTGTAAGGAAAGGACAGAGATTCCCCAGCTGATGCCACTGTGTTGCCGACACCTCCGAAATAGTGACAGATGGTCTGCGTTAAGAGTGTGGCTGTGGGGGCTGGGGAGATGGCACATCGGTTAAGAGCGCTTGCTTCTCCAGAGGACATGAGGTTGTTTCCCAGCACCCATACCGGGCAGATCCTAACTGCCAGTAACCGTAGCTCTAGGGGATCCGACTCGTCTTTCTGGCCTCTACTGGCACCAATACCCATATTCACATACCACCTTCACCACCCACCCCACCCTCACTCATTCGAATACCACCCTCCAAACCCACCTCATTCACATACCGCTCTCCCCCGCCTGCAACAAACACACAGAGATACACATAAATCCGCAGGTCTCAACCTTCCTGATGCTGTGACCCTTACTTACAGTTCCTCGTGTTGTGATGACCCCCCCCCAACCATAACATTATTTTCGTTGCTTCTCCGTGCCTATAATTTTGCTGCTGTTATGAAATATAAAGTAAATATCTGTGTTTGCTGATGCTCTGAGGCGACCCCTGTGACGGGGTCACGGCCCACAGGTTGAGAATTACCAAAATAAATAAAAAGAAGAAAGACTTCGAAATAAAAGTCCTGCGAAGAGAAACCTCTCATTGCGTGGATTGTTTACCTCGCCCTGAGGTCTGGATTCTCGAAGAAGTCACAGAACATTAGTTCATGAAGGTCCCCGAAAAGCTTTCCTGTCTAAATGTTTCATTTCACAAACAAAGCCCCAAAGCACACTGGGATCGAGCGACCTCATCTCTAATTAGTGACAGCAGAAAAAATACAATCGGTGCTCTTCTCTTCGCACAGAGCCACGGAGCCTTCTGCCCTGTTTTTCTTCTCTTGGAAGAAAGAGTACGCCAGAAACCCACCAAGTTGGCCAGCACGCCTTAGCACACAGTCGATTCTAGGCTTCAAATAGCCCTCCGGCCTCCCTGAACATCTGAGCATTGCTAGTTTTTTTCCCACTTTGTCGGTGAGCTACCGTTCCAGCCCGTGCGTGGAGGGGGGTACACACGTGTGCACACGCATGTTTGCATAGGCTATGGAAGTCAGAGGACAACCTTGTGCTCCAGGTTCAGCCTACCCTGTTAATTTTCTTCAAGATTTCTTTTTATGTGTGCATATGTCTGAGTGTTTTGTGTACATGTCCCTGTGTTCCAGTGTCTGCAGAAATCAAAAGAAGGCGTTGGGTTCCTTGGAACTGGTGAGTGTGAGCCACCCAAAATGGGTGCTGGGAAGCAAACTCTGGTCTTGTGCAAGAGCGGTCTGAGCTCTTAACCACTGAGCCTCACTCCAGCCCTCCTGCCCACCTTTTTTTTTTTTTTTTTTTGAGACAGGCTCTCTCATTGTTCTGCAATTCTAGAAAGCCTAGACCTCCAGGCTAGCAATCCTCAGGGACCCTTCTGTCTCCACCTTTCCACCTTTGGGATTATAAGCATGTGCCATCATGCCCAGTTTTTCCCCCCCACATGTTCTCATGCATGAGCTCAGGTCACGCTTGAGCACCAAGCATTTTACCAGCTGAGCATTCTCCCCAGTCCCAGCCCTTGATTTTTTGAGACAGACTCTCAATATGTAGGCTAAGCTGACCTCAAACTCAGGAGCTTCCTGCCTCTGTCCCTTGATCACTAGGATTGCAGGAACGTGCCACCAAATCTTGCCTCTTTGGTCATTTCTTGGTTCATTCAGGGATGTCAGGCTCACTGAGAGCCTGTTGTGGAGACCAGCAGTTCTCTAAACTCATGTCCTACATCATCTTCATGAGCATCCAGAGTGGAGCTAACTAATCAAACTCTAAATGCGGACTCCAGGGCTATAGCCCAGCAGCCTTTGCTTTATCCTGCTGATTCTGACATCGCTTCTGTTAGAGGATCACTGATGGCAGCTCTCCCTAGTAGGCAGGACTCTTCCCGTAGTCCATGCATGGTTCTGGTAACAGCCCCTGGTATACCAGATGCATCTTTCAAGCATTTGGTCCTCATCCCTGCTAAAAGATGTCCAAGAAAGTAAATGTGCTTGATCTCTGAGAGGATAACATTTCTGTTTTGAACCTAGGAAAAATGATGAGAGGGACCTGTCTGTGTGCATCTGATTTATATGGAGGTGACAAGAAGTGTATTTTATCTTAATACTGGCTGGCTTTCTTGTTTGTTTTTACCCATTTTTTTAAACCTTTCTATGTCATTTTGATTTGTGCCTGCATTGGTTGTTTGCTTTTTTTTTTTTTTTTCACTGCTATGGCAAAATACCCAACAAAGCGACTCAAGGAAAGACGAGTGTCTTGGCTCCCACTTTGGGGGAATACCGTCCATCATGGTGGGGAGGCATGGCAGGGGGATACTGAGGCAGCTGGTCACATGGCTCCCACAGTCAAGAAGGAGAGAGAGAGAGAGAGAGAGAGAGAGAGAGAGAGAGAGAGAGAGAGAGAGAGAGAATATGAATGCTGGTTGGTGCTCAGCTTACTTTCTCCTTTTTATTCAGCCTAGGACTCCAGCCCATGGGCTCCACTTAGAGAGTATGTTCCCATCTCCATTAATCTAATTGAAAAGCTCTCTTACACGTACCCGGATTCCCATGGTGATTCCAGGTCCTGACAAGTTGAGCATCAGTATTAACCATAACAGTGCATGTTGTCTGTAAGAAGTAATGCAATTATTGTTTTAGGACTCAGGGTCTTGTAGGTTACAAGTCTAAATAGTATATATGTTTATAGACAAACATGATTAACATTGATCCAACAATCTGCTCTGTCTCTCTTTTTAATTTAAATTCTATTTCTGAGAATCTCATACAATCAATTTAGAATACATTCACTCACTAGTTCCTCCCAGATCCAACCCTCTTCCCTACCCCCCGACTTTGTGTTTTCATTGTAAACAAAGCCCAAAAATACAGAGTCAAATTTGTGCTGCCAATATACTCTTGAATGTGACGCCATCACCAAAATGTGTACCTACTAGGATTTGTTTTTCTCTTATGTATGCATATGTGTATTTATGCCCACTTGTCCGTATGGGCGCCACATGCATGAAGATGTAGAGGCCTGAAGAGGGTGTCGCCTGCCCTGGAGCTGGACTTACAAGCAGTCGTGCGCTGTTCAAAGTGAATACTGGAAACCAAACTCAGGTCCCTTGACAGAGCAGTGAGCAGTCTTACCTACTGAGCCGTTCATGCCCCGTGCCTCTTTCTTACACATGTCTTGACTTAAACATTTTCCTTCCTTTCGCCTGTCCTAGTTTGGTTTCTGATGCTGTGATAGAACAAAAGCAGTTTGGGGAAGAAATGGTTCATTTGGCTAATAGATTGCAAGCTTGTCATCTAGGGAAGCCAGGGCAGGAGCTGGAGCAGGGGCCATGGAGGAGCACTGAGTACTGGCTTGCTCACAGGCTCACATTCAACTCTTTCTTATCCAGCCCAGGCCCACCTGCCTCCAGGTTGGATGGCACTGCCCGCAGGAGGCTGGGCCCTCCTACATCAGTTAGCCATCAGAAAACGCTACACAGACATGCCCATTGGCCGGTCTGATGGAGAGAATTCTTCATTTGAGGTTTCATCTTCCCAGATTGTGTCAAGTTGACAGTGGAAGCTGACTGCAATGTCTTCTCTATCATCTCTGAAGCTTTGGAAAATACACATCTTCTTACAACGTATTTATTTATTTGGAGAAAGGGCATCATGTAGCTCAGGATGTACATGAAATCACTATGGAGTTGAGTATGACTTTGAACTCCTGTCCTCCTGCCTCTGCCTCCCTAGTGTACCATCATATGCACACTGGGGAGGTATATACCTCTGTGCTCAATTTCCACAGTTCTGGGGGATGGAACCCAAGGTCTGGTGAATTCTGGGGAAGCATGCCGCCCACTGAGCTACCTCCTCACCTCTGATTTTCTGGCATAAGTTCTCACTGGAAAGCCCAGGTTACCTATCGCAGCTCTCTGTGTAGATCTGGCTAGCCTCAAACTTATAATCCCCCAGCCTCAGCCTTTCAGGTCCCCTTTTCTGTCAGCCCTGTTGCTTTATATTTGCAAGCACATCGTAAAGTGTCTGTATCTTTCAATATATCTTCACTGTCAGGTCTTCTCTATCGCCTGCCTTCGCACTAAATAAAAGTAGTGAGCTGCTGTAAATTCATCCTGCGGTTTCATCTCCCCCTTCTTTCCCTGCTCTCTTTTGACAAAATCTAAGACTTGAGGCTTACATTATTCTGTTAGTGATTAAAATTTACACCCTGTGAAAAATGGCATCGACTTCCATAACTGAGCAGATAATGGTTATTAGATCGAGTAGAGGTAGATGTTTTTAGTGCCAAACTGAATTTTTTTCTATGATGCCCCTCTCTCTCTCTCTCTCTCTCTGTGTGTGTGTGTGTGTGTGTTCATATGTGCAGCTGTGGCTATAGATCTAAAGACAACCTTGGGTATCATTTCTCAGATGTTTTACTTGTTTGTCTTTAGATTCATTTATTTTCTTTTATGTATATAAATGTTTTGCCTTCATGTATACAACATTTGTGCCCAGTGCCCACAAAGGCTGAAGAGGCATTAGATCCCCTGGAGCTGGAGTTATAGATGGTTGTGATCCACCATGTGGGTTCTGGAAATCAAGTCTGGGTCTTCTGCAAGAAAAGCAATTGCTCTTAACCACTGAGCCATCTCTCCAGGTCCCCACATTATTTTGGGGACATGGTCACTCCCTAGCCTGGAGCTCATCAAGTAGGCTATGATGGCTGCCCAGTGAGCCCAAGAAATCTTCCTGTCTCTACCTTCCCAACCCTAGGTTTATAAGTACATGCTACCATACCTGGATTTTACATGGGTTATGGGGATTAAATTCAGGCCCTTATGCTTATATGCCAAGCATTTTACTGACTGCCCTGGTTAATTCTAAACGTCAACTTTCATGACCTAAAATCACCCCAGTAGAGAGCCTCACCTGAGGAACTGTCTAGATGAGGTTGTTGTCTAGACCTGTCCTATTTGGGGGAAACTGTCTAGTTTGTTAATTGAAGTAAGGAGCCCGTTGTGGGTGACACCATTCCCTGGGCTGTTGTGATTCTTGAATAGTGTAGGAGAGGAGAAAGCGAGTTGAGAACAAGAAAAATCAGGCAAGGGTATGCTTCTTCTCCCTCTGCTCTTGACTGCAACTCTGATACTTTGAGTTGCTATTCCAAGTTGCCTTCAAGGAGGAATTATAACTTGGAGTTATAAGTCCCTCTGCTCTCCTAAGTTGTTTTGGGCCAAGATGTTTTTATCAGAGCAACATAAACAAAGCAAGAACACTGCCTGAGCCCCGTCCCAGCTCTTCTGTCTTCATTTGATTCTTCCTTCAGAAGCATGTTAGCCATTTCCCCCAGAAGAACATTTTCCCGACTGCCGATTATCCACAGGAATAGAAACAAGGACCAGGCTTATTTCAATTTCTTTTTCTCTTTCAAGAAAATTGACTTCATTTTCCAAATCTGTAGCAAATTCCTCCCAGAGAGGTCAAACCCACTCAGAAGCTGGGGAAAGATTTCTCAGATTGAAAATGCAAATTGCAGCATCTCTTTTTACAGAGTGCTCTCCACATGTCCAGATAGCTTCAGCCTGCATGGCTGTCCTGCCACAGTCACATAGGCTTGAAGTCATCCTGCTGGGGCCGGTAAGATGGCTCAGTGGGAAAAGGGGCTTGCCACCAAGCCTGAGGACCGAGTTCAAGCCCCGGAACCCACATGGTAGAAATGAAAACCAATCTTACAGGTTATCTCTTGGTCTCTCCAGACACACACACAAACACACACACACACAAACACACACACACGATGTAAATGTAATATAAATAAATACAGTTTTAAATAAAAACCCATTCTTATCCATAATTAAAATATGTGAATAAAATGTTTTTTCTTTAAATCCTTGGGGGGGTTGGAGAAATGGCTCAGTGGTTAAGAGCATTGCCTGCTCTTCCAAAGGTCCTGAGTTCAATTCCCAGCAACCACATGGTGGCTCACAACCATCTGTTCTGAGGTCTGGTGCCCTCTTCTGGCCTGCAGACATACACACAGACAGAATATTTTATACATAATAAATAAATAAATATTTAAAAAAATCCCTGGGAAAAGTTTACACTGGATATTAAGGACTACTAATTGACAGAAGAGGACTACTTAAGCAAATTCGTGAAGAAATGCCCCCCTTTGAAATGAGAGGAACTGCCATGTGCCCAGGATGACGTGAGCTCAGCCCTCTGAGAGTGGCATCGGGTTCCCAGGGACCTCAGGAAAAGCCTTCAGCCCTGGATTTCAGAGCTGCATTCTCCTCCTCTCTGGCCTGGCTCCCGTTCACCCCCTCATGGGCTGGCAGGGAAGGCTGACTTTACTCTCAACTTCCCAGGCTCCTGTCAACTTGTAGCTGTCTTTTCCAGCTGCGCTCATTTCAGAGCTGGTTTGTTAATATTTGTTTGTTAATAATCTTACAGTGTTTGCAGTCCGAGTGAGATGGGGGAATATGGCTTTTATCCAGAGATCTCAATCTTATTTTAGAAATGCCCATGTGTGTACATACACTTACACAAACACACACTTTCATGGGACACTCACAAGTGCCATACCCACTTTGTATCCACACTGCATGTGCACACACGTTCTTCTCAAAAATATTTATTTTGTGTGCACACATGCAGAGGCTGGGATAAGGCATTGGGTCCTCTGCAACTGGAGTTATAGGTGGTTGGGAGCCCCCTGATATGTTTACTGGAAACTCAACTCTGGTCCTTTACAAGAACAGTGTTCTTAACCACCAAACCATTTCCAAGCCCCACACAGAGGTTTTTTGTTTTTTTTTTTTTTTTTCACAATCCTCTTTCTGTATTTATTTTTTTCTTCAGCTTGGAATAAGGTTAGTGTGACTGAGGTTTTTCCTGTTTGTTGCTTTAAACGATTTTTTCTCGGTTCCAAGCAAGCTAGTCAAATCTAGTGCCAAATGCAAAAACTCTTCTTAGGGCAGCTCGTGCCTTGCAAACTATGGTGTAGGATTCCATGCTACTATCTTTGTGTATATGTGTCTGTGTGTGTGCATGGGTCCATACATGTACAGAGACTGCATGCGTGTGCAGAGGCTGGAGGTCAGTGTTGGGTATTTTCCTTAATCGTTCTCCACTTTAATTTTCTTTACATGTCTGTGTATGTATATGCAGGAGTACATCAGGGGGTAGTGGTCCCCACCGTGGCCAGAAAAGAGTGTCATAACCCTTGGAGCTGGAATTACAGGAGGTTGTGTGCCTCTTGTGGATACTGGGAGCTAAACTCGGTCCTCTAGAAGAGCATAAAGTGTCTTAACTCCTGCGCCATCTCTCCTGCCCCCTCCACCTTATTCTTTGAGGCAGGTACTCTCACTGAATCAGGAGCTCAATGACTCAGCTATACTAACTGGTGAGCAAGCCCCAGGGACTCTCCTGCCTCTGCCTACCCAATACTAGGATTAACAAGCATAGGCCACCAAGCCTAATTTTTTTTACATGGATGCTGAAGATTCAAATTTGAGTTCTCAAGCTTGCCCACTGGCATTTCACCAACCGAACCATCTCCCCAGTCTTCATGTTGCTATCTTTCATATCTTATTTAATTAATATTTGAAAAGCAGATCACACTCGGTTGGGAGTTCTTACTATTCTGTGTAAAAAAAAAAGAAAAAGAAAAAAGAAAAGAAAATCTGTTTTCTTCCATAGAAGACCCCAGTCCTCTGTAACAACTCAATTTCTCTGTCTTCGATTTCAGACGTGGTATTTCTTGTGTTTATCTCCTCTGGGAGTTAGTACTCCATTAGATACGGTACTCCCCAAGGTCCCTTTCCATCAGCAATAGAAATTAAACAGGACGGCGCTTTGCTGGTTCTGCAGGATCAGCTGTGATCTCATATCCCCCTGGCCCCCAAGGAAGTGCCACCATTGCTCTTGTTGCCTGTCACCCACAGGTTGGGGGAGATGCTTGAGCTCTTGCAAAGCCTGTTGACTGACCTGCTGTCCGTCCTCTGTGATGCTCATTGCCCACTTACTGTTGCAAGAACTCGGGTGGCGTTCCGATGGCTTCCCTGCCCTATCCTTCCAGGAGGGAATATAAAGAACCTGCAAGCCCCATTGTGATGGACTGTCGGGGGGCACAGCTGATCTCAGGATGACAGTGGCTGCTCAGCACAGCGGCTGCTCAGCATAGGGGCTCACATTCTACAATACTTCCCAACCAGGGAACAAATCTAAAGACCGCAAAGATGACTGGTGTCACACCCAGGAAAACAACAGCTCTTCACATAAACAGAAAGAAGCAAATTAGAACCAGGCATTTGTAAGTCTTACCTGTAAACAGTCATTGCATCCGTCAGTTCCCCTGGGAACAATCTGACTCAAGAAACCACGTCAGAGCAGTTCTGCTCTGTAAATACCAGCCAGCTCCACTTAGGACTCGGATTGTTGTAAGGTGGTCTGGCTTCGTTCTGTTGCTGTGACCAATGCCATGGTCGAGAGCAGCTTAAGAAAGAAGAGGGTTTCTGTCTGCTTACAGCAGCGGTTCTCAACCTGTGGGTTGTGACTCCACAGGGATCACATATCAGATATCTCTAGTATATCAGATCTTTACATCGCAATTCATAACAGCAGCCAAAATTACAGTTATGAAGAAGCAGTGAAAATAACTTTGTGGTTATTAATACATGAGGAAATGTATTAAAGGGTCAACGTTACAGCATTGTCCTTCATTGAGAGACATCGGGGCAGGACCGTAAGCAGGACACTGAAGCAGAAATCACTGTTTGCTGGCTCGCTCTCTGGCTCATGGTTAGCAAGCTTTCTTATAAATCCCAGGGCCACTTGTCTATGACTGTCTTCAGACTCCAGTGGGCCAGGCGCTCCTGTAGAACTTGACAGTCAAGACAGTCTCCCTCAGGAGTGTCCATGGGCCATTCTGGCCTGGGAAATGCCTCAGTTGAGACGTCCTTCTGAGGTGATTCTAGACTCCAGCTACCAGTTAAACCTGATGAGGACAGAGAGGGTGTTGGAAGGCCTGGTGAAAGTTAATTACCAAGCAAAGCCTCCCACACAGTGGGGAAAGATCTTTGACTGAATGCGTAGATGAATTCATAATTTTCAGGGGAAAATGATGATGTTCTATCCAGGAAAGGCATAGCAATGTAAAAGTTAAGCCAAGCGATATCAGGTTAGATGGGAAATAAGGTGTCGGCTCACATATCATGTGGCTGTATAAGGTTCCAGTGAGTGAGATGCTCCACGTAGCCGTCAGAGCAAAGAGAATGAGAAAGTGCCTAGCCTTCATTTGGTGCCGGTGAGATGTGCGGACGTATATTATGAAGGACAACGTTTGCCTGCTCCGAGCTTCGGGAAGCGTTCTTCAGCTCCAGGGATCCCGCAGCATCTTAAGCAGTACCTTCTGGAGGAGATTGTGTATGCGGCCTGTGTCTCCTCCACTGCGGAAGGTTGAGTGCAGAATGTTGCCAGTGTAGCCTGGTGATTAATAATCCGTGAATTGTAGTCCTGTTCGCTTCAGTATTTGTAAAGATAATTACTTAATCAAGAATTCATTGTTACCAACGTGTTAAGTTTGGCTCTTGGGGGTTCTCTAGGGAAAGCTTTTGAAGTATAAATACCTGCAAAATGCAAATATATTTTTGTTTTAAAATAAAGATTAATTATGATAATTATGGTAGAAGTCTTTCACTAAACAAATAAGATTTATGATTAGAAAGATAAACAAAAACACACAGTTAAGTAGTTGGTGAGTGTTCCAGTTAGGCCCCACAGGTATTAGGCGACTGGTGGCTCCTTCCACTCACCTGGCCAATCGCTGCCTAAGGACAGAGTTTCAATGAGAAGGTGGGCAAATCCTGGGTCCCTGGTGTCCCTCGACACAATTTTTGCCCCAAAGATTTCAGCTATGAAAGTTTGGTTTCCGTTGGGACTGTCTCTAGCCTTTTTGGTTTCTAGTATGTTGCTTAACATTGAGTTAATTGTGTATGTGTCTGTCAGTCTTCTTTGTAACTCTCTCTCTCCTCTCTCTCTCTCCCCCCCCCCCCTCACAGATGCGCGCGCGCGTGCACACACACACACACACACACACACACACACACCCTATTCTCCAGATTAACTCCCCATTCCTTTGTTACGCCCACATAGGGAAAAACAAAAGGATTGAAAAATACTGTTCACGTTTGCTTTCTGTTGATGCGACAAAATGCTCTAACCCAAACCAGCATGGGGAGGAAAGGGGTTGTCTTGTCCATTGCATGGCGCTGGGGACAGACCAGACTGGGCCAGTGAGGGAATGAAGAAAAGACAAACAGAGACAGACACACAGACAGAAAGTTGGGGATCAGGTGGTCTGGAGCTCTTTGTTGGGAAAACAAAAACAAAAACAAAAACCCCACAGACCCTGAAACTCTGAATGTTTATTGGATAGAGTTGGGTGGGGAGGCAGGGCGAGTGTCCAAAACTGAACAAGGAGGCGGGGTTATTATCCACGGATAAAGAGGCAGGGTTTATGTTACAGGGCTAAAGCAGGGGTTCTCAGCCTTCCTGATGCCGCCACCCTTTAACACAGTCCCTCACGTTATGGTGACCCCCCCCAACCATAAAATTATTTTCATTGCTACTCCATAACTGTAATCTCGCTACTGTTATGGATCCTAGTGTAAACAAATATCTGATATGCAGGGTGTATGCTATGTGACCCCCGTGAAAGGGCCATTCCACCCCCAAAGGGGTCACAGACCGCAGGTTGAGAACCAATAAGATAGATTAAGGAACCGGGTTTAGCTGATCTTTGTAAGGAACAGTAAATACCTGGGGGGAGGGGTAGAAAGCTATGGTGGACATTTTCTGCAAACACTATCAACATCTCTACAAGGACCGGGTGAAGGGTTTGACATTTCTTCACGGGTCTGAAGCTTTAGAGGTCTTGACATGGCCTTGCCTGTGTCAACAATACACATTCCCTTAGGACTTCACGCCCTACACTTCCAGGTCAGTCTGTCATTGAGGGAATTCAAGGCAGAAGCTGGAAGTAGAAACCATAGGGGTGCTACTCACTGGCTTGCTTGGCCCCTGGACATCAATTGGCAATTTAAGATTTATTTATTTTAGGTGTATGGCGTTCTATCTGCACGTACACTTGCACACCAGAAGAGAGCATTAGATCACATCTATCCCATGCGGTGGCTGGGAATTGAACTCAGGACTTCTGGGAAAGCTGCCAGTGCTCTTAACCCTGGCGCCATCTCTCCAGCCTCCTAATTAAAAAAAAATGGCCCACAGGCCATTCTGATTGAGACAATCCCTCAGTTGAGATTGGTGACTGAGCAAAATTACCCATTACCCCATCCACAACCCATATGAAGGGGAGAAGTAGGACGCTCTCAAATTCTCTTTACTCAACACTCAAAACAAGGGTGTTTAGAAATACATCTCTCGATGACAATTTGGACTAGTTCAAAGAATCTGAGATTGTCTCTTGACTTCAAAGATCTCCCGTAGAGGACAAGCTGAGGAATACAGACAAGAGCACACACAAGTTGGTAATACAATATTACGAACTCATGAATTTATTAAACTATAAAGGCATGCATCTGCCTTCCCTGCCAGAAGCCATAAAAATCAACACAAAGCATAATGTATTAGGAAATTGGTTTGAGAGGCCGTCACACGATGGATTCTTGCATCTTGTACAGATGATGATGTGATTTTTTTTCCCCTGTTGCATTTCTGGTTGCTCTAACAATTTCAGAGTTGCACCCATCCCCTGAGACATCCAGAGGAAAGTCCCTTTCTCTAGCAATTACAGTCTCTTCACAGATTCCCCTCCTCGGGAGAGGTTCTGTGCAGCACAAGGTCGCTTGTGTTAGTCTTGGCTTGCTGGTGGGAACTGGCTGTTTTTCACTGGGAGCCAAGAGGCCCAACACTGTGTGTAGATCACAGGAGTGCTTCTCCACACTTCCTTCAGGGGCTGTGTGATGTCATCATCTGCTTACCCAGTTTCAAAGGTCTCTAAGGCTCTTCAGGTTTACTTTGCTTGCTTATTTGGGGGTTCTGCAGGTTTGCTTCCTCTGTGTGTGTGTGTGTGTGTGTGTGTTGTGTGTGTGCGTGCATGTAGAGGCCAGAGGTCAACATCACATGTTTTCCTCAATTGTTCTCCACACTTACTTTTTCCTCAGACAGGATCTCTCACTGACCTTGAAGTTAATGGACACAGCTTGTGAGCTTCAAGGATTAACTTGTCTCTGTTCTCTAACTCCCCAGCATTGGGGATGCCTTCAGGTACCTCCACACCTGCCTTTTTACACAACGGCTTAGTTAGCTTTGACTGTCAACTTGACACACCCTAGAGTCACCTGAGAAGATAGTCTCAGTTGAGGGATTTTCTACAGGAGAGTGGCCTGTACACCCATCTGTGAGGAAATAGCTTGACTGTTCATCATGTAGGAGGATCCGGCCAACTGTGGGTGGCACCATTCCCTGCACAAACTGTGCTGGGCTATGAAAGGGATAGTTCAGTATGAACCTTTGAGCAAGGGACGAGCCAGCAAACAGTGTCCTTTCATGGTTCCTGCAGTACTTTGTGGCTGATTTCTTGTTCAGAGGTTGTGCTGTGTGGAACAGCAAGCAGGCCCGGCTTCAGCATCCTGTCTTGAGCTTTCTTCCCTGACTTCCCTCAGTGATGGACTGTGACCTCAGAGTGTAAGCCAAATAATCTGCTTTTGCTCAGTGTTTATACCATGGTAACAGAAATAAAACTCAACTGATGGATTCTAAGGGTCCATGCCAGGTCCCCATGCTTGCCCAGCAGGTACACTGAGCACCCCCTCCCCCATCGCCTGTTGGAATTCTTTACATGCATGGTTTTGTTTTTTGCCTTGAGTCTCTGCCTCAGACATGAACTAAATGTGACCTTTTCCCTCTCCTCTCATTGGTTGAAACCACTGCTGGGACTTGGGGCACCCCTCCATTATATTTCCAAACTATTGTGATGGGGGGTGGAGTTTTATGTTTCTATTTTTGCAATTAGAAGGACAAGTGAGCACAACTCAGGGTGTTGTTTCCCAAAATAATAGGAGCCAAGATGTCTTAGCTATTGATTTATTTCTTTCCTTGAGCCCAGATTCAAGAGAAGGTTAGGTAAGGTAGGGACAAATAGAACTTATGTCATCCCCCATGAGGGCAAGGGATGCTGTGATTTCTTGTGTGGGCGGCCACAGTTGTGTTTCTTCATCCATTTCCACATATCTAGGCCATCAGATATGTGGAACCCAAACCAAAACCCAACCCCACACTTTAGAATGACTGGAAAATTTTGTTTCTTCTGCATTTTCACCAATCTTAGTACTGGAAGAGATGGTGACATGAGTGGATGCTGGCCAGATGTGACTGAACATCTGGATCGAGTGCCTATTATTCTCTGTCTCTTTGTCTGAAATGTTATGCAGGTTTACATTTTCTGGGATGTCAAGGAAACTCTAGTCCATTTCTTCTCTGCTCTGTGTCTCTGGTTGCACATTTCATGTATTTGCAGGTGTGTACATACGCACATGGGTGTGCTCCTGAAGGTAGAATACTGAGGCTAACCTTAGCTTTTTGTCCCAGGTGCCTGCTACCTTGTTTGCACTAGGACTCAGAACTTGCCAATATCACTAGAATTGGTGGGCAATATGCCCAGGAATCCACCTGTCTCTACCTCCCCATCACTGGGATTACAACCATACATTGCCCAGCTTTTTTTTTTTTCTTCTTGAAAGTGTGGGCTCTAGGTATGTGCGTGGGAAGAAATTAGGTCCTTATGCTTAAAAAATGTTCTATTTTTCTCTCTGCTGGCATGATAAAACACGCTAACCAAAAACAACTTGGGGGGGGGGAATGGTATATTTGTAGGATACAGTTCATTGTTGATAAAAGTCAAGACAGGAACTCAAGAACTTAAAGCAAAACCACAAATTGCTTTCATGGCTGTTCTTAGGGTCACACTTGGCTAGATTTCTTATACATACTAGCAGCCCAGTGAATGTTGCTGCCCACAGTGGGCTGGGTCCTCCTATATGAACAGTCAAGTTAACAGTTAACAGTCAAGACAGTTCCCCACAGACATGCCCATAGGTGAATCTAACTCTAGGCTGTTAAACCAATAGTTAATACTAACTCGGATATATAACAGCACTTTACCAGGGCCATCCCCTCAACCCCATTTTCCCCATTTCTAAGCATTCACACCTGCAGAGTCACACACACACACACACACACACACACACACACTGTATTTAAAGACCACTGAGTTCTTTAACCAGCATGATTGGTCAAACAAAGTCAACCCATGTGGTCATGTTCCTTTCTGACATATGGCCTGGACCTGGCATTGCTGTCGTTGTCTCCAGAACTCACAGCAAACACCTGTGCTGGGAATCGAGGCAAGCATGCAATTTCAGTCCTGTGGTCACAATTTCATTTTATCTGTTCATTCGGAAGACAGATGTCATTTGCGGGACAAGCGTCGAGACCCAACAGGGCCACTTAGCATTTTGACTGCAAGTGGGTAAATATTGAATGTTTCAGCACCGGAGGCTCATCTCCCCCAAGATAATCTAATTTGTAGAAATAGATGCATTTAATTTTCAGTAGTTGGAAGTTTTTGCTCCGTGTCCTGCGACACCTTAGCTGTGTCTCTTTAACACCCCAGTCAGGCCATTATCAGGGCTTGTTTAGCAATAAAAATCAATGAATTCAGTGTAGCAACTCGTTTTATGACTCAACTGGTTGTGTTAACAATTGGTCTATTTGGGCATTTAGCTCTCAAAGATTAAAGACCAAACATCGATGAGTGTTCGCAGACAAGGAGAGTGTTTATCAGTTTTAGTGACTGCTATTCTCTGTAAGCTCTTCTTTCGCAGAGATAACGCTGGCGGCTAATCACCATTAATAGCAGTGTTTACCTGGGTTTCTGATGGCCTCCTATTCTGCAGCGGCTTCTCCCTCAGCTTCCCACCCTTTCTCGGGCACAGCTTGAGTAGAGAGAGCTCCAGGCTCCAAACACCGCAAAGACGTGAACATCAGCCAGGGTTAAAAGTGGGAACAGAGGAGGAGAGCCATAGCAGTGACAGATTACCAATTCTCCAGCGAGGGGAAATCTCTGTGCAGGCATCTTTGGATACACAGGACTTTGCATAGTGTGGTAGGTGGCATGGTGGCGCTTGGGAGGATTTCCCATACTCAAATCCACAGAGCCCATGAATATGATTTTGTTTGGAAAGGGATTTTTTTTCCTGTAAAAATGATTCGATCGGGGGACTAGGAATAAGAGCATTTTGTATTATCCAATTGGATTCCAAAGCAGATAATAACTATCCTTATAGTGGCGTAGGAAGAAAAGGCTCATATTTAGAAGAGGATCCACATGAACATCAGGACTAGAGTTAAGGTATTCTGCCATAAACCAACGAACAACTGGAGTAGCTGGAGGAGGCAAAGACTGAGACTCCTGTGGACCTGCAAAGACAGTACACACTGTTTATGCACTCATATTGGTTTTCTCATCTACTCTGAGAACATATTTCCCCTTGAGACGAGGTTTCTCACTGGCCTGGAACTTGTATAGTAGTTTTGCTGCCTAGCCAGCAAGCCCCAGAACTGCCTGTCTCTGCTTTACCAATGCTGGGATGACAAGTGTGTGCCACCATGCCTGAATGATTCATCTGAGTTCCTAGAATCAAATGCAGTTTCTCAGGCACATGACCAAACCATCTACCCATCCCCCAAGACAAAACATTTTAAAGTAAGAAGACACATTTTGGGAGGGGGTTAAAGTGACCCTAGGAAGTTATTATTATTATAAATCCCTCAGTAGCTATAGATGGTTGGTCCTAGTCCCACCCCCCAAAGGTACTCAGATATATGGATGGATGGCCATGACCCCTATGTGAAACAATCAGTTCTACATAGAACCTCAGCAAAGATAGGTGAGGTGGAACATGTCTGTCATTCCCAACACTCAGGGAGGCTATGACAACAGGATCGTGAAGTCAAGTCAAACTCGGGCTACAAAGCAAGGCCCTATCTGATTTTTTTTTTAAAAAAAAAGGAAAATGGAAGAATATCTTCATGTCTCCCTATCTATTTTCGATTGTCTCTAGGTTAGTTATGATTCCATGTGCCTGTTGTATAAATAATTGGTACCCTGTGTTATTGGGGAGGGGAGTAACAACAAGAAATACCATGTCTATGCACGCTGTTCACTGTAACATAGTATTTTCTTATTCCAAATTTCTGTTCGTGTAGCCTGAAACAGAGGCTTAAATTTGTGCCCAACAGCTGGGTACACCCTAGATATCTTAGAGGAAGTTATTTGAGGTAGGAGCATTGTTTCTGGCTCCCAGTTTGAGAGGATATTGTCCATCGTGGTGGTAGGCATGGTTTCTAACTCTGACAGCTGTAATATGTGGCTGCTTAATCTCATCTCAGCAGACCTGAAGGCAGAAATAAGTATGGGGCGTTCCATTAGCTTTCTCCTATTCCCATTTGTATTCCATCCTGAACCTCAGTCCATAGGATGGTGTGTCCACTATTCAGGGTGAGTCTTTCCTCCTCGGTTCATCTTCTCAGGAAATACCCTTCACACTGGAGGTAACCATCACAGTTACATTGTCTGGGTCTTTTGTTCTGAGTGTTTCTTGGCCTGTGGTTGGTTGAGTCTATGGGTGTAGAAGCTTGTCTTATTCAGGGATGCTGAGACGGAACACCATATTTAAAAAGCAAGTTGGAGAGAAAAGGGATTGTTCAGCTTATGCTCCCACATCACATTTCATTATCAAAGGAACCCAAGCAGGGCAGGAACCTGGAACCAGGAGCTGATGCAGAGGCCATGGAGAGATGCTGCTTACGCGCTTGCTTCTTATGGCTTACCCGGCCGGTTTTCTTACAAAACCCAGGTCCACCAGTCCAGGGTGGGCACCACCCAGAATAAACTGGGAACTCCCCACCAAATCATTAGAAGAAAATGCCCTATAGGTTTGCCTACAGCCCAATCTTATGGAGGCATTTTCTCAAGTGAGGCTCCCTCCTCTCTGATGACTCTAGGTTATATCAAGTTGACATGACACCAGCCAGGACAAAGCTCCATGCTGGGCAGCGTCACTCTGTACTGCAATTGGCACCAAGCAGGCACTCAGCTCTGAAGCGCTTGAATATTGAGCATCTCATGCTTGCCACACACAGAGTGCGTAATGAGAGCCAAGAGCAAAGAGAAATTCTAAACATACCTTCTGCTCTGAGCGAGTGTCTATGATGTTCTGGGAGGCAGTTTAGAGGTTCTATTTCAAGCACCCTGCTCCTACACAAGGGATCAGACAGCTTGCGATTCCCTTGGCCCCAAAGCCAGCAACAAGAAGCTGCAGTGTGGGCCTCTGTGCTTCCGGGTCTCAGCAGGGGTGAGGAGAGCCAGCGTTCTACTTCAGGCAGCTTCCTCTGACAGGACACAGCAGATCACAGAGCAGAAGAGCCCAAAGACACCATCAATTAACCTAATAAAACTGATTTACAAGGCTTTAAACTGGAGAGTGAGCTGGGTGGCTGAAAAAGCTCTCTCTGCTACCTCAGAAGTGAGGGAATCAAATGGTCAATTGTCCTTCACAACCTTCCATTTTTTTGGCCATGCCTTAGCGAGATATGTCTTCCATTGACAAATTAACCTTTGTTATGCCCAAATCCGTGAAGTCTTCTCAAGGCCAACAAAGAAACCAAGTCCCATATGTAACAGCAAAGAGCCTTTATTTTAATCAAATTTGCACACTCAGTCTTCCACATGTCCAATGTATTGGAATAACCCGAGAGCCCCGAGCTCAATTAGAACTGGTTTTTTTTTATAGTAGTAAAGGTGGGGATGAGGGGTTTCTGAGGTTCAGGACCTCTGATTGACTGAGATCTGTCTAGGGTGTCCTGGTGAATGTGCACTGGCAGGTGATCCTATCTACAATGGTTGGAATGCCAGGCATTTCCTTTGAAAGGTCTGTTCTTGAGTGGGGGTCAGGTAATCTCAGTTTGTGGTTCCTCCTGCAGCCAGGCATTGCCTCAGAGTAAACTACTGGTGACTCCGGCCTCTTATTAAATTTATCAAAGGCCAAGTTCTACTCTGGCAAAGGACTTCCTTTGGGTGACCTGTCTATACTTAGCTTATCACGGCTGGCCCCCACACCTTCATTTGGCAGAAGGGTTCTCACAGCTTTCCCTTTTTCAAGTACCTTCCTGCTGCATCCCCAGCCTCAGGTTATGATACCAGGAAGGGGAATAGTTCTGGCTCAGCAGTAGTTTTTGACTCAAGACCTTTGTCTAAGGAAGCTTTCCCAGAGACCCTTCCTAATGCTGTGACTCTCATGCTGTGGTGACCGCCACTATAAAATTATTTTTGGTCACTACTTCATTCCTGTAATTTTGTTACTGGTATGAATATCATGTAAACATCCAATATGTTAGATATCTGATATGTGACCTCTGTGAAAGGGTCGTTCAGTCCCACAAATGGGTCATGACCCACAGGTTGAGAACCACAGCTCCATGTTGTCCAGGGTGGTCTGGAACTCATTGCAAAGCGCAGGCCAGCCTAGGACTCTTGTCATTCTCTTGCCTCCACCTCCTGCCTGCTGAGATTATGGGCATATGCCACCCAACTAGTCTAGATTGAGAGTTTTTTTAAAAAGATTTATTTTGTTTATGTGTATATAAATGTGTGTGTTTACAGGTGAGTGCAGGTAGCCTTGGAGGCCAGAAGAGGGCGTTAGATCCTCTGGAGCTGAAGTTACAGGCAGTGAACAGTACAGTGTGGGCATTAGGAGCTGTACTTCAGCAAGATACACTCTTCACCTCTGATCCAACTCTCTAGCTCCATAGGCAGAGTTCTTTGAAACATCTTTTAGGTTATAAAAATGAAAAACGTGCACTGTCAAAAGAATTCAAGCCCTTGGGAATTATATAATCTCAGAAAGTCTCTTGTCTTGTTCTCGTCTTCTGAACAGTTTTAGCGATGGCTCTTCAAACCCTGTTCTTTATATGTTTATAAGTGTGTATGTGAGCGTGTACAAGCATACACTTATGAACATGCATAGGACCTTTCAAGTATATTCAACCCACGTTTTCAACAGATATCCTTTAATTTTTTTGTTACATTTATTCATTTATTTAGTATAAGTGGGTGTGTGCAATCACGCATACAACAGCACATCTGTGAAGGGCAAAGGACAAATCGCAGGAGTCAGTTTTCTCTTTCAGCCATTCAGCTCCTGTGCAGATTAAATTAGGCCATCTCTGACCCTGTTCCTCAGGCCCCATCCAGTTTGGGCTCTGGTGCTGACTGGAAGGCCTGGGAGATTCTCAGGGAGCCAGCCACTGGCCTTCAATCTACATTGGAATCCCGAAGGAGCTGGAGTCTGATATCAGTGAAGATGATGGTGGCGGCGGCAAAGTAGATGCTCTTACCAACAAGAGACGAAGGCAGGCAGGCACACTGCTTTCCCTCCGCCCTCTTTATATCTGGACTGCTGCTGAAGGTGCCACCAACACTGTGGGATAGTCTCCTCTTCTTGGTTAATCTCCCCTGGGAAAGCCCTCAGAAACCAGAGGTGTGTCTCTCAGCTGATTCCAGATTCAGTCAAGTTGACAGGCAAGATTAATCATTGCACATGGAAGCCTTTTTCAGAGAAAGAGCGGTGAGAAACATTGCTGGAGAGAATGTGTCCTAAGGAAACCCACTCATTCATTCACCTTAGATGAACAAGATAAATTAGTCCCATGCTAGCTCAGAATGGAGTATAATAAAGGGTTCTTTATTTAGGGGTAGACTCACAGATTTGCAAGATCAGGGAACAGGAATCGAATTCAGCAGCCGAAAGAAAGAGACGGGAGTAACTGCACAAGCGTTATATCTGCCTGTATAGTACCAAACCCCAGTAGGCTGACATCTTAAAGGCTATTGGCTGAAGGAGTTCCCAGATTCCAGAAATAACTGCAGACCACCTTCTAAGGGAAAGCCATTGTGTGAAAGGTGGCCACAGCCCTCAAGGGAACTAATGAGAAGAGGTAGGTGGTGTCATGAACAGCTACAGTATAAGACAGGAAGCAAGGAATTCTGAGGGGCATGACCCTCACATAGTAATCTTGATAATAGAGCCCATAGTTTGAATGAATTTCATTTGCTTTTCCTTTTTTACTCCTTGTGGTGGTTTGAATGAGAAATGTCCTGATAGGCTCATGTGTTTGAACACTTGGCTCCCACTAGGTGGTGCTGTTTGGGAAGGTTATAGAAGTTGAAGGAGGCAGGGCCTTCTAGATGAAGTATATCCCTGGGGCAGGCTTACCCTACTTCCTTTTCCTTCTCTGTGCTTCCTGTCTGTGGAGAAACTATTGTCAGCCAGTTTCCTGCTCCTGTCATCCATTTCCCACGTCTGCAGCTACCACAGACTGCCTCCCTCTGTGACTGTAAGCCAGACTAAGTCCTTTCCTCCTTTAGGTTGGTTATTTTATCTCAGTTACAGCAAAGTAGCTAGTCACTCACGATCGGGTTGTGGTTTCAATGCTCAGCCAGTAACACGTTTCTTATCTGGGTGCTGCCTATGCACTAGACGCCGACCTATGCAATTTATTGGGGGAAATGAACTATACATGGCCTCCCCTCCCCCCACCCCCAAAAGTGATAAAAGACCACTAGGAACTCATGCCCAGATGCCCAGCTTTCTGCAAATCTTGTCTCCTTCCATTGCAACCGCAGGCTCCGTGTGTTCAGAAAAAGGAGGCGCTCAAAACCTAGGCAGGAAAGTCACCTTCTGCTCTGGGCTAGCTTTGACCTGACAAAGTAGGGAATCCGTTAACTTCTAGAAGTTTCCTCCATTAGCGTGACAGCATCTACACTCCTTTTTATCAAGGTGAATAGCCATCAGGAGGACGTGCAGGATAGGGAAGCTGTTTTAATTGCCAAGTTCCCTTTTGATTTTCAGTTTCACCCTTGTCAAGAGATACGATTTCCTGAAATCTGTCTGAGCTCAGTGTCTTCTTCCCTAAGATGTCAAACTTAATACCCTTCACCATGAGTGACGTCTACGAGGAGCCAATGAATCGAAGGAATTAACCTCACCGTCCTTCCCATATAAGATACAAAGCTTTGAAGGTGCTGCGTTAGGTAATTTCCATTCCCGTTGACAAGGGGCAGAGATTGACAAGCTTCTGGTGTCTTTCAGATGGTATTTCCATGCAAGGATGCAACCTCCCTGGGTCTTTATCTCCTTTTCTTCTCTCCCCATCTCTTTATGTGCACTAGGTAGGGGTGATTTCATTGCATCCATTCCTTTATTTCATTTATCATTTATTCTCCTCGGCTGTGTGCGATCCGCTTGGCTTCCCTACTGTGCTCGAAATTCCAGAGGCTGCATTTTTTCCCACTTCCAGAAATTTTGTTTATTTTGATTTGCTTTTTTAATTTCTGCCTTTGACCCAAAATACCAGGAGAAATATTGGCATGAAACTGGGTCTCATCTTTCAGCCGCATCAAAGGAAATGGTGTTAAGATTCTGGTCCCGGGCCAGTGAGATGGCTCAGTG
The DNA here is from genome assembly GCF_014885135.2 of Alexandromys fortis. Lineage (NCBI taxonomy): Eukaryota > Metazoa > Chordata > Mammalia > Rodentia > Cricetidae > Alexandromys > Alexandromys fortis. Next base: position 3,941,228 of record NW_026068043.1, read on the forward strand.
GGTAAAGGCACCTGCTCCCAAGCCCGACGGCCTGGGTTGATCCCCAGGACCCACTAGGTAGAAAGAAGCGACTCCTGCCAGCTGCCCTCTGGCTTCTCTATGTACATTGGTGGCATGTGCTCACCCACACGGCTCCCCCTGTGCACACACAATATATTAAATAGCTGTAAAAGACAAGCATGTAAGATTTTGGTGTGTTCGTAATACTGCCGTGCTGGGAGCTTGTTTATTTTTTAACCATCTTAAAAGGTTATTTGGGAAGGGTATGTGCACGTGAGTGCAGAGCCCATGGAGGCTAAAAGTGGGACTTGGATCTCCTCTAAATGAAGCTACGGGCAGTTGTGGGCTGCCCCATGTGGATGCTGGGAACCATACTTGGACCCTCTGGAAGAACAACAAGTGCTCTTAACCACTGAGCCATCTCTCCAGCCCCTTGACTGCTTGTTCTGGGAGAGCTAATACAATAATGAAATTACACCTATAATTAATACTGACCAAATAATGATGTTTGATATTGAGATCTGGGTGGTGATTTTATGGTTATAGTTACTGTGATCAAATTAATAGGCCTTAAAATTGAGGAAACACCTGCTTTCAGTAATAAAAATATATTAGGTTATATAAGGGCTCTGACATATTCTTTTGTGTTATTTACTTATTTATTTTTGTTTGTTTTTTCAAGACAGGGCCTCACTATGTAGCTCTAGCTGTCCTGGAACTCACTATGTAGAACAGGCTGGCCTCAGACTCACATGTGCTGGGATTAAAGGCGTGTGCCACCAGGCATGACCCTCATTATTTTCTATAAGCGCTTGTCCTCATATTTCTAACAGATTATTTCTATTATGAGTAGGTGTGTCCTTGTATGGTGTTGTCCAAGCTGTGCAGTACCTACAGAGGCCAAAAGGGGGCAGTATATCCTCCTGGATCTGGAGTCATAGGGAGCTGTGAGCCATCTCTCCAGCAACCTCAATTAAGACATTTTCCAAATACATTGCTGGAAGCATGGGCGAAGCAGGAAAATCTCTGTTCTTGGCTTCACTCACACTTAGCCTTTTAATTGGTAGACATAGTGGTTTGTTAGTACATTTCAAAATGCCTTGTCTGAGATTCAAAAAGATGTTAGGATAGACACAGAGGAGGGCAAGGGATGGCTATTTAGAAAGCTGAAAATAGCCCAAGATAAATTGTGACTAGCCCCTCCACCTTCAACATCCCAACCTCCTCATGTTGATGATGTTCTAAAGTACTGGTTCTCAACCTTCCTAATGCTGCAATCCTTTAATACATTTCAGCATGTTGTGGCGACCCCAAACCATAAAACTGTTTTTGTTACTACTTTATAACATTAATTTTGCTACTGTTATGGATCATAATGTAAATATCTGTGTTCTCTGGTGGTCTTATGTGACCCCTATGAAAGGGTCATGAGACACCCTCCCCAAGGAGGTCCCAGCCTTCAGGTTCAGAACTACTGTTCTAAGGCATTAAGTGGCCTTGCAGAAGGCCCACCAGAAGGTTCGGTTCTTTCTGAGGAAATTTGTTCAAAAGATTGAGAACATCCTTCACCACTGTGGTGCTTGAGTGGTTGAGAGGCATCACTGCCTTCCTCCACCTACAAATGGAAATAACCACAAGCTTATCTTGGGTTCTCTTGCCAGAAGTTCCATAGGCTTTGCCCTGTGGCCATGGGCCCTGCTGTCACTGGCCAACCGGCGGTCAAGCTTTCTCTTTGATTTTCTCGGTAACTTAGAACCAAATGTTTTTTCAGCCCTTCTCTTGGACATGTACTTTTTAAAGGGTTTACTTGATTTGTAATTCTGTGTGTCTATGAGTCTATGTATATAGGTACAGTACCTGTGGAGACCAGAAGAGGGCGTCAGATCCCTTGAAACTGGAGTTACAGGCAGTTGTGATCCGTGCAATGTGGGTACTGCAAGAGAAGTGTGCTCTCTTAAATGCTGAGCCATCTGTCCAGCCCTGTCTCTTGCTCATCTTTAAAGAGATTAACTCTGCTGCCTTCTACACAAAGCAATATATAAAATATGTGAGCTTTGGAAGCATGGCATTCACTAAAAATGTCAAGAAAATAGATCAATTGGGATATTATACCATCAATATCAGAAAGTGTGTAGTAAGTGTAAGATCGTAAGCTTAAAGACTTTCCTTAAAACAATCATCTTTATTGAGGTATGGCCTAGTTACCTTCAGTGATCAACTTGACACAACCTACAGTCTCCAGAAAAGGCTGCCTCAACTGAACAATTGCCCAGATCAGACTGGCCTCTGGGCATGTCTTGGGGGGGATCTTTATTCTTAACGGATGCAGCAGTGCCCCGCCCACTATGGGCAGCAACAATCCCTAGGCAGGTGGTCCTTGTCTTTATAAGGAAGCTAGCTAAGCACGGCCGAGAATGAGCCAACAAACAAAATTCCTTCATGGCCTCTGCTTCAAGAAACGGCTTCAGTTCCTGCTCTGGCATCCCTCAGTGACAGACTATGACTTGGAAGTATAAAGTAACCTTTCTTCTTCTACATTGCTTTTTTTAGCAGTAGCAAGGAAACTAGAACAAGGTACTAGTTGATGTACAGTGAATGCCAGGGTTGATCTATGTAATTTGGAGACCTTGACATACACACATCTGTGACTGCATCACCACCCCACAGTCAGGGCAATGAATGTACCCATCTTTCCCAGAAAGCATCTGGGTTCCTTTGGCACTTAGGCAGGACCGTTGTTTGGTTGACTTTGCTCTTCTCTTAACGGGTCTCTACAAGGTGGGGCCAAGTCAGAAGCAGTAGGTCCCTAGGGACAGTCTTGCAGGTTACACCTGCCCCCTTCCTCTGCTTGGCTCACACCACCATGTGAACAGGCTTGCATCACCCGTTCCCATCACCATGGGTGAAGGCGTAAGTCACAAACAATGCCACACCAGTTTGGAATTATGATTAATAGGGTGGTATTTATTTAAAGGGGAAAAAAACTTACAGATAACTGTCCCAGAAAACAGCCCTCTGTGCAATCAGGAAGGAGTCTAGTCACCGGAAACAGAGCAGGAAGCAAAGAGAGCAAAAGGAGGGAAGTGGCCACTTTTTTAAAGAGAGAGATCATGCCCCATTGGGCTGGTATCTCAGCGGCTATTGGCTGGAGGAGCGGAAGGATCTCCCGCAACACACAGGCGCAGCACCTCCTGCCACCACACCTTCCCCAAAGTGATGAACTAAAATATCTCAGAAACTGCGAGGTCAGAGGTCAGTGGTAAGCAGATTGGCCCACAAACTCCAGAAATCTCTTTGTCACCAATACTTCAACGCCGAGGCTGCAGGAGCACACCACTGCCCCTGGCTCTTTCTGTGAGCGCTGGGGATCCAAACTCAGGTTCTCGTGTTGATATAACAGGCTCTTGGCTCTTGGTTGTGCTGTCTCCCCAGGCTCTGTTATAGCAGTAGACTTTGTAGCCTTAATGCCCAAAGATTGCTCAGCCTCACCACCATAATGCTAAGTTATTTCCAGAAAAATGTTGGGGGCCCAAACTCACTCCATAGTCAAATATGGTCTTGAGCTCTTATGCCTCCTGCCTTTGCCACCCAATAGTGCTGAGATTATAGGTATCTGTCACTCCACCCATGCTGGGTGATGCTGGGGGTGGACCCAGGGCTCTGAGTGTGTCAAACAAGCAGTCTCTGGCTCACCTAAAGCCCCAGCCCCTCCAAACTTGATTCTGTTTTTCTTTTATCCATCTTCCTTCCCTTTCTCTTCTTCCCTTCCTTCTCTATTTCTTTCCCTCCCGAGTCCTTTCTCTCTTCCCTTCCCTCCTCTTTCCCTTCCTTCCTTCCCTCCCTTTTGCTCTAGTAAAAAAAAAATAAAAAAACACTCAAGGTTTTGAACATACTAAGCAAGCAGCTCCTCCACCCCCTGAGCTGCATCCTCTCCCTCGTGACTCCTGTGTCCTTGTCTCCTTGCTTTTCGTGAGTGTGACGATATCTGAAGCCTAAAGCACAATTTCAATTTCAATCCCAAGTCAGATATATATATTGACTTTATTTCTCCACATCTGGATACGGCTTGCTCTCCAGCCCTCATTTTCACTCATGATGGAAAAAGAAAACTCATCTAGTTGTTTCAAGGTAGCCCCCGTTTCTCCCAACTGGAACATGATCACTTTCAGGAGAATTGCTCTGTTAAATTGGGTTTAAACATGCTATTCTCTGTAGGCACCATTCTTCCCCCTCCCTATCTTCCCTCTCCTCCCATCTTCAGTAAAGATTACAGCAGAGCAAAGGGAGCTGCTTCTGCCTTGTGCCCAAGGGAAATCTTTTTGACAACAGGTCTTCCTTCAAGGATCTTCCTGCTTCTGCTAGATGACCTCACACCTTGCGCTAAGGGATGCTTTTTCTTTAAAGATTCATATGATTAATTACATGTCTTTGTCTAAGTGGAGGGCGTGTGCAAAGGTCATAGAGGCCATCAGGTCAGCTGGAGTTGGAGTGAAGGTGGTTGTGAGTCAGCTGCTGTGGGTGCTGGGAACGGGAATCTCCAAAGAGCAATACATATACTCTTAACTGTTGAGCAGCTCTCCAGCCCCATGACTGCAGTTACTGGGGACTTTTTTCCCCTCTTCATAGCTGATCCCTTGTCATGAACCCCGATATTGATGTCCTTTCATCTCTCCCCCTAGCCTTCTGATTCTTCTCTTGACCTGATGAGTTTATTTTCCCCTCCCCCAAGGCTATGCAGAAACACCAGGGCTCCTTGCATATCCAGAACTCTGTTCTGCTTTTGGGCACTATGAGCATTATTTAAGATCCACTTTCTGCCTGAACATCAACCCCTTTACTATTTCTGCTCCCCTGCCTTCTCCCAGAAGGCATCTGTCTTCTCCCAGAAGGCACAGCGCCAAGCATCCTGTCTCTCACCTTCCTGTCCTTTAGCCCATTTGCCGGATTCCTCCCCAGTCTGTGGATTCCAATTTGAGCAGCATAGCTGAGTGGCCTTGTCTTTCTTCTTTCTTCCAAGAAGAAACTTCAAGTTGGGTTTAGAGATGTGTCATGTATGTAAGCCTCTCAGCCATGGTTGTACTTCAAATCAAATCCGAGTGTGGGGTGGTCCTGGCTGGGTACGGGTGACTTTCGAAGCTCTCCAGAGGCCAGGGATATGGTTCAGTTGCTAAAGTGCTTGCTGTGTGTTCTGGTTTCATTCTGTTGCTGCAATAAGACATCTTGAACAAAAGCACCGCAGAGGAGGAAGGAATTTATTTCAGCTTACAGTTCCACTCATCGAGGGAAATTGGGGCAGGTTCTCAAGCAGGAGCTTGAAGGTAGGACTGATTGTTATTCTGTGCATTATTACCTCGGAATAAGGAACTCTTCCTAGTAAGAGAAGCACAGCAGACAACCTAACAGAATGCTGCTTGTTGTCTTGCTCTCGGGATCATGCTTAGCTAGATCCTTATACAGCGCAGGACCACCTGCTTAGGGAATGGTGCCACCCACAGTGGACAGTGCCTTCCTACATCTGTCACTAATCAAGACAATCCCATATAGACATGGCTACAGGTCAATAGGATCTTGCCAACTCCTCGGTTGAAGCTCTCTTACAGGACTCTAGACTGTGCCAAATTGACACAGCTAACCAGGACATTATGCAAGCATAGGACCCTAGTTCAAGCCCCAGAACCCACATAAATAGCCAGGCAAGGTGGGACATACTTGTAATCCCAGCTCTGGGGAGATGGAGATGGGAGCATCCCTCGGACTTACTGGCCACTCAACCTGGCATACTTGGTAAGTTCCAGACAAGTAAGTAACCTTGTCTCAAAGGAAGTAGATAGCATTTCTGAGAGATGGCATTAGAGAGTGTTGTCCTCTATTCTCCATACACATGCACACACAGACACATGTATACACACCTGTGTATGCACGTGTCTGCACGCAGGAATACACATACATTAAAACAATAGTAACAAACCAGACTTACCCAGGTCATCCTAAGTTAAGCCAGTATTGACACCCACTGCGGGATCATACCCCCCTTCCTGTGACTTCATGTGGTAGCCATCTTTGATCTGTAAAGAGGATTTAGAGATTTATAAAATACTTCTCTGTGTGTTCTCTGGTGCCTGACTCAGGCACTTGAGACCCCGTTGAGACCGTTGCTTTAACAACTAATCTCAAATGTTGGCTTTGCAGTCACAATAGACAATCTCCTTCAGTTCCTTCCATCCCGGCGCTGGCGTCTTTATCATCTCAAGGTTGTGGCTGCCTCCAGATGGCAAGGCAGGTGAAGGAGAGAGAAGCCTACACACACCTTTCAAAGTAACTGTGGTGTCGTTCCACTCAAACCCCTTTCTTAAAGCGACATGGGCAAGGCCACCTGAGCCAGCGTCTCAAAAGGACGGTATTCAGATTCCGAATACAACTCTTATTCTTGGGCACACAGAGAGCTGATGCCAACAAACACCTAAAGGTTGTTGAAGTTCATGATGTTTGCTGAAGACTTCGCCAGGTCATTAACTCTTGGACCTAAGTGGGTTGAATAATTGCAACCGTGTGTGTGTGTGTGTGTGTGTGTGTGTGTGTGTGTGGTGTCTGGGAGGTGCACAGCTATGCAGAGGGCAGAGGTAACCTTGAGTTGTCCTTCCTCAGATGATACCCATGTTGGTTTTTGAGACAGGGTCTCTCGCTGGCCACAAACTCATTAGTTACATTGGGCAGGTGGACACTGCGCCCCAGGGACCCACCCGTTTCTTCCTTCTGGATGCTGGGATTACAAGCACACGTCACTGTATGCAATTTTTTTCTTTTAATCTGGATTCTGGGGATCAAATTCAAGTTCTTGTGCTTGCAAGATGAGCATTTCATGGACCTCACCTTGTCCCAGTCCCAACCGTACCTCTCTTAGAAACATCTTTTAGAGGAGACAGAGGAGCCCAGTGACTTTGCTTGTAGTAGACGTGAGGAAGCTTGGAGCTGAATTTGCGGTTGCGTCGGTTGCTTTCGTCATTGTGAGAAAACACTCAGGAAAAGCAGCCTAGAAGAGGACCCTTTGATGTTGGTCCTCCTTCACTCCTCTCTGGGACTCCTTACGGTAAAACTGGTGACTACGAGGAATGCATTTTTGCTCCATGCAAGAGATTCTGCCTCAAAACAAGGTGAACACACACACACACACACACACACACACACACACACACACACACACGGCTTTAAGAAGTTCTGATGGCTGATAATGGCTTCACAGATCACGTCTTAGAACCCGCCATGTTTTTACAGAAATACTCTTCAAAGACCTATCAGAGAATCAGTTCCTCAAAGACTAAATCAAATGCGATTAGCAAAGAACAAAAGTGTTATGCTGAGAAAGTAGCTCCTAGGAAGCATCTCACTGGAGAGGGTGGAAATGGTCTTTGTTTCACTGAAACAAGCCTGAGCAAAATCAGTCAGCCAAGGAAGCAGGCATCGGAAACTGACAACTTCAATCCCCACTGAAGGGTGGGGTTTTTTTTTCTTCCTCCATCTGTGAAAAATCACACTCGAGGAGAGAGGAGATGAGCCTTTCCTTTATCCCCCCACAAACAAAGGCTCTTAACATCCAGGCAGTCTGCTTCCCCCCGTTGGTTCAGAGGAAGTTGTTCCAGGGTGAATTATCTCCCCAGCAACAAACGCAAAAAATGCTCCCTCCATTGAACCGCAAAGCTTTGGCCTTTGGGCCAGATCTGTGAGATATGTGTGTGTCGAATACGGAGTTTGATTTTTTTTTTTAAAGGCAGGGGTGCTAACCCTTCTGGTATTTATATGTGTAGCACAGACAAATGGAACTCTGAGTATTAAATTACTCTCCCGTGCAAGCTAAAACTCTCCAAGCCTGCCAACTCCTTCCCCAAAATTATATTTTTAGTGTTTAGCAGCCCGCAAGTTCCCCCAAAAAGCTTCAGAATGGGACCTGTTGGTTTTTGAGGTGGGAGCACTCTTAGCTGCTGTGGGTTTTAGCTTATCTGGTTAGGGAGGCAATAATGTACCAAGGAGTGGAGGGGATTCTGCCACCAGCAGGTAGCTCTGGGATCCTCACTGCTCACAGGAATGGAACTGTGCTTGGTCAACTCTTTATTATTACCTCTACTGAAGTTTGAGTCAGAAATATTCCCTAAGTCATGGGTGTTAAAGGCCTGCTCCCCAGCGAGCTGGTAACGGAAAGTCGTTGAACCTTTAAGAAGTGGACTCTGGGGGCTGGAGAGATAGAGGGCTCAGCACTCATGGAACTTAACATTTAGAATCAATCTGAACAGTCAGTAAATTAAATTGCTTGCCATGTAAGCATAAGGGCCTGAGTTCAATCCCCGTAAACCCGTATGTGTGGTAGAATGTGCTCGTAATCCCAGTGCTGGAAAGGGAGAGACAGGAAAATTCCTGTGGCTCACTGACCAGCCAGCTTAGCCTACGCAGTGAGCTCCAGTTTAGACCCTGTCTCAAAATACCAAGGTGAAGGCTGGAGAGATAGCTCATCAGTTAAGGGCACTTGCTGTTCTTGCAGGGGACCTGAATTCAATTCTCAGCATCCATGTGGCAGGTTTGAACTACCCATAATTCCAGTTTCAGAGGATCAAATGTTCTCTTCTGGCTTTCATAGGTGCTAGGTACATGGTATACAGACATACATGTGGACAAAACAGGGTGTATGTGTGTGTGTATGTGTGTGTGTATTTATATATGTGTGTGAGAGAGAAAGAGAGAGAGAGAATAAAAAAAATTAAAGAAATGGACTCTGAGAAGATTGATTTTTTGGGGGGTAAAATAATTACCCTTTAAGCATGAAGACATGAGGACCTGAATCTCACTGAGGACAGACCTAACAATGCCATACCTTGGGGCTAGAGAGATGTCATTGGTTAAGAGCACATACTGCTCTTTCAGAGGACTAAGGTTCGATTCTCAGTGCCCACATGGTCGCTAACAACCATCAGTAATTACAGTTCCAGAGAATCTTGAGTCCCTCTCCTGACCTCTGCGCGCACCAGGTAACACATGCGGTGGTGCACTCTTACACAGTGAAAAAATCTTTTAAAAATATTCTTTTAAAGTGGGCAGCCAAGACAAGTGGATCCCTGGGCCTCACTAGTTAAGCTAGCCTACTTGTCCAGCTTGAAGCCAGTGAGAGCCTCTCTCTCTCTCAAAAGTAAGTTGCACAGCCCCTGAAGAATGTCACCTAAGGTCATCATCTGACCTCCACATCCATGTGCACCTGTACACACACACACATACATACACACACATACACACACACAAATACACACACACACACACACATACATGTTGTTGGGGGATGCCCTTGGATAGTTCTTTTCCTTTCTTCCTGCCCTCTGGCCAGGAGGCAGTTTTTCTCTGCTGTACCCTTGTTATACAGTGCCCTCTGCTGAAGCTGGCCGCCAGGTGGCTCAGCAGATAAAGGGGATTTACAGCAAGGCTGACAACCTGAGTTCATTCCAGGGGACTCACATGATGGAAAGAGAGAACTGGCTCTTTAAAATTATCCTCTGAGCCCAATAATAGTAATAGCAATAATAACAACAATAAGATAATAAATACTAAGAAAGCAATGGAACTACTAAATATAGGTTGAAATCTTTTAAGCCCAAATAAACCTTTTTGCTTTGTAAGTGAATGATCTCGGGTGTTTTGCTATAGCAAGGGAACACTAGATAAGCACAGTCTCTGAGTGTCAGGTCCCTCGGACAGGAAATGGGCTTAATGACATCTCTAAAGTACTGACACTTTGGAGCTTATGAATCTCCCCAAAGGAGTGAGGTTCTCAATAGAGGGCTTTGCTGGACTGAGAAACCTGCAACAGATAGTTCTCCACCCTCTTCTGTTCTATCAAGCTGGTGTCCTTAACATCCAGCTTCTGGAACTGAAGGGCAGCATCCCCTCGTGGACCTCACACTGTTTACGGGGTAGCACATAGAGAATCAGTGGAACATGATGTTCTCACAACGTGCGCTGTAGTAACTGGGATGTTAACAACAAGGATGCCTATTGCCAAAGAAGTTGACACGGTGCTCCTTCAGTTCTGTGCCTGGAGGACCAGTCCTAGGACCCACCACCGCTACCCAATCCAGTATGCTCAAGTCTCTTACATAGACAATGTGGTGTTCCCACAATACCGACATCTTCCTGGGCCACTGATCATCTCAACACTGAAAACCTCACCACGATAACAACGTGCGAGTGTGCATTATAATCTTAAGGACTAAGGGTGAGAAGGAAAGTCTGGACATATTCAGTACAGATGCAATTTCATTTTCAAGTGTTTCCAGTTGATGAAGAACCAGTTCCATGGGCGTCAAGCCTATGAGCAGAGGGCTGATAACAACAACTGCTGAAAGCCCCAGGGTTGATGATACTCTGAGAGTAAGAGTCACTGAAGCTGATGCAGAGATGTCTGTGAGGATGCTGTGGATTGAAACCAGGGTCTTGCCTCTGCTAAATAAGTGTGCCATGACTTGGCCAAGCCAGCAGCCCTTCCCTGGGGGATTCTAAACAGGAGCTCTACTGCTGTCACCCTCCCATAACTCCACACCTGGGGGTTCTAGCAGGTCATCTACCAGTGAGCTGCATCTCCAGCCCCTCTCTGGGGGAGTCTAGGTAGGAACTCCACCCACAAGTCTCTTCCAGCAGTGTACTATAGGTGTGTACTGGCTGCTTATCTCTTGGCTATGGCAAAATGCCAGACAGAAGCAACTATGGGAAGGAAGGTTTTGTTTTTGCTTCACAGTTTGAGTGGATACAGTCTATCGTGGTGTGGAAGTCAAAGCAGCAGAAATTACAAGTCCCATTGCATTCACATTTAGTCGAGGACTCGGGACTATCGGATGGTGACATCTCTGTTCAGGGTGGGTCTTCCCACCTGTAGTAGTTTGAATGTAACTGGCCTCCCTAAGCTCATAGGGAGTGGTACTCATAGGAGGTGTAGCCTTGTTGAGGAGTTATTACCTTGTTGGAGGAAGTGTATCACTGTGGGGCAGGTTTTCAGGTCTCATATGCTCAAGTTATGCCTAGTTCAGTTCACTTCCTGTTGTCTGGAGGTTAAGATATAGCTCCTTCTTCACTCTCAGCTCCTTCTCCAGCACCATGTCTGCCTGCATGCCACCCTGCCCCTACCATGACGACGATGACCTAAACCTCTGAAGGCCCCCAGTTAAGTGTTTTCATTTATAAGAATTACCATGGCCAGGGGGGCTCTTCATAGCAGTAGAAACCCTAAGACATCTCCTCAAAGAACACAATCTAGAAACTCCCTCACAGACATGCCCAGAGGTTTGTCTCCTAAGTGGTTCCAGGTCCCTTCAAGTTAATAATCATTGTGATTCATCTTGGGTTAAAGATAATCTTTTGGCCCATGTCTTAGAAGGTCTCATTTCTTCTATTATGACTGGGAAAACATGGAGGAGTTCATGGTGGGAGTTTGTGATAACAGAGACTCCTTACATTATAGTGGACCAAGAACCAGAGGTTGGAAGTCAGGTCTGAGGTATGACCTTCAAAACCCCACCCCTGTAGTGACCTACCTCTTTCACCTGGGCCCCGCCCCCTAAAGGTCCTCTCAAACAGCCTGTGGGGGATATTTTAGGTTCAAACCATAGAAGATGTGGAAGCAAACAGCGCCAAGCTCTTGGTCAAACCTATGAAAAGGACTAGCCTGGAAACCCGGAAAGCTTGATCCCTCTGAATGGGAATTCTCGTGGCTACCACCCATTCCTGGCTAACTCTCTCTTCCTTCCCGCCTCTCTCTCTGTCAGCTGGACTGGTTGTGTGTGGTGCATATATTTTGTATAATAGCAACAATAAAAGTGATTGTTTTTAATTTCTGTTCTTCTTCTCTATAATGGAGCGATTAGGGCATTGGCAGATTCCCTTAATATGATTATCGTTTTTGAATGATTTTGAGTGGAAATGTTTGTGCTAATGGTAGTAATTGCCGTTGAGTTTGAAAAGATGAGGATGTACGCAGGCATTCAAGAATCTCATCATCCCCGGCATGCTATTGGCTACGGCTCACATGGCTGGACAGGTGGCATGGATGCCTATGGTGGAAGTGAGGCCACACTTTGTTCTCCGCTCATCAATGATGAGGATGAGGCTGCCTCACCTGACACGGGACACAGCAGGTCTCAATGTGTCAAGCGGCAGCTTCCTGCCAGGGAACTGTTTCTCCCAGGCAAGGACAGCTGATCATGTTAAGTCCATTCAGATGGTCCCGGAATAGCAAGTGGTTATGGTCTGAACTGACTGGCAAAGACAATGCTGGCTGGCCCAGCCTCAACTCATTAGCGTAACCTAGGCTGGGTATGAATTAACTATGTAGCTGAGGCTAAACTCACTTAGCACCCTAGATAGGCCTTGTACATATGATGTGTTCTAGCCTGGTCTTAAGTTCACCACGTAGCCCAAGCTCTCCTTGAACTCACTATGTGGCCCAGGTTGGCCTTGAACTTATTATACAGCTCAGGCTGGCCTTGAACTTGAGACATAGTAAAGGGTTGCCTTGAACTCTCTCTGCAGGCAGGTTGAACTGGAATTCACAAACCCTTCTGTCTCCACTTTCCTCCTGCTGGGATTTTAAGTGTATACCACTATAGCCAGCTTGACTGTGTGTGTATCTTTTAGCTACCAAGTCTCCACATCTTTTTACCAACTAGTCACAATGTTTGGCTAAGAATGTCACTTGTTCCTAGCATTATGAGATACCCCCACAGCGCTTTCTTTACATTTGTTTCAAAGGGATCCTGCATCCCGGGGCCTCATCCTAAGGCTCCTTTCCACTTCGCCTTCCCACAGTCTGTCAGACTCCTTGACACTGTGGCAGATTCCAACCACAACTTCTTCACAAGATGCTATCAACAGTGGGGTGACTCCATCAGGACCAGCCTCCCAGCCCTTGTCTCCAAGTTCTGATGAAGTGCCCAGGATGCAGATGAACAGGACAGGCTTCCTCTGGTCTCCGGAGGACTCACACCTGCCTGAAGAGCTGTCTTTCATTAGTCCTGTTTCAGTGAAGAGGCATTTCAGCTTTGTTGGAGCAATATCTCGGATACCCGCAGACACGAGTACTTCCCCCTCTGAGTCTTCTCCCTTCCTAAGACACCAGCTTCCAGGTGTAGTGTCTCCAGACAGAGCATGGATACTGGATCCTTTGGATTTTGGACTCTATGTTAGTTATTTTACCCATTGCCGTGACGGAACACCTGACAAACGCAACTTAAGAAAGGAAGGGTTTATTTGGACTCACAGTTTGAGAGCACAGTCCATCCTGGCATTGGGAGCACGAGGCTCCTGGCCACACTGTATCCACAGTCAGGAAGCAACTAGAAACGATGCTGCTGCTTACTTTGCCCTCCCCTTTATATTCAGTTCAGAGCACCAACCCATGGGATAGTGCCGCCCTCCACTTGCGGAATCAGATCCTTTCTTCCCCAGTTAAGCCTTCTTCACGAGATACTGTCAGCAGTGGTGTGACTCCATCAGGATCAGCCGCTCTGGAAACACCCTCACAAGTGCAACCATTGGTGCGTCTCCTAGCTGATTCCAGACCCAGCGTGTTAACGTTGAAAATTAACCGTGCAGTATCCTCTTGTTTACCTTCATGCTTCAAGTTTAATCGTTCCTGTCTCCTTCCTAAGTTGAGCAGATTAGAGCTGCGGCTCATACTGAAATTCCTTTACACAGTCGCTGGTCCTCCACAGAGTCACCTCTCTTTTGGGAGTACAGTGAGAACCATTCTCCATGTGGTAGATGCAACACTATGCATACATGAGACTTTTTTTAAATTTTATTTATTAAACATTTCTGCCTCCTCCCCGCCACCGCCTCCCATTTCCCTCCCTCTCCCCTAAACAAGTCCCCCTCCCTCATCAGCCCAAAGAGCAATCAGGGTTCCCTGCCCTGTGGGAAGTCCAAGGACCACTCACCTCCATCCAGGTCTAGTAAGGTGAGCATCCAAACTGCCTAGGCTCCCACAAAGCCAGTACATGCAGTAGGATCAAAAACCCATTGCCATTGTTCTTGAATTCTCAGTAGTCCTCATTGTCCGCTATGTTCAGCAAGTCCGGTTTTATCCCATGCTTTTTTAGACCCGGGCCAGCTGGCCTTGGTGAGTTCCCAATAGAACATCCCCATTGTCTCAGTGTGTGGGTGCACCCCTTGCGGTCCTGGGTTCCTTGCTCGTGCTCTCTCTCCTTCTGTTCCTGATTTGGACCTTGAGATTTCAGTCCGGTGCTCCAATGTGGGTCTCTGTCTCTGTCTCCTTACATCGATCGCCTGATGAAGGTTAATATCCAGGAGGATGCCTATATGTTTTTCTTTGGGTTCTCCTTCTTATTTAGCTTCTCTAGGATCGTGAATTATAGGCTCAATGTCCTTTATTTATGGCTAGAAACCAAATATGAGTGAGTACATCCCATGTTCCTCTTTTTGGGTCTGGCTTACCTCACTCAGGATAGTGTTTTCTATTTCCATCCATTTGCATGCAAAATTCAAGAAGTCATTGTTTTTTACTGCTGAGTAGTACTCTAATATGTATATATTCCATACTTTCTTAATCCATTCTTCCATTGAAGGGCATCTAGGTTGTTTCCAGGTTCTAGCTATTACAAACAATGCTGCTATGAACATAGTTGAGCAGACTGGTTTTTACCCTATTTATCAGAGTTCTGGGATATCCCTAGATGTGAACACTCCTTGTCCTTCTGCAGCTAGAAGGCAGCCTTATGGAGAGATGGGGAGTGAGGAAATCAAAGGCTCAAAGAGGACTAGAGCAGAAATCCCTGGCTACCTTATGAGTGTCTGGGGAAAAAAAAAAAGATGTCACCTACCTATACATTGACAATCTTGCTTCTTTCTTTCTCCCACAGGACACCAGCCATGATTGGCTGCTCATTCGTGGTCAACAGGAAGTTCTTTGGTGAAATCGGTCTGCTGGACCCTGGGATGGATGTGTATGGAGGAGAGAATATTGAACTTGGAATCAAGGTGGGTAATTTGGCATGCCTTCCTCCTGGTTTGTGATATGAACTTCATCCTTGAGGTATGTTCCAAGCTTCTTAAACCTATCAGGTGTGGTTTGTTTATCCCAGTCCATTTCAGCGGAGATATTTAAGCAGAGACATTAAGACTTCTTCTTGGGTGTGGATGACTTGGGCTTGGACTGACCAGTGTATCTCATGTTTCAGTGACCTGCTCTGGATGCTAAGTAGAAAGCCTGGCACTTTTATCTTTTTAATTTCTTCTGAAAACCAAGTAGTCTCCTGAATTAAAATTTCTATCCAAAGCATTTTGATGGTGTTGTGGGTTAGTTTTAATTGTCAACTTGATACAACCTAGAATCACCTGGGAAGAGTCTTCATGAGGAGTTTTCTAGATAAGTCTGGCCTGTCGGCTTAACTGTAGAGGATTGTCTCTGGTTGTTGGTGGGTGAAGGAAGACCCAGTCCACTATGGGAGGCACTATTCCTTAGGCAAGGGACCCTGAACAGTCTAAGAGAGCTGAAGGCAAGCAGGGAATGAAGGGTGTATTTGTTCTCTCTCTGCACTTGGCTATGGGTGCAATGTGACCAGATGCTTAAGTTCTTGACTTGACTTCCTCCAAAATAATGGACTATAACCTCAAAGAGTAAACCAAATAAGCCCTTCCTTCTCAGTATCGATTTTGGTTAGGGTATTTGTCACAGCAACAGAAATGCAACCAGAACAACTCTCTACCTTATTCCCTAGAGACAGGGTCCCTGGCTGAGCCTCCAGCTCGACTAGGCCAGCAAGCCACAGCAGTTCTCCCTGGGCTCACTTTACACAGTCCTGGAGTTACAGCAATGGCCAGCTTTTTACTTAGGTGCTAGGGATTTGAACTCAGGTCTTCATGCTTGCACAAGTGTTCTTACCTCCAGATCTATGTCCCCATTTTTTCTTGAATAGAAGAATGATTTGAACATCTGTATACACTCTGATAACAGTGCCAATGAAGGGTAAAAGGTGACATCAGGGGAGAAAGTGTGGGGATGGGGGTGAAGCACTGTCCTTGCAGGAGTAGATGTGTGGCTGGAGGGGTCACCAGGGACAAGAGGGCCCCCCACATTTGAGGCCAATTCAGGCTGTTCTCATTGGCTGCAAAGCGTGTTGCTGAAGTTCATTAGAGCAATGCTCCTCTGCCCACACTCACAGACGGGTTTCCTTTCCCCTTTTCTTTTGACTCGTAGGTTTTGCTAGGCTCTCCTTGAAGCTGTGTGTCTTAAAGCTGTTTAGTCTGTGATGTTTTAATAGATTCCCAGTGTGAAATGGTCAGTATCATCGAGCTAATTAACATACCTGCACCTATGGAGTTGCTGCTGGCGAGAGATGAACATAAGATCTGATCTCTTAGGTCAGTGCTTCTCAACCTTCCTGACGCTACAACCCTTTAATGCGGTTCTTCATGCTGTGGTGACCCCCAACCATAACATTATTTTTATTGCTACTTCATAAGTGTAATTTTGCTACTGTTATAAATCATAATGTAAACATCTGTGTTTTGTGGTGGGCTTCAGCGACCCCTGTTAAAGGGTTATTTGTCCCTCAAGGGGATCGTGACCTATAGGTTGAAAACACTGTCTTAGAAAATTAGGAGTGTTTTGCTCGTTTGTGGCACCCAGAATGGAACCCAGGGCTTTGAGTGCCAGGCAAGTTTGCTGTCAATCCTTAAACTTTTTTGGTGTGTGTATAATGGACTCATTATAACTATACATAAGTAAACAAACCTTTCTTAAATTGTACATTCAATTTTTTCTATTTTTCATGTATGTAAATGTATGTAGCATACATGTTTTTGTATGTGTATGCACATGGAAGCCCCAGGTTCATGTATGGAATCATCTTCTATCATTCTTCCACCTTATTCATAGAGGCAGGATCTCCCGATCAAACCTAGAGTTCACCAATGTGAATAGTGTTGCTCGCTAGCTTGCTCTGTGGATCCTCTGCCTCCTCCTTCTGAGGCTGAAATTACAGATGGTCTTCCATGCACACGTGGCATTTGCATGGGTTTCTGGGGGTCTGAACCCCAATCCTCAAGCTCATGAGCCAGGCTTATGTCAGGTATTTTCATCACGGCAACAAAAAGTAGCTAACACACCAGAGCCCTCTGTTAAGCGAAAGAAATGGACATGCACTGCTCTGTTTTATAGGGTATATTCCTGGTTTATACAGCGTGGAGCAAACACTAGCTAAATAATAAATGTCCTGTTAGGAAATCGATTCCCATTCTACCAGGTCTGGTTTTACGTGCCTGCCATCCTGGCACTTAGAAGGCAGAGCTGGGAAGATGATGTATTCAAAACCAGCCTAGGCTACAGGGAGAGCTTGTGTTGAAAAGAAGAAAGGGCAAGAAATAAAAAGGAGAGAAATAAGGGAAGGAGGGAAGAAGAGAGAAAGGAAGGAAGCAAGGAAGGAAGAAAGAAGAAAAAAGAGGGGCAGAGAGAGGAGAGGAAGCGGAGAGGAAGTAGTGGAGAACTTTCTACATACACTAATACGATTTTCACTCATTGTACACGTTCACGTGTGTATATAATTTCACCTATAAAAATTACACAGAGGGCCGGCAAGATGGCAGAGTGTGTAAAGGGGTGCTCCAGGGAGCCCGACAGCCTCCAGAATCTACACAGAAGTTGTCCTCTGACAATCACATGTGTGCCACGGCATGGGCATGCCTCCGAAATAAATCAGTACATTTTAAAAAGGAAGGAAATAGCATAGACTCCCCAGGCCTGTGGGGTATTTTGATGTCTGACTTGCTATGCATTCTACACTTTACAGCAATGTTTGGTATGTGAACGCTGTCTTTTCTTGCCAGTTTTTTTTTTTTAAAAAAAAAAAAAAAAACAAAACAGGAGCCAGGTCCTTCTGAGATCTTTCTAAGAACCCTATGAAATCTGTTCCCTCCTAATCCTGTCCTCGGTGTGTAAGATGCATCAGAACAGGGAGTTTTCCTCTGGTTCAGAAAGCTAAAGAAGCAGAGGGAATGGTTGCTTCCATGCAAAGCAGCCAGATGCCTGGGACTAAAGCAGTCAATGGAGTGGCAGGGTCAGAGGCAACCAAGACCACACACTGCTCAGGGCTGGAAGGGAAAATAAGAGCAGAACTAGAAAGATTGGGTGTTTTTTCCTGGGTAATGTTAATCAGAAACCACTGCCAAAACATGTGACGACAGCATCTGGATCTTTTCTTATTATATTGTGTGTGTACACGTTTGTATGTGTATGTTTGTAAATGTGTGTTACAGTGTGTGTGTGTGTGTGTGTGTGTGTGTGTAGCGGTCAGAGGACAACTTATAAGAGTTGGGTCTCTCCTTCTACCCTGCGGAGTTCTGGGAATGGAGCTCAGGTTGTTGGGCATGGGGGCAAGCCTTTACCTACGGAACTAGCCATCTCACCAGTCCAAATCTCAGAATCTTAAGAGAGAAAAGATCTCCAAGGAAAGAAGAGATAAATTACTTTTAAAATAAGTTGAAATGAGATGTTATTCGATTTTTCCACTATATTAGTTTCCAGAGAAAAGGTATAATGTATAATGAACCCTTACGATATAGGAGTATCACTAAGCCTGGTCCTGCAGCTGTCTCTAAGAGGAAATGGAGAGAGACGGTCACTTCCAAGCTACCAGAAAGTGGAAGTTTACTGTCTTATTCTCCTTTATTCATGAACCTAAAGAACCCTCTCAAACAGAACACCAACTCGGTGTTCAATCTCATGGACCCTTGGCAGAGAATTCTTAGTCAAACCATCATATATGTTGAAAGAGGAGGGCTTGTTTGTCTTGGTCACTCAGAACTGAAATAATAACACAGAAACTATAATAATTAAACCATTGCTTGGCCCATTAACTATAGCTTCTTATTAGCTAGCTATTACATCTTAATTTAACCCATTTTTATTAATCTGTGTGTCACCACAAGGCTGTGGCTTACCAGGAAACATTCTGGCATCTATCTCTGGCAGGGCTACATGGCTTCTTCCTGACTCTTCCTCCTTTCTCCCAGCATTCAATTTAGTTTCCCCACCTAGTTCTGTTTCCCTATAGCTCTGCTATAGGCCCAAAGTAGTTCCTTTATTAACCAATGATATTCACAGCATACAGAGGGAAATCCCACATCACCTCCCCTTTTATGTTTAAATAAAAGAGGTTTTTAACTTTAACATAGTAAAATTACATATACAAAGCAGGTATCAAGAAAGAATTAAAGTTACAATATTTATTTTGTATATATGTATATATACTTTATATTTTATTATAACTAGGGAAAACTATAACTATAAATTCTTCAACTCCATCAAAGACTCCAAAAGGATATAATATTACCTAAGTAAACAATAAGTTCATTGTAAGCATCTTCCAAAACTCTAGAATTGACAGAGACATCTCACTGTCTGGACAGTCACCCAAAGTTCTTCTGTACCATTGGGGCATCCATCTTCAGCCTACAGGCCCATAATATCCAGCAGACTTTTCCGTGAAGCAGGAAATTTCAAAGACAGTTCCACCTATATTGGCAGTTTGTCAGTAACTCTCTTCTGTGTCCTGCAGAATATCTAGCAGACTCTTTCATGAAGCAGGAACCCCCAAAAACCATCTCACCTTTAGGCAAGTTCAGCAGTCATTTCTCTGTGGGTCCCGCATGTCCAGTTCATCAAGCAGTCCAGGCAAGAGCAGTTTCTTAGCCAAATGGCCAACCAACTCCATAAGGAGCCTCTTTGATGCCTATCTTCCTCTTGAAGTAGATTGGTGCTGCTGCCAGGTGCAGATGAGTCTCATTGTCATGAAAAGTTCTAAATTCTTAAAACACTTTAAATGCCATATTCTGTAGTCTTTGGAAGATTTGAAGAATCCCTATCCATCTGAAATTCATCTCTGTACATTTAAAAAAAATCTAACTAACATGACTACAAGCTTGATTATTATAGATGATTATCTATTAACATATATTTCTTGATTATAAATTACATTTTTAAATGAGCTGCACAAACACAATACCTTAATCAAGAGCAGAAATATATATATATAACAAAATTGACCTTAAATTTGTATCAATAAACCAAGATCCATACCAATGCAAAGTATTCATAGCTATATCATATC
>NW_026068043.1:3961653-3998318 GCF_014885135.2 Alexandromys fortis
TTAGACTCAAATTCTGAAATCAAGATACCTTTAAAGTATATATGTTGGTTACTTAGCTACTTCACAGTCAAAAAATTCAAAGAAAACACAATAATTTACATAATCCAGACTCTGTGAAATTTTCATCTTTACATGGCTTATTTTTCTTTACTCCTTTCAATTTGACTGTCTGTTTCTTTTTATAACTCTATACTTTTTTCTTCTCTCTCCCAAGCCTATGTACATTTATCTAATACTGTGACCCATTTAGAGTTTTTTTTTCAATGTCTGAATCTGTCCTATTGTGTATCTGTAATTCTTTATTGTCCAGGAGCGCTTCTTAAGCTTCTTAAAAACTTATGATGTGCCATTACTAGAGTATATGCATCCTGCCTGCTTGTTCTGCCCAGTCTGACATGGCAGAGGAGGTCTGTTCACTGCCTCTGAGCTGAGCACACCACCCCAGTTCCAAGTATTCAATGGGTCTATGTCAAGAAATTAAGCTGTTTGTAACATGCTGCTTACAAACCCCATTTAAATGCTTGGCCTCCTGAAAGAGCCAGAGGTGGTGCTGACAGCACAGCCTATAAAGCTAGCATTTCAAAATGGCATGGCTTTTTTCTGCTACTGCTGAATAAGGAAAACCTCTCTTAAAGAAACCATGCCTCTGCTTACTTCTAGCAAACAGAGCCCACCCAAGAAAATGCCGCTACCAAGCATGCTTAACTGTTTTTTTGTGTTTAGGGTTCCTTTTAAAGCTTTCTCAAGTTTTACATGGATTTAGTCCACCATGTTGGCAAACTAATTTGTGGAAGGGGGTGACATGTGTGTGTGTGTGTGCATCATACATGCCTGGTGTATAACTGTAATACACACACACACACACACACACACACACACACACACACACACACACCAAACAACCCTGTCTCGAGAGAACTTCCAAAAGACACGAATAAATAGAAATCATTTGTAGAACAAACCGGATTCTGTTGGTAGGATGTCTACAATTATGTAGAGTTAAATTTTATTATTTATTTATTTATTATCATGTGTATGAGGGTGAAGCATGTGAGTTGTGGTGTGTGTGTGTGTGTGTGTGTGTGTGTGTGTAGGTCAGAAGACAGATTGCAGGAGTCAGTTCTCTTCTTCTGTCACATGGGTCCCAGAGATCAAACTCGGGTCATCAGCCTTGGCAGCAAGCACCTTTATCTGCCAAGCCCTCACACTGGTCCCTAAAGTTGAATTCTAGACCAGTTGGGTATTCTTTCTACCCTGACTGAGTAAATGGATCTAGATTTCTTTGTTCCTTAATTTTCTTCTACCCCTTCAAGATAAATTGTGATTGTGATATGAATTTTCTTTCTTTCTTTCTTTCTTTCTTTCTTTCTTTCTTTCTTTCTCTCTCTCTCTTTCTTCTCTCTCTCTCTCTCTCTCTCTCTCTCTCTCTCTCTCTCTCTGGTCTTTCATTTCTCTGTGTAGCCTTGACTGTCCTAGAACTCTTCCTGTAGACCAGGTTGGCCTGAATCTCACAGAAGTCCACCTATCTTTGCTTCCCAAGTGTTGGCATTAAAGGCATGTGCTACTAACATCTGGCCATTTCTGACCGACTTTCTTTCTTTTCTTCCTTCCTTCCTTCTTTTTTTAAGTAATTTTAATTTATTCATTTAATTCATATGTGTGTTAGTATTTGACCTGTGTCTGTGTGAGGGAGTCAGGTCCACTGGAACTTGAATTACAGTTGTGAGCTGTCATGTGAATGCTGAGAATTGAACCCAGGTCCTGTGGGAGAACAACCGGTGCTCTTATCCACTCTCTTCAGCCTCCATTTCCTTTCTTTTAATTCAATATTTTCTTAGGGAAATTTGAAACACACAAACAAAAACAGAACAATATAATGATTCCAAGTGCATGAATTACTCAAGTTAAATGAATGTCAACATTTTGCTGTGTTTGGGATCTTTTTTTCTACTAAATTCCTGGTGTTTTAAAAGCAAATTCCCAGACATGAACCTCGACTACTTTTGGCTCTCTGCTAACATATAAAGACTTTCTTAAAACATAATAGACTTGATGTAACATGACACTTAACAAAATTTAATATTCGTATTTTCACAAAAATATTCCTCAAAATGCTGTCACATTTTCTCAAACAGCACATTGTTTTAACACTTGGTTTGTTCAAACGAGACTTCAAACGAGATCTGCCTACGCATCACATTTCCTTGGTGTCTCATAGGTATCTTTTAATCTCTTCCCCCATATAATTACACACTGTTCATTTTTTTGAAGATTTATTTTGTTGTTTTTAGTCATGTGTTTGTATGGGAGGTACATGCATGTGAGTGTAGGTGTCTGTGGAGGCCAGAAGAGGATGCTGTGAACCCTGAAGCTGCAGTTACAAGTAGTTGGTGAGATATCAACATGGATGCTGGGAACTAGACATGGTCTTCTGTATGACCATTGAATCATCTTTCCAACTCCATTTCTCTTTCCTATTTTAAAAGAAGCCATCATTTGTCTTATAAAGTTTTGCACAATCTGGATTTGGATAAAACGATTCCCCTTGACGTCTTTAACTGGTGACTCTAATGTCTACTATCTGTAAATCATTAAGAAGATGTAGAAAGGTTTTTGCTTGCTACTTCTGTTTCTGCTTTCTTCATCTCCGTTGTATGCCAGAAATCAACCATAAAAACTCTACCCCTGAGTCATATCTCAAGTACTTAGATACAGAAAGTTGATTCTCGTCATTCTTTCCATCTCTCCCTCCTTCCCTTTCTCTCTACTTCCTGTCCCTTCCCCCCCCCTTTTCACTTTACTCTTGCCTTAGTCTATGTTTTGTTGCTGTGAAGAGGCAGTATGACCACAGCAACTCTTTTCAAGAAAGCATTTAGTTGGGACTGGCTTACAGTTTCAGTTTAGTCCATTATCATCATGGCGGGGAGCATGGTGGCACACAGGCAGACATGGTACCAGGAAGTAGCTGAAGTGGCTGAGAGTTCTACAGGCTGGATCCACAGGCTTCAAGAAGAGAGACACTGGGTCTGGCTTGGGTTCTGAAACCTCAAAGCTCACCCCTAGTGACACACTTCCTCCAGCAAGGCCACATCTACTCCAGTAAGGCCACACCTCCTAATCCTTCTCAAGCATTGCCACTCTTTGAAGAACCAACTAAGCATTCAAATGCAAGAGCCTGTAGGGGGCACATTCTTGTTCAGACCACCACAGTTCTTTCTTCCTTCCTGCCTTCTTTCTATTGTTCTTCTCTTGCTCCCTCCCTCTCCCCTCCTTATACCCCTCTCTTCCCTTTTTACCCTACCTCCTGCCTTCCTTTCTTACTCTTTCTTCTCTCTTCCTTCATTTCTTCCCTTTATTTCTTTTTTTCCCTCTTCCTTTCTTTACATCTTCTCTTCCTTCCCCCCTCTCTCCCTTTCCTCTTCTCTCACTCCCTCACAGGCCAGCAAACCATAGATCGTGCTGTGCTCTTCCTGCCATGCACATTAGTAGAGCTAACACAGTTCCCGTTGTCCTGTTTTAGTGGTGTTAAGATGCAATGCTGGACTCACTCGACTCAGGTGTTGTCAGCTTGACTGAGGCATTATAAAATTCCCCCATCAACCTTTCATCTAATTAATGGTGTCAGCAGCACCAGCATCTTCCCCTACATACATTATTTCATTAGTGCCGGGGAAATAGTGATTTTCTTTTTTAACAATCTGCATCCAGTCTGCATTGCTAAGCTGTAACTCTTCATCAGAACGCTCTCCTCTTCAGATGTTTGAGTAGCTGACACACACTTCAAGCCAGAAAAAGCTTGGAAAATGCTCATTCCTTCTTTATACTTAAACAATTTTTAGAAAGATGTCAGTGCCATGGCAACTTCTAAAGTTGACCAAAGAGGTCATTTTATTTCCTGGTAATTTGGTGTCAAAATTTTTTAAATATACTTTTTATGTGTCTAAATCCATTATAGTCATTTTCCCACCCTATATGTATTTTTATGAAGGCATAATTTAATATAATAAAACCACAGTGATTGTCAGTCTTAAGTGGAAGGTTCCCGCATTTGCATAAACCTCTACAATCATCTCCCAATGTGACATTGAACATAATCTGCCTGGGAAGAGCCTCCTTTGGCTCCTCAGTTCTTTCTGCTTCCCCAGACCCTTCCATTTAGGCTATAATCTAGGTTATAATGTTCTGATACCCTGTGCCACTGGTCAGTGGAGAAGATGCCAGAGCACAATGAAAATGGCGTCAGAATATTTAGACTGTATTGTAGCTAGCCACAGTCAACTCAGTTCGAGTTTCTGAGATTCTCATGTGGTTGCTGCATGAACCAGAAGCTCTATTTTTTAAAAAGACAGGCTCTCACTTTGTGGCCCAGGCTAGCCTTGAAAGCACAGAAACCCACCAGCCTCTGCTTCCTCGGTGCTGGGATTAAAGGGGTGCACCACTACATCCGGCTTCATTCTTTTTTCGCTGTGACTTAGGTTATTACTATCATTGTGTTTGTGTATGGGGCATTGTGTACAATTTATGGAGTCAGTTCTCTCCTCTCAAATCTATGTGGGTTTGGGGGGTTGAACTCGGGTCTCCAGACTTGCTTGATAGTCACCCTTGCCCACTGAGCCATCTCCACAGTCCCTAGGTGGTGCATTCTTTGGATTGTTGAGAAGGAAAGATTTCACTGTGAGAATACAAGGTGACCCTTTGTTTTCATTTCCCTGCTGAGGAGTGGTTGGGTCATTTTCAGTCTGGAATTATTATGAGGATTCCCCTACAAACCTTTTTTTTTGGGTGCATGTTATGATTTTGCTCAAGTAAATCCCTAGGGACTGAGTGACTGGAGTAGTTAAGAAGATGCCTGTTTAAGGTTGTAAGAAGCCATCAAGCCTTCTAAGTTTGCATTTTTTAAGACAAACATGGTGATACATGCCTGTAATCCCACCGTGACTCAGGAATCAGATACAAGAAGATCAATGGGGCCTGCATGCTAGCCAGCTTAGCCTGGTGGGTGACCTCCAGGTGTTGGCCATCTGCTGTATTCACACATGGCTTCGGAGGCTTGGCCCTGACTAGGGGGGTGAGGAAATGCAGAAATGACTGACAGACACCCAGAAAAGCTGGGGTGTGGTAGACTGGGCTCTCTACTGGAGAAGAACCGCAGCACCTGGAAATTCCACCTGTGTATCGTATAGAGTTGAACAGGGAGGCAGGTTTACTACATACAGGTGAACGAGAAAGTAGAGCTCATGTTTTACAGCTGAACAAGGAGCCCGGCTTAGCTAGCTTCTGTGGGAGCAGTCTTCAGGCTGTGAATAACTGGGGAGAGAAAGCTACTGTGGACACTGTCTCTACATGCTGTGAGTATCCGCACACTGACCAGTAGAGCAGGCTTCGCCATGTCCCTCTGAGCCTCACCCCAGAGGAAAAGGCTATGCCATTCCTCCAAGGGTTTGAGGTGCTGGGGTCCTTGGCAGGACTGATCCCTGATCAACAACACACTCAGGATTTTCCTCACTCAGGGCTCCCTCTACCGCAGTCTTTATATACACGCACCGGCATGTACCATGCCCGCCCCGCACAGTCCGTGCCACACACTCTCTTGTATACGAGAACTGTCCTTACGTAATAAACAAAAAAATGTGTTTGAGATGGCATGAAATTGGATTTCCTCATCCATAAATTGTGTGATGTTTATGTCTAAGCTATAGTTCAAGAAACAGAACTGCTCTGTTGATATTTTTATAAATGGCGCCTAATGTATTTCTATTAAGAGGAGATACATTTGCTCTGCCAGAATGTGTTATCATAATAGCCACACCATTTACTCTACGGCTGGAAAATTGTGTGGGTTATTCTGCTTGGAATTTCCCTCGCCCACTCCCCGGCCTGCCAGATTCGATCATAAATGACCTCGGACGTCTGTGAGTTATTTTATAAGAAGCATCCATCTATTTTTACAACTCCAGAAACTCTGTCACTCTTATTCATCTCCCTGGGAATAAAGCAATAATTTGATTCCCTGTAAACGTGAACTTGAATTTATACCATTCTCTCCACTCAAGACTTCCCTGACGGAGAGGAGATTTATACCTGTGTTTCTGGGTCAGGAGACTAGAAGGTGGTATCCTGGTGTGTTTCTTGGCAGTTGTCACGATTTTCCTGGAGAAACCAGAATTGATACTCAGAGTGATACTGTTCTGTTTTGGATAAAGCTATTTTATTTTCTGTTAGTGTAAGCGGCCCTCCATCGACTGGAGAGGATGTACACACAAACACTCTGGGCTCACACCCCAGGGGACTTCTAATCCAACTGTTTAAAATCCCGGAGATTCCTCGGCAAAACAGAGGAATGCCTCAGAGTCCCGTGGGCCTTTGATACCTCTCAGGAAAGCCAATGGGCTCCATCTCTGGTGTTCCATCCTTTGGCCCATGGAGACGTGCTTGGATGAAAAATGCTGTCTCCTCCATTCTTTGCTTCCTGAGACACTAAGAGGAAAGATGTCTGTCATGTTTGCGACTCTGAAAAAAATGTCTCCCACAGACTCATGTCTTTGAACACTTGGTGACCAGCTGGTGGTGCTATCCGAAAGCCTGTGGGATCTTTAGGAAAAAGAGCCTATGTCACCAGACAGGGGATGAGCCTTGAAGGTGATAGACTTCCCTGGATACCATCTACGGTTTCTTCCTAGTCTACTAAAATGTGAGCAGCCCCAGTGACACACTCCTGCCACCCTGGTGGACTGAAGAAGGAGCTGTGGACCCTTTATTAATGGTACCCCATCACGTGTTGTCACATTGAGAAGAGAAACCACACACACAGTGCCCATGTCAGCTGCCTAAGGTCCTGAGGAAGAGCAAGGCTATTTGTGCTTAGAATGGAGG
The DNA here is from genome assembly GCF_014885135.2 of Alexandromys fortis. Lineage (NCBI taxonomy): Eukaryota > Metazoa > Chordata > Mammalia > Rodentia > Cricetidae > Alexandromys > Alexandromys fortis. Next base: position 3,968,527 of record NW_026068043.1, read on the forward strand.
ATTCTCCCAAAATTATATTAATCAGTTAAGTTTCTGGCTCTCTTTCTACTTCTTAAATTGTAGGACAGAGTCTCAGTAGGTAGCACAGGTTGTCCTTGAACTTCCAGTGTAGCCCAGGCTGATTTTGAACTCCATGAACTCACCATGTAGCCCAGGATGTTCTATGTTTTTTCGTGGCTAGAGTTGCAGGCATACACCACTAGGCCTGGCTGGTTCCTCTTCTTGAATCCAAGCACCCCCACCCCGCCTTTAAGTTGTGGTCATGGTGACATCTCATGGGTCCATGGTCTAATAAAAGCGACATGAGAATAATTATAATGGAGAGCGACGTGCGTCCTCTGCGAGTCACAATGAGACTCTGTCCCATCTTCTCCCTGGCTCCTGGTGGTGACCACCAGATACTTTGTACCCCTGCCTTGCAGCAATATCCCTCCTTGTCTGCTTCTATAGTCACATGTCACTCCCTATCTCTTTGTGTCTCCTCTTCTGTGGTGGTTTCAATGAGAAATGTCCCCCTTAGGCTCATATGTGAACACTTATTCCCCAGCAGGTGGCACTGTCTGGGGGTAGTTGTAGAGCCTTTAGGAGGTGCAACCTTGCTGGAAGACATACATCACTAGGGATGTGATTTGAGACGTATCTATAGCCTCACCCCACTTCCTGTTCTGTCCCCCAGCTACCTGTGTGTGGATGAAAATATGATCGGCCAGCTTCCTAATGGCTGTCATGCCATGCCTTCACCACCATGATGGACACTGTCCCTTTGAAACACGTAACTACATTAAGCCCTCTCTGAATTGCTGTTGGTTATGGCATTTCATCACAGTAGCAGGAGAGGAGCAAATGCATCTTCTTGTCAGAATGTCAGTCTTACTGGATTAGGCCAGCTTCCTCCTGTTAACTTGATTGCAGCTGCAAAGACTAGCTGCAGATAAAGTTGCATGCATAGCCCTCTGAAGTAGGAGGCCATCCTGTCATCTGGGCATCACATGGCAACCCCTGTGAACTATTTCCTGTCTGAACTGATGCTCAGGGGAGAAAATAATTGCATGGGTGGAGTGTGATGCAGCTGCCACTGGAACATGGAATAACGTGACGCTCATCTTGTCTGTGTCTGTACCCTGGCTGTTGCTCAACACCAGGAGTGGGTTCCTCACCTACTCTAGCCTGGGTGCAGGCCTATTTCTTTCCCTCAAGCTCTTCTGGTCTTGGAATAGCCCAACAGCTTTAGAACATCCTGCATCCAGCCCTGTCTTGCCATGAGGCAGTTTCATTACTTGCTCTGAGGACAGGTGTGGCTTCCTTATTCATAATATGCTTACATACATACTCCCCTGTGACTAGGCTGTCTCTGTCCTTGGCAGCAAGAAAGTATATCATTCACACACCAGATTTAGGCTCTGTCAAATTGACAGCCTGGAGTCAGCTGAGAGGGGAGTCTCAACTGAGGGTTCCAGATGAGGCTGATCCATTGCCTTGGCTGTGACAGAATGTCTTGAATGTTAATTGATGTAGGATGGCCCAGTCCATTGTGGGCAGCACCATACCTGTGCAGGTAGTCCTGGACTATATAAGAAAGCTAGCTGCTCACCAATCTGAAACCTGAATTAGTCAGAGGTATCTGACATCATAACAATGACAATCTGGCTAGAGGCTAGATATTAAGTAATTCAATCCATAGATAGTAATAAATGGGGGATATTACCCAAAGGAAGATTACTGAGGGTTCTGGGAAAGAATTTGAGTTTGAGGAGGGGGGTTGGGAGCTGGAGAAATGGCACAGCAGTTAAGAGTGTATACTGCTTCATTTCGCAGCATCCACTTTGGAACTTCATAACCATCAGTAACTCCAGATTTGGGAATCCAGTGCCCTCTCTGACCACCATGGACACAGAGTTCATGTGCATACCAACACACAGACTCACACACATGCACACAAATAATAAACTCAGTCTTCAAATTTAAAGAATAAAATGATAAGGATGGGTGTCTGGGGAGAGACTGGGGCATTTGTGGTCAGGAATGACTCTCATTCAGGTGTGATACTGAAGAACAAACTGAAAGGAAGAAGAAAGTACCTGGGGTTGGGCTGATTGCAACCCCTTCACATCTGCCTTAGAGCAACTGCAGAATGGGGCAGGAACAGGCTTGGCTGCACAGCCTCAAATCGACTTTTCCAGCCACCCCATGCCAGGCTGGCTCAGCCAGATCCTTTCACACTTGGTTAGCAAATCCACATGCTCTTGGCTTCCCCTGGGGCCTGTTTCCAGAGTTCTTTCTTGTCCTAAACTGGTGATCTTTTCGGGAAAGAATTTTACGATCATCCCTTTAATAACACAGACTATTTCCCTGCCCAAACTATACATCCACAAAAAGCAGGAACGCTATTTCATGTTACACTTTTGAAAGGTATTGCTGTCTTTACAGACTCCAAAGTTTTAGCTATTTTTATCCTTACATGCTGCAGAGAGAGTCTGGTTTCAGGTCAGAAGGGCCTATCGCTGGGTTAGTGGAGCCCAGATCCTGCCCAGCATGCACTTTAAAACAACTTGACCCCGCTTTGATGGCCAGTGGTAACCTGGGAAGGCTCTAAAAGTTGTGTCTTTGATGTTTTCTCTTTGAAGAAACTTTCTGTGACGTGTGGCTATTTGGAGAATTTCAAATTAAGAGTGGAATTCTTATATAAGTGTGTGTGTGTGTATATGTGTCCACATGCGTGTGTGCAGGGGTGTGTGTGTGTGTGTGTGTGTGTGTATGTATGTATGTAAGTGCAGGCATATACATACCATAATATGTGTGTGGAGAGACAACCTCTGGTCTTCATATTCTGCAGGATTTCTTTCTTTTTTTTTTTTTTTAATTTTTCGAGACAGGGTTTCTCCGTAGCTTTTGGTTCCTGTCCTGGAACTCTGGAACTAGCTCTTGTAGACCAGGCTGGCCTCGAACTCACAGAGATCCACCTGCCTCTAACTCCCGAGTGCTGGCGCCACCACCGCCCGGCTTCTGCAGGATTTCTTATTGTTTGGTGATGAGCACACCAGGATATCCAGCCACTAGGTTCCAGAGAATCTCCTGTGTGCCTCCCTTCTCACTGGGCAATAACAGTGCTGTGTTTATAGACAACGCACCACAGTGTCTGGATCCACATGGGGGTCCTTGGAATCTGAGTGCAGGTCTTTATGCTTGCACATGGCAAGTGCTTTACCCACTGAGCCATCAAAAATGAACTTACGACCATGGAATCTGCAATGTTGGTGTCTCCCAGATGTTTCTTGCGTGTCCAACTCTCTCCCATTTCCCCTCTCCTCCCTTCTCCCCCGCCCCATTTGAATCCGTATTGCAGGGGAGATCATAATCAAAGGAGACCATTTGCAGGTTCATGGTTAAAATGGTAGAGTTCTGTTGGAGGACACCGGGTTCCTGTCTTCTACACAACGAGATTCCCTTGTTTCTTGTCAGCTAGCCGGAGCGCAAACCTCAACAGTAACAAGACATTTGCCATTTTCTCTTCAGCCAGTGACCATGTTACAAGCAAGGATCTGAGTCCAGAGGGTATCTGCTGAAATGTGCAGGTCTGTGTTCTGGAAGAAAGAAGTGAACCGGAGAAACCATGGATAATGAAATAGAGACAGACCTGGAGGAATAGGAGTGGGGTAAAGAGCTGGTGAGGCGGGTAATGGAGGGGATGGAGCCCCAGACGACCATAACCCTTTATTGGTTATTTACATAACATCCACCTTTTCCAGTGTTAGTGGTCACTGGCTTTTTTCCATACATGTTCTGGATTTGGGATCCACATTCTTTAAACCAGACCTAACCCACTCTTCAGTGCTAATGTGTTTAACCTTAAAGAAACGTTGGCTTGGTGACAGCATTGTTTAGCCTTCTCTTACTCTTTCCGTTAATATATAGTCACAGCAGGGGATTGATTCTGAGATACTTCACCCCTTGGATTTTATCTTTATATAAATCTTATAGAAATTTATATAGGCATAGTGGTTGTGATGTTAATTTTAAAAGCTAAGTTGTCAAAACCAAAAATCACCCGGGAAGATCATACCAATTGAGAAACTGTCCAGATCAGGATGACCTATGGGCATTTGTATAAGAGACTGTCTATTGTTAATTGAATACAGTCCACTATGGGTGGTGCTATTCCCTAGGAAGCTGATCCTGAACTATATAAGAGAGAAGGTTAGCTAAGATTAAGCAAGTAAGGATCTATGTATTCATTTTCTCTCTGCTCTTGATTATGGGAACCGTGCGACTGGCTGGGTGAGCGCTGCCTTGACTTGAGTCCCCACATTGACGACTGTAACTTGGAAGTGTGAGACAATAGGCCTTTGCCTCCCTTATGTTGCTTTAGTAAAAGGTCTTTTATCACAGCAGCAGAAAAGAAACTGGGAGGGGGGAGGTGATATAGGAGGCTACCTAAGAGTTTAAGACTAGCTAGGCTTCAGAGTGAGAATTCCTTTCAAAAGAAAGAAAATTTTCTTTGCCTGTATTCGTATGTAACTTCTAACAATCCTCTCATATATGTTTAACCATCTCTAAATTTGTAAATCACATGTAATATAATCTAAGTATTATGTAAATAGTTATTATACCATACTGTTACAGGGGGAAAAAAGGGAGCCTACTTTTTTTTTTATTACTTCTGTTCGAGCTGGGTTGGATCCATGATTACAGAACTGGGGGCTGATTATGTTTACAGACTAAGAGTGCACCTACAAGGTTGAAAGCAGAGAATGTGGGGTTCTTAAGACATGTGATGGACAGTATTTTATACTAGGATATTAAAACTAGACTTTGGGGAACAAGCACATGGAAAGTTATGGCTCAAAGTGACATGTTTGCATGTCAGGTTGACAAGGAGTGTATCATGCTGGTTAGTTTTACCTGTCAACTTGACACACACTGTAGACTCACCCGGGAAAGAGTCTTAATGAGGAATTTTCTAGATCAGGTTGGCCTATGGATATGTCTGTGGAAGGGTTGTCTTGATTTTTAATTGATGAAGGAAGAGCCAGCCCCCTGTAGGAGGCACCTTTATCTAGGCAAAGGGTCCTGAAACCTAGCTAGCTGAGAGCAAGCGAGCAAACAAGGGAAGATGTGTTTATTCTCTTTGCTCTTGACTGCAGATGTGACATTACCAACTGCTTGAATGTGTGCCTCGAATGCCCTTCAGTGATGGACTATAACCCCAATTTATAGGTCAGATAAACTCTTGCTACCATAAGTTGTTATTTACCAGGGTATTTTATCACAGGAACAGAAAGAAAACTAGACCAGGATATAAAGGTGAGGAGGTCCAGCTGGATAGTGTCATACAGGCTTGCGATGACAGCTACCCATGAAGTGGAGGCAGAAGGATGAGAAATTCAGTACCTTCCCAGGAAACTTAGTGAGGCTGTGTCTCAAAAGAAAAGGTATAAACAGGACAGGGATGTAATGCAGGGGTAGGGTGCTTCCTTCAAATGCACGAGGCCCTGTGTTCAATCCCCAGTATCAAACTCTCTCTCTCTCTCTCTCTCTTACACACACACACAGAGAGAGAGAGAGAGAGAGAGAGAGAGAGAGAGAGAGAGAGAGAGAGAGAACAAAAACCATTAAAGGTAAAGAAATCAAGGGAGAGGAAGAAGAAATTGGTGATTACCATGAGGCATAAAGAGACATTGATTCAGGAGTAGGTGGAACTTTCTGTTATTTCAGAAGAGGACTGCAGAGTGTGTAAGATCCAGACTGTATCCCAACTATACCTTCAAAGACCAAGAGGAGGAATGACATTCTGTGGGAAGAAAGATTCATTAAAACCGAGCTCAAGCACAGAGAGTTAACGTAAGTTCACAGTGGAACAAGCTCAGAGTTTATGGTCTGCAATTAGTTCATTCACACTACTGCAGACGTTCCCCTCTCTTTTGTGGGTCTGTCCTGTGTGTGACCAGTGTGCTCAGATGGTAGGCTCACAGCAGACAAAGGTCTGGGCAGCTCTCAGCAGCAATATATTTTAGTGAAATTGTCCCATCTTTCACCATAAGCATGTCTGATTTTATTGGCCTTTTGTGGCATCTAAGCTTATCGCTGGGACTAACTGCTCATTCCTGTCTCCAGGAGTGCTGTTCACAGTCATGTCTTACTACAGTCTTCCATCTCCTAGTGGGCCTGACACCCTCCTGCCCCTCCGCCTTCTGTGTTGAGGAATGCTTCTTGGTAGGCCCTTGGGATTATGGAGTTGATGCTATATCCTCTGTTGCCTCATCTTCCTTAACCCTTCTTTATCCATTTACACACAGAGACAAACACACACACACAAATAAAGACAGAGATATGCACACAGAGAGATACACACACTGGGAGACACAGAGAGAGAGACAGATACATACACAGATACACACAGAGACAGAGATACATACACAGACACATATAGAGGCTGAGAGAGAGAGACAGATAACACACAGAGACAGAGACACAGATACATACAGAGACAGAGATACATACACAGACACATATAGAGGCTGAGAGAGAGAGACACACAGAGACAGAGAGAGACACAGATACATAGAGACAGAGAGACAGAGATACACACAGAGACACATACAAAGGCAAAGAGAGAAAGATAACACACACAGATACACATAGAGACAGAGAGAAAGAGATACACACAGAGACAGATACACACACATAGACACATACACAAATATATATAGAGAGGAATATACTATTTTGAATCATCTTGCTCCCAGTTTTGGTTACTCAAGGACAAAATTATACACTAAATTTAGTTTAAAGACTCAGCTGGCTGTGATAGCTAATACTGTCAACTTGACAGAATTGTGACTCACCTAGGGGACAGGCCTCTGGGCATGGCTATGATTAGGCTAACTGAGCTGAGAAGACCTCAGCTGTGGGTGGCAACTATCCAGTTGAGAGGGGTCCTGGACTGAATAAGAAGGAGAAAGTGAGCTGAGCACCAGTGTTCATCTACATCTGCTCCATGGCTGTGGATGCCATGTGACTGGCTCCTCATGCTCCTGCCGCCACACCTTCCACCACGACACCCTGTTTCCTCCAACTGTGACCCATGGTCAACCCTTCCTCCCTTAAGCTGCTGTGGACAGGTGTTCTCTCACGACAGCAATGGATGCAATTCAGGAAAAGGATCTCACCTCTTTCTGAAAGAAAGAAAAGGATCAAGTGCTTTCATGGATTTTTAATTGCTATGAAGAGACACCATGACAACAGCAACTCTTATAAAGAAAACATTTAGTTGGGGTGGCCTACAGCTTCAGAGGTTCAGTCCCTTATCATCATGATGGGGAGCATGGCAGTGTGCAGGCAGATGTGGTACTGGAAGAATAGCTGAGAGTCCTGTATCTTGCAGGCAACAGGAAGTTGGCTGAAAGCCACACCGAGGGAAGCTTGAGCAAAAGACACCTCAAAGCCCGCCCCCACACTGACACACTTCTTCCAGCAAGGCCGTATCTCTTAATAGTTCCACTCCCTTTGGGGGGGGCATTTTCTTTCAAATCACCAGTTTGTAACTCCACCTCCAGGGGTATTTCATGCCCTCTTTTGGCCTCTTCTGGCACAATGCTCATGTGCAGATAGATACCCATGCTGAGAGACAAAAGCAAAGTCAAAGTTAACAGCAGAAACGATTTTCTTATCGTGTTGGCTGAAACTGGTCAGTTTAGGATTTGCCTGTTTTCACTCTCTGATTTCCCAGGTCAAACATACAATTTAACTTTCCCTTGGTGCTGTGGAATTTCACCTGTGAATGACTCTGAGTCCATCTGAACCAATGCAGGAACTCAATTCAAACCGATCTCCTGCCATTAGTTTTATGTAAGGAATGGCGAGTGTCTCATCAGGGCGAGAAGGTTTGATACATCCAGGATGCATGTGTGGCAGAAATGGATGGTTGAGACAGCTACACAGCTGCTTCTAGATGTCCAAGATGGAGCCATGGTAGAAAGATTATTTAAAATACTTCCTATGGCCTTAGAAGCTAAGAGTTCCATTGTAAACTCATTGAACTCACAATAACTTGTGGGCAAATGGACTATCTAGAGCCCAGAAAACATTTTATAATACAGAAAGTACAGTAGTGGGAGCTTGAAGATTCAATGAACTTATTCCTAACTCAGGTTACAAATGAGAAACAAGTTATGGATTCCCCATCAGACAGAGGAGAACATCGAGTCTGTTCATAAGAAACAGGGTGGCATTCACCAGAAAGCGGAAGCAACGCAGGAGAAACTGGGTTCTATTTCTTTGAGTTGCACTGAAGAGTAAACTACTGCTGCCAAAGAGTGGGGGAGGAGGGGCTGAGGCGCTGAGGCAGGGGGATGTGCCAAGTTTGAGTTCACTTTCAGGATGATCACTCACAGTCTGCTTGTATTGACCCAGCCATGCAGTCATTTGAATTTCGTGGTGGTTAATCATGATTGCCAACTGGGAAAGATTGAGAGACATCTAGGCGATCAGTGCACACACCTCTGGGTATGTCTGAGAGAGATTTCCAAAAGACCATCAGATGAGGGCTCTGAACTAATCAGTGACTTAATTTTAAATACATTATTGAAAGGGGTGGGACTTCCTACCTGGTGTTCTGTATGAGCCAGAGAATGATCGATGGTAACTATGCTTTCTGCTCTGAATGAGTTTGTTAAATGCATGATAAGACAAAATAAAAGAATTAATATCAAAAGAGAGGGAGAGAGAAAGAGGGGAGAGATAGAGAAAGACAGAGGGCAAAACATCATCAGGTTGGGCACTTACAACATCCTAGGAAAACCAATTTGGGAAGTCCCATTGAGACAGTCAGCTGAAGTTCCTGACTGGGGGGTGGGGGTGGAGAGAGAGAGAGAGAGAGAAAGAGAGAGAGAGAGAGAGAGAGAGAGAGAGAGAGCAAGATCATTGTACTCTCGAGTGAGGCATCCAAATGGCAACAGGGAGAGGCAGCAGCCTCAAATCAAGTGTTCACAGCATCCAACAGAACCCAACTGTGGAAGCTGCAGCCGTCAGCTAGATTCCAGATTGGGTTCGCTCTCTCCATGACTGAGTTTGCCATGGCTGCATGTCCAGCTTCTCTCACCCACTGCAGGCACTTTTATAACTTTTATATCATGGGACAAACACTAGTGACCTCTGTTGGAAACGGTTCACCTTCTGGCTGTTCTCAAGGACATGATGTTTTCACTCTTGGGCTGTTTTTTTTTTTTTTCTCTTCCCTTCTTGTCACTAAGTCAAGGAGGCAAGCACTTCCTCAGACAAGGGTGTTTGAAGGACAGTTTGAGACAAACATGCTTAAGTCTGAAATGGGGACCAAGGAGGCAACCTTGATTTCAGGGCCAGCTTTTCAGTGAGCTCAAATATCACGTGGCAGTTTACCTGTCTAATGTATGATTACATCTGATTGGAAGAAATAGGTCCCTTTTGTAGGGCAGGCATGTCTCAGGATTCTATCTTCCCTGGGCCCCTTGCTGCTATGGTTGCATTCTATTCCTTATCTACCCTAATGTGCAGGGTTTTGCAGTGCACCACAGCCCTCCCTTCACTGTGGATAGAAACGAAAGCTAAAATAAATGCTCCCTGCTGTTGCTTTGTCACAGTGGAAATAGTAACTAACAGAAACACCCAGGGTTTTCTGATAGAAGCTATATAGTCTGGGAGGCGCTCACTCCATGTTCTGTACTACGGGGTTGCTCTGTCTCTCTGGCATGCTGGCTCAGAAATGAGTGAATTTATTATGCATATTTTTCTTGGATTTGCTTATGAAGTTTGTGGATTCAGAATAAATCTGTACCTGAGTAATCATCAGACATCAGTCAATGGTGTGGGACAATGGTCTGTATTCTGTCAATTATATCTTAAATAAATGCTGATTGGTCAGTAGCCAGGCAGGAAGTATAGGCAGGACAATCGGACAGGAAATAGAGGTGGGTCAATGAAAACAGGAGAATTCTGGGAAGAAGGAAGCCCATTCCTCTGCAGTTGCCACAGAAGAAGCAAGATGTAACCTGCCTCGCTGAATAAGGTACCAAGCCATATGGCTAACATAGACAAGAATAATGGGCTAATACATGTTATAAGAGTTAATAAGAAGCCTGAGCTAATGGGCCAATCAGTTTATAACTAATGTAGACCTCTGGTGATTGGTGATTTCTTTGGGACCTAATGATGGTGAGAACCAGGCAGGACAGAAACTCAATCAACAGGTCAACATTAAACACCTGGAGGCACAATGTCTCAGTGAGCTTCAACCGCCAATTTGACACAACCCAGAATTATTCAAGAAGAGAGAATGCACTTGAGTGATTTCCTAGATCAGATTGGCCTGTGGCCATGTCTGCAGATGGATTGTCTTGGTTGTTAATTGATATAAGAGGGCTTAGTCCACCATGGTAAGCACCATTCCCTACACAGTGGTCCTGAGCCATATAAGAAAGCTAGCTGATCATGAGTCTGCCTGCCAGTCAGCAATCAGCAACCTCTATGGTTCCTACTGTGCTTCTTTGGCTATAAAGTGAGTTTCTTAGTCAGAGGTTATGCCGTGTAGAAAAGCAAACAGCCTTTGCTTCTGGTTCCTGCCTTGAGCTTTTCCCTTGACAAAAAAAAAAAAGTGATGGGCTGACTGTGCCCTGGACTTGTAAGTTCAATAAACCGTTTTCTCCACAAGTTGCTTCTGAGTAGAGTGTTTTATCATAGTAACAGGAAACTAAAACAACCCCTTTATACTTATTTATTTATTTATTTGGGATTTTGTTTGTTTTTTGTTTGTGTTGGTTTTTGTTTTGCTTTTTGACACAGGGTGTCTGTGGTTACAGCTCTGGTTGTCCTGGAACACACTCTGTACACAGGCTAGCTTTGAACTCACAGAAATACACCTGCCTCTGCCTCCCAAGTGCTGGGATTAAAGGTGTACACCACCGCCCTGCTAGAACAGCCCCTTTGTAAGTGGTGACCCCTGAAACAGGCAAGGGAGCAACCACCATGGTAGGAAGAGTCCTATATGTCAGTCACCAAAACAATGATACGCTAAGCTGCAAAGTGTTCATAGATAGAAAATGTAGAAAAATTTGCAGATATCATTGTCTGATCACAATATAAATGGATGACAGAGGATTAAATACAAAGACCTATGAGGGGAAGAAGTTCTAGACCTTTGAAAATGTTCCCAGACACTGTGTCCAAAGATAAAATAGATATCCGAACCTATCCCAAAAGTACTTAGCAGAGCTAAGGATCTTTATGTGCCAGCTGACTCTCACCATAAATCTTTATTCATATCAGCTACCCTGTCAGGTTTTGCTTGAAATAGTTTTTTTTTGTTTCATTTTTATAATACTGAAGATTAAAGTTACTGCCTCACATAAACAAGGCAAGCAGCTCCATCCTTCACTGGAGGAGTCTAAGCAGAAGATCTACCACTGAGCCACACCCCAGCCCCTCACTGGGGGATTCTAGGCAGGGGCTGTACCACTGAGCCATGCCCTCAGCCCCTCACTGGGGGATTCTGAATAAGCAGTCTACCAATGAGCTACAGCCCCAAATCTTTTTATTTTGAAATAAGCTCTCTCTTAAGTTGCTCAGTCCGACCTTGAAGTCACCCAGTAGTTCAGTTATCCCTTGGATTTGTTACTCTCCTGCCTCATCTTCCTAAGTAGCTGAGATTACCAGCTGGAACTTTCAGGCACAGCTGACACTGTTATAACCTAGACAAATGTGTCTTCCACTTGTCTATTGACTAATTACTTTAGAGCAGGCCCCCACTGTCTCCATGAATGCCTCTGCTGGTCCTTTTCCCCACTGCAATGCCTGGAGCACAGAAATACAGAACAGGTGTTTCCGGATGTCAGATATTCCTTCTAAGGGCCTTGAGCAGCCCTTCACTAAGGAAAATAAGTGAACAAACAGTATTTCTTTTATTTTGGGTTTAATACATCAACTCTCCTTTCCCAGGAATTGTTTATTTTCCCTTGTGCATGGCTGTGAAGTTATATTGTTAGTCTTTTATTACTATGATCAAAGGCTATGACTACAAGTAGCTTAGAGGGAAATGAGTTTATTTTGAGCCACAGTTCCAAAGGGATAGAGTCCATAGTGTTAGACAGTCATAGGAGGCAGACACTTGAGACCATTCTGGCAATTTGAAGCAGAGAGATCACATTTAAGCTGCACACAGGAAGCAATGAGAAAGAACAGGAAGTAGGGTGAGGCTACAGACCCTCAAAGCCTGCCTCCGGTGACGTACTTCCTCCAGCAAAGCTGCACTTCCTGAAAGTTCCCGAACTTTCATAAGCAGTGCCCCCAACTGGGCACCAGATGGTTTAAAACAGATGAGCATAAAGGGGATATATCACGTTCAGAGCACCATATCAGCACACTCGGATCCAGCCAGCGCTTGGCTTTTCATAATTTCCCTAGCCTTTCTGTTGAAGCAGTCAAGTGCACACTTGTTCTGAGGAGATTCAAACAAATGTCTGCATACCCCAAGATGGGGCATGAAGACCAGAAACAAATTATTCCAACCAAGGGTGACTTGGTGAAACACTGAGTTTCCCTGGAGTTGGCCATCTGAAAAGGCTGTGCATATGGAAATTGCCTGTTAGACACTCAGGACTGGCCTCTTCATAGTCTGCCTGTGGGTTCTTTTTTGGTTGTTTGTTTTAGCATGGACAGCTGGCCTCCAGCTTCATGCTGTTCTTGCAATTTTTTTTTTTTATCAAATTCAAAGGGAGCGCATGGGGAAGAGATCGTGATTAGCAAGCCATTGTGCAGATATTCAGATAAAGCGCAGACTGTTTAGCATACTGGCTAGATGAAAGGTATCATTGTATTAATAAGTTTAATTTGACATAATAATTTCGTGCACCGAGAACCTGAAGTGATCCATTCCTTCCAGAACATCCATTGTCCTCCACTGTGACAGACGGTGAGAGAATACATCGCTGCTTCTATTTCCCGATGGAAAGGAAAGGACATTTGGGCTGTCCCGTTGATGGAAAACCAGGATAATTTCCCTCTGTGATTCCTTTCATCCCTTTCCCTGCCCGTGTAGACATCAGCTGGGTTAGGGGAGACCTTCTGCCTGAGTTACTTGGCATCCTCTGTTGGCTGGTCCCCAGAAACGACAAGCATTTCTTTTTTCAGGTCAGAGAATGAAAATTCTATTTTCCAAGCCATCGGGGTCCTCAGGCATGAAGAAATCCTCCCCTGGGAGCCACAGCCTAAAGGTGGATGACTCTCGTCACCCCACTCCCCTGTCCCTAGACTAGAGCAGCCATGAGGCCCCCCTGCTCTGAATCCAAGCCAACCCTGGTTGCTGGTTCCAATTAAAAAGCAATTGCATTCCCAGCAGTTCAAGACTACAGCCAAAAATCCAGCCTGTTCAGAAAAAGCATGATCTTCTTTTTTTCAGAAGCAGTTATTCCACAAAAGGGCTAGATGCTACTCACGAGAGCCAGCGACAACACAGACGTCGTGTGTTGCACAAATTATAGACGTTCAGAGACAAAACCAAAACAGAGATGCCCTGGATCCTCTGGTGACTGCGTTGAGACTTTCTATTGGTCTTCGTGGTTCTTTACCCCCTACCTTCCAATATTTATTAGAGAATAAACAGGAGCTGACCTTTTGTCAGGCAGCGAGGAGCCAGAGCAATTGAATTAAGGAAATCAAAGGCGAGAAGGTCAGGAGGTCAGCAATAACCATCCTGGGGAGCTGTCACCCAAGGCTGCCTCAGCCAAGTGGGCATCCATCACTTCAGGAGCAGTCTGTGCTCCAAGATGGCCAGTGAGCAGGCAGAGCTGGGAAGAACACTGAAGACCACGTGTTCAGCTTTCTTCATGGCTGCGATGGTGGCCCCCAGATTCCAGAAAAGCCAGGTATTAAAACGCCCCCACTTGGAAGTTAAGAACCCCCAAATAGATATGCGTGCCTGCCTGTAAGGTCAGCATGTGGGAGGCAGAAGCAGATGGATTATTAGTTCCATGTCAGCCTGGGGTACGTAGAAATACTGTTTCAAGAAGGTCTGGTTCATTGGAGAACGGCTCCCGTGTGCTTGGGCAAAACATTGTGGCAGTGGAATGTGTGTTGAAGTCTCTTCTTTCCTTTTTAGAAGACAGGAAGCAAAGAAATGGGATACACAGAGGAACCAGGGCAAAAAATAGTTAAGGCACACACTTCAAGTAACCCACTTCTTACAAAAGCCCCATCTACTTACCACTACTTCCCAACAGCATCATCATTGATTGTTACCATGTACGAGAATGGACCACAAGATACACAACGAAACCCACTTTAAGAGTTTTATTAATCAAGAGAAGGAGGAAAGAGGGGCGTGCACAGGCCTACTTGAAAGCAAGCTAAGGCGAAAGCGTGGAGTGGGCATGCCGGTTCTTAAAGGCCATCTAGCTCATGAGCATAGGGACTTACATAGCCACGTCACGCATAGATTACATGACCAAGCTGCACGTAGATTTAGTAGGGCGTAAGGCCCTAGGGTGACTGGGTTTTTTGCCTGAATGCTGATGGTGCCTGCTCAGTTGTAGGACCTGGAAGTGCTAATGCCTGGGGTGACTAAGCATTCTGCCTGAATGCTGATGGCTGCGGGACCCCGGATGTGATGGACATAACAACAGCCATGTTATAAATCGTTCAAGGAATCCATTGATTAGCTCAGAGCCCTCATGATCTTTCATTGCCCTTGCCGTTTTCCTCACAGCCTCACCATGAGGGTGTGCTTTACTGATCACCTAGCTAGTCCTGGTCCAATCAAATTGATCAGCATCCGCGCTATGAAGAGGGCATCCTGCTTATCTCCAGCCATCATGCTGACATAGTCTAGAGTCATCTAAGAGGAGTCGTAGTCAAAGGATTTTCAAGACCAGAGTGGCCTGTGGTCATATCTGTGAGGGATTCTCTTGATTGATAATTGACACTGGAGAGTCCAGCCCATTGTGGGCGGCACCACCCCTAGAAAGATGGTCCTGGCCTATACAAGCTGAACAAGAGAATGAGACTGAAGCAGAGAGCGTGACAGCAATCAGCGTTGCTCCACAATTTCTACCTCTGTGTCCTGGCCCTGATCTTCCTTGACGATGGGCTGTGACCTGGGTGTGGATAATGAAATAACATCTTCCTCCCTTAAATTGCTGTTTGTCACTGTGTTTTATCACAGCTGCAGGAGAGGAAGTAGGACAGAGAGAAAGCTGAGCCCAGTGCATGGCCTATCATGTGTTGGCCATAGACACATCCCCCATCCAAGGCATTCCCTATTGTGCATGGATGCATTCTGGACTGTGTGGGGAACCCTGGACTCTGAGACTCCAAGGTAGCCTTACAGATTCTCTATAGAGTCATCATGTTCCCACACTTAACAATGAAGGAACAGCAAACACTATGTTCAGTAGATTCTCAACCCTCCGAGAGATTGTACCTATGGGTTGGATACTTGAACCATCTCGTTGGCCACTATAGTCATTCTCTAAGAAACAAATCAGGAAGTTGACCATGGTCAAACAAGAACAAGACCTTCTCTTAGGCCTCCTCTGCCCAGGAATGTGAGCTGAGGTCTCAGTCATGTTCCTTACTTTTCTTGTCTCATTTCTGTGCTGGAATAAAACACGGACTAAAGGCAACTTAAGGGAGCAGAGTGTTTATTTTCATTTTTGTTTTCAGGTCACAGACCATCGATGAGGGAAGTCAGGGCAGGTAGCATGCAGGAAGGCTAGCTTGCTATTTGAAGCAACATTAGCTACAAGCAGGAAACTCATTCAGCCAAGGAGTTAGAGCAGAAAACATGGAGGAATGCTGCTTGGTGGCTCAGTCCCAGGCTCACACACAGCCTGATTTCTCATGTATCCAAGACCCATCTGCCCAGGGAATGGTGCCACCCACAGTGGGCTGAGCCCTCCTACATCAGTTAACATCAACACACAGACATGCACACAGGCCTTCTCCTCTCACATCTATCATTGTGTATGAACGTGTGCTCATGTATGCGAGTGGCTGACGGTCAGTGCCAGGTGTTTCCCTGTGTTGCTCTCTGCTTAGTTTTGAGATGAGGTCTCTCAGTGAACCTTGAGTTCAGTGATTTGAATATGCTGACTGCCGGGCACTGCGACCCGAGAATCTTGCTGTCTTCACCTCCCATAACACTGGGATTACATCCACACACCACTGTACCCAGATTTTATATGGGTGCTGGGGATCTGAACTCAGATCTCACCCTTGAATAGCTGGCCTAACAGACTAAGCCATATCCCCATACGTTCTTATCATTTCGTAGGATGAAGGAGATTCCGAAGGAAGGGGTGAAGTCCCATCTATTTCTCCTTGCTCCTAAGCTTTGTTGGGGCTGTCACGTGACGCTGTCGCAGATTGCTTCCCTTTGATCTTGGTGTTCTGTGGGAAAGGAGCATGGGAACTGGGAGCTTTTATCTCCCATTCATGCGCTGATTGGTTTTCACAATGTCTGAACCATTTGCACCTGGGAATCATTTTTAAAATAAGGTGGGATTTGTAGGGGTTGGGTCAGAACATTTTAGTGGGGGAAAAAAATTGCTAGGAGCATAAAGCTTAGCAAGTGTCGCCTTCCTGCTGACCTGTTCTTCTGGCTGTCGTTCTTTTCTGAAATCAGCAAGGACTTTTTTCCACTTTGGATAAATACCAGGTTTATCCCCAAGTCTCAATTCACACCGACTTGCAAATTCAGATCACACTGAAACCCAAATGACTGCCTTTGAGACAATGGCCTTTGTGTGGCTGCTAATGGAGGGCTTACTATACAGCTCCAGAGACAGGATTTGGGTCTGGGATTTCATTGGGTTGCACTTTATTGTGAACTCAGTTAATTATGAGCTAAAGTCATATATTCAAATGCGTATGCAAGAAATACAGCCTTGCTCTATTTTAATTGAATCTTTCCATGAAGAATTTTAGCTGAGTTTTCATGCAGTCTGAACAACTCTGCTGTTCCTCTTTTCTGAGCAGTGTTCCTCTCTCTCTCTCTCTCTCTCTCTCTCTCTCTCTCTCTCTCTCTCTCCTCTTGCCTTATGTCTGTGTTCCCACAGCCCCCTTTATATCCTTTTTTCTTCTCAGTGTACTTGAAATATTTGTAATTGCTTCATTAGCTCCTTTCTCCTTTGGATTACAATAGAGAACCTGTGGTGTGTTTGTTCATCCATTTATCTCCTAAGTAACCTACCATGGTGTCTAGAATATCATCGGTCTTAAAGAAAACCATGTGGGATGGATGGATGGATGGATGGATGGATGGATGGATGGATGGATAAACAAATGACTTGATAGATTAATGATTGGGGTGATCAGATAAATAGCCAAATATTTGGATAGACATTTGGATGGCTGGATTAATAGATGACTAGGGGGTAGGGTAGACAGATGGATAAATGGGTGGATGAATGAATGGGTGAATGCATAGATAAATGGAGAGTGAATGAATGAGGTGATCAGATTGATGGGTACCTGAGTAGATGGATGATTGACAGCGGATGGATGGATGGATGGATGGATGGATGGATGGATGGATGGAAAATGAATTGGTGTATGGATGAATGTACATGCATAGGTAGATAGGGTGAACAGGAGAGTCTATGGACAGGTGGATAGATGGGTAAGTGGATGGGTAGATGAAGAGGTATGGATGGCTGGATAGATGGATGAACAGGTGGGTAGATAAAGGGATAACTGGGCAGTAGATGAAAACAAATATTTCCCTCTTGTCCCTTTCTGAGAGCATAGAACACAGCACCCTAGGACAAAATTACACCCTTAGTCATGCAGTTAAAGAGGACCTTGCTCTCCCTGTCTTCCACACTGGTCACATACTGTGTCTCTAGGAAAGGACTCTTGTCATCGTTTCTTAGAAGTTCAAAAGAGTACCCTTTCTTTGATCATGATCACTGAAGCTCATGTTCTTTTTATTTGTTCTTCCTGAACAGATGAATGTTGAGGGGTCTGTTTATCTTCCATTCTTTGGATATGAGGGGCCAGTAGACCCCCACATTGTAGTCTAACCAATTCCTTTGCTTTACTCATACTTGATATTTTGAAATCGGGGTCTTTCAGCAAAAGAACACGGTGGACAGGACCACAGGCTGCACATCTTTGGAGTGCAACCTACAGGAAACGGGTCCAGTACCAACTCTTTATGCATGGGTGAGGACCTCAGACTGCTTCAGCATGCCATGCCATGCCACAGGGCAGGCAGAGGGCCTACTCTTGGGCCAACACTAGGAGACCATCCATTGTATTAATTACGCTTCCCTGGGCATTTATTCCTGGGGCCTTCCTCGCCTTGAAAACAGGAGCACACTTCTCTAAGCGTGGAGAACTTCAAGGCTTGCTGAGATCAGTGGGAACGTAGGTTCTTCAGAAGTCCTGTTGTCCTTGGGATGTGTAGCCTGGCCTGTGACTCCTCTGTGGGCTCGATCTCATTCACACCTGCGCTTTTGTGAGCTTCTGAAGTCTCTACCACATGAGGTGCCCTTCCGTGTCACATTTGCACCTGATACTTCCGGCATGTGGCATCTCCCAAAGCTGACCTGGCTCTGTTGGATTGTCCTTGATCACTCTTGTCATCATGGCAATGAAATACCTGGAAGAATAGCTTAAAAGGATGCTGTGTTCCTTTTTGCTCATGGTTCCTATTCAAGGTCTTTTAAAATGAAAAGTCTTGTGTGTGTGCACAGGCATCAGGTCAGACGGAGGGGGCACGTGGGTAGCATATGCTCATGTGGAGATTAGAGGAAAGCCTCAGATCATCTCCATCTTGTTTGAGGGTTAAATTAAAGTTTCTTTGATTGTTTACAGCTAATGCACCATATATGGGCTGACTGGCCCATGGGCTTCTGGGATATGCTAGTTAATTTTTTTTTTTTTTTTTAGTTTGACCAAAGCTAGAGTCATCCAGGAAGAGGAAACCTCACCTGAAAAAATTTTCCCATCAGATGGCCTGCAGGCATGATTCTGGGATGTTTTCTTGATTAATGATGATGTGGAGGCTCCGCCCACTAAGGGCAGTGTACCGTGTAGGCTGGTGGTACAGGGGGATAGAAGAAAGCAGGCTGAAAAAACCATAGGGAGCAAGCCTATGAGCAGAGTTGTTCCACAACTTCTGCTTCAGTTTCCCACCTTGATTTCCTTTCATAATGGACTAAAATCTGTAAGCTAAGATAAACTGTTTCCTGCCGAAGTTGGTTTGCGTCATGGTGTTTATCATAGCAATAGAAGCCTAGCTATGCCGTGAGGGTTCTTCTGTCTCCCCCTCCCACACCATCACGGGAGTACTGGGATTACAGATGGCTCTTCTGCACCCACCTTCATGCAGATCTTAAGGATTCAGGCTCAGGTCACCATGCTTGCTTTACCCACTGAGCCGTCTCTCCAGATCCAAGTTCTTTCCTCTAAATGTGTGCGGTGTGGGATCCGCATCAACATCCATCTCCCCTTCCGACTAGCTTGGTTTGGACCTTGTCTGTCCTTTACTTTGGAGGTCCATGCTCCCTGACAAAGGACCTCACATTGTCCTGTGCACAGGGCTGGGGTGAGCACCAGGATTTCCGAGTACAGCACTTCTCCCTCTGTGGGTTATTAGCTGTGTTGGCTTGGAGGAAAGTTACTTCATATCCCCGTGCCTTTCCTCCTGAAGATAAGGAGGTTAACAAAAGCACCTACTTCCCAGGAAGCTCCAAGAGAGCATAAGCTGCTGTTATAGCTCTCAGCAGTAGTACATCTCAGCAGGGATGCACTTGGGAAATAAGAGCCTTTCTTGTGCACAAATGTGCATACTCAAACGCATGCCAGCTGCTCTGGGTATAGGACACAGGGCTTTCTTTGTACACTCTGAGATATCACCCTACCCCTGAGCTAGATCTCCAGCCACCATCATCATTTTATAATTTGGGGAATGGTACCCAGGGCTTTGCACACGCTAGGCTAAGCACTCTACCACTAAGGTACATCCTCAGTCATCACCACCACCACCATTTTGTAATGCTGAGGATGGTACCCAGAGCCTTGCATATACTAGGCAAGCATTCTTATCTCTGAGCTACATCCTCAGCCATCATCATCATCATCATCATCATCATCATCATATTATTATTATTATTATTATTATTATTATTATTATTATTGGTAATACTGAGAATGGTATCCAGGTCCTTGGTTATACATACCAAGGAAGCATTCTACCACTGAGCTCCATCCCCAGCCTTTACTTTTAAACTTTTATTTTGTCTTGCGATCTCATTATGTCACCCTGACTGACCATAAACTCTGTAGCCACTAGTCTCAGCCTCCTAAATAGCAAGAATTACAAAAGTACAAGCACCATATTTAGCTACAGTGCTAAAAAACGATGGAGGATCCCAAGGCTGTGTTGTGTCCATGACTTTAGAATATAAAAAATATAATAAAGTATTCAGATCTAATAATTATAATTCATGTCAGTATTACAGAACATTTTGTCAAAAGAATAACTTTTTCAAAACATAAAAAAGAAAGTTGGCAAAGCCAGGTAAGCTAGCGCATGCCTATAATCCATGCTACACAGCCAGACCCCGTCTCAGAAACAAGAAAAATTAGAAGATGTGCTAGTTGGTTTTAGCTGTCAACTTTACACAACCTAGAGCACCTGGAAACGGGGACTCTGTGGAGGAATTACCTAGATCAGATTGCTCCATGGGCATATCTGGGCAGGATTATTTTGATTGTTAAATGTTGTAGGAGGACCCAGCCCACTGTGCGCAGCACCATTCTCTAGACAGAGTAGCTTGAATGTTACATGAGAAAGGAAAGCTAACTGAGAGTAAACAAGCGAGGATCCCTGCGTTCATTCTCTGTCTGCCCTTGTCTGTGGATTTGATGCTTTAAGCTCCTCCCTGATTTCCCACAATAATGGGCTACAGCCTGGAATTGTAGGCCAAGTAAGGCCTTCCCTTCTCTAAGCTGCTTTCTGCCAAGCTATGTTTCATCATAGCATCAGAAATGAGACTAATACAGGAGAGTAACACCATTTGACCTTGTAAAACATGGGTTAGCCTTGCTACTTCATGTATTCCACTCATCACTACAGCAACAACATTGTCCCACATGACAGTGGTATCTAGAAGATTCTACTATTCGCCCATGAGACAATGAAAGTTCAAAGAGGGAAACAGGCAGACCCTTTCATTTATGCCATTTTCCTTTATTTAACTTCTGGAGCTGGGGGATCTTTGCTATGTTGCCCAGAGCTGATCTCACACTCAACATTCCTTCTGCCTCAGGCTGCTCGGTGCTAAGATTACAGGCCCGTGCCATCACACCGGCCTTCAAGAGACACTGTCAAAGGTCTGTGATCCCGTGGGCTGTGCTTTGACAGTTACAGAGCACAGCCGCACTAATGTTGCTAGCTTAGCTTTTGTAAAATTAGGAATTGAATATCTGCCGCATCTTCAGGGCACTGTGTGCTCATTTCTCCATTCTTTCTAAATTGCTAATCACCTTTTGGAGGCTTTGAGTTCTCACCAAGGGCAATGAGGAGGAAAAAGCCTAGCAGGTGCCTTAGGAAAATTTCTGGACAGACACCCTCGGGAACACTGGGTTTCAGCCTTGAGCCCGTGAACTGGGTTATTGTGAGCAAGGTGCCTTTCCTTTCTGGACCTCTTTGTTTCAATAGATGAAATAAACGAGTTCAACAGGCCCCAGAACCCAGTCGTCTGCATTTCTTAGAGACTCTAAACCTTCCCCATCTGATGCCTTTCCCATCTGTTACAGGATAGTTGTGCCCTCCAAAAAATGTCTGTGTTGAAGCTTTGCTCTCTAATTTCCCAGAATGCAACTGTATTCAGAGATAGGGTCTTTAATATAAAATAACGTCACTAAGGTGGGTTCCAGTCCAATGTAATGGGTGTGATAACCCCCCCCTCCACACACACACACACATGCACAGAGCCACAGCCACAGGAAGGCACAAAGAGCACAGTCAGACAAAAACCAAAGAGAGAGACATCAGAAGAAACCAACCTATCTACCAACCAGTTATGTAGCAGGGTAAGGCACGAGGATCACAGTTCCAAGCCTACCCTGGGCCACAGAGGAAGCTCCAGGCCAGCTTGGGTAACTTCATGAGACCAATCTCAGCACAGACTGTTAAAGGGTGAGAGAAGGTCTGGGAGACAGCTCAGAATACCCCCCCCCAACTGTCACTCTTCTTGCCTTGTAAGAATGAAGATCTAAGTCTTATCATCAATTTCTTTTTAAAACGCCAGTCGTGGTGATTAATCATTGTAGTCCTTGAGCTGGGAAGGCATAGATAGGTGGATCCTAGGGGCTCCCTGGCCAACGAGCCCAGCCCACTTTGTGAGCTTCAGACCAGTGAGAAACCCAGTCTCAAAAGACAAGAGTGTCCCGTATCTAATAAAAGACACCCAAGGTTGACCTCTGGTCTCCTCATGTTCACATATATGTGCACCTGTGCATACAGTTCTCCACACATGCACACACAGAAGTTTAGAGCAATAGGATTTGGGATGCAACTCGGTAGATGTGACTGTATAGCTCATTCTCTGGCTGCTAACACAGGGGACCAAGAAAGTGAGAAATTATGGGTGTATTAGTTATGCCTTTTATTGCTGTTGATCTTAATCTTCAACACCATAGAAAGAAAGGGTGAAGGAAGGAGAGGAAAAGAAAAGAGGAATGAAGGAGCAGAGGTTGGTTGCTGACACATTTATTATTTTCTCAGGCTTCTCTGCTGTGAGAAAACACACTTCTGTTACATAAAGCCACCAGTCAGCAACATTGTGTCATGATGACCCTGGAACAGGCATGCTCTGTCCATGTATGTATTCTGCTGGCCTGAGACTTGGCATCATCTCAAATCTGTTACTGTGGGCTCCAAGTTACCACTTTGTTTTCAACATAATTCCCTGGGGGAGAAAGAATGACCACTGTGTAAGGACATAATCGGAAGACTCTTCTAGAAAGAATCCACAGTCTGGGCAGCTCATGATGTGTAGACACTAAATTGTGACTGTAAAACTCATTTTCTTTAGCTGCGAGTCAAGGCAGGGAGCAAGTGGGAAATTATGGGTGTATTGTTCACTTTTCTCAATACTGTGGCAACTGACTGGAAACAACTTAAGGTTAATCGAGGCTCACTGAGAATATAGTCCAACGTGGTGGGGATGCATGGTGGCAGGAATGGGGGGCATCTGGTCACATCGTATCCACAGTCAGGAAGCAGAGAGTTTAAAGACTAGTTTTATATCGATTTGACACAAGCTAGTGTCATTTGAGAGCAGGGAGCTTCAGTTGAGAAAACGGTCCCACCATATTGGCTATGGGCATTTACTTAATTAATGATTGGTGAAGGAGAGCCCAGCCCATCGTGGATGACATCACTCCTGGGCAGGTAGTCCTGTGCGGTATACGAAAGCAAGCTGGGCAACACACGAGGAGCAAGCCAGTAAGCAGCACTCCTCCATGGTCTCTACATCAATTCCTGCTCCAGGTTCTTGCCCTGACTTCCCTGAGTGATGGAGTAGAGTTGGAAACTTAAATAAACCATGTCCTACCCAAGTTGCTTTTGGTCAGGGTGTTTCATCACAGAATTAGAAACGCTAAGTCAGAGATGAATGCTCGTGCTCCCTTTCTCCTTTTTATTCATCAGTCTGCAAACTGATGCACGGTGATTTGCCCAAGGCCACTTGGAACCAGAACATTGCTGAGAGCTCTCAGGATCACTACATGTTTGTACGGAATGTGAAAATGAGTTAGCCCATGGCCGTGGACCCGGAGAAGCAGCTGGTAGAATTGGCCATAACCAACACACAAGTGCTCTTCTAAAAATACAGGGGGCACCCCAGAACTCAAATGGCAGGCCCAAACCTCCAGAGACGGAGACCAGCAAAGAGCAAACGTGTTTGGATCCTTCAGAACAAGCCAGAAATTATGGAGCTGAGTCAGGTGCGAGCTGAAGTTGCCAGGGAAAATCAGTTTATTGTAAAAGCCTTGCCTGTGTTAAAGATCCCGCAAGGCCGGTTGATTGATTGGAACTTCTGTGATTGTGGAGAATTAGCATGTTTCTGATCCAGAGCCGCATTATCTCAGGCTGTCTCTAGCCTGCTTAATCCGTCCCTCATTGCATTGCCCACCGTTGTGTGTGACCTAACCATTGTGTGGCTGTTAAATAAACCCTTTCAGAAATGTACAAACAGGCCCTGGGTGTCCACCAACTCAGAAGCTAAGAACATCATCAGACAGCGTTTGACTTGCAGCTCTGCTGTAGCCCAGCTACTTGAAGGTCCCACCAATGCGTTTCTTTAAAGTACTTTGGTTTGCAATTTTCTTTCTCAATTACTGCAAAGGTTTCATGAAACTATTACTCCATTTGGGGAAACCAGAATCTGTGCTACTAGGCCATGGTCAACATCTTTGGATCCAGAATCAACTAACTCCTATTCCCTTTGAGGCAAGAATTTTTCACATCAGCACAAGGGGAGGTACCGTTCAGGATTTAATACAAGCAAATCAGATGGAGGCAACATGATTGGATCTCAGTGCAAGAATTCTGAGTCAGTGATGAGCGTGTAAACTCAGCCAGATGCACTTCAAACCTCACACTGAGCTAAGAGTTCTGGCCGTCCCCACCAGGCTGTGCTCTGGCACTGGGGACGCAGTGTGGGAGAAGAGTGGGGCAGAAAGAGAGAGAGAGATCAAATCAATGTGGAAAAGCCTAGTTACCAGAGGAGGGGGCAACTCCTCCCCACCAAGGCTAAGAATAAGGGGCAGAGCATGCATGAGAAAAGCAAGTGGATATGCAGATGTGAGAGCAGGAGGCACTATGCAAATGACCCATAAA
Organism: Alexandromys fortis; assembly: GCF_014885135.2. Classification (NCBI taxonomy): domain Eukaryota; kingdom Metazoa; phylum Chordata; class Mammalia; order Rodentia; family Cricetidae; genus Alexandromys; species Alexandromys fortis. The sequence goes on from NW_026068043.1 coordinate 3,993,404, forward strand.
ATGTCATGATGCTGCAGGGAGCAGGGATGCTGTTGAGCTCTGACCTAGTCCATCTCTCCAGTCCACTTCCCTTCTCAGGAGTGTCTTTGTCTTAATAAACTGCCTGTTTTTATCGCTATCCATATGCCGTTGGTCCAGTTCTTCATCCAGGGCACCAAAGGCTGGAAATGTCAGCCTGTGCCCTCCATACTCACATCCCTGAACATAAAAACAGGAGTGAACAGAACAGGCCTAGGCTGTGGAGGAAGAAGGCACTTGATATATAATTTGCATTAGGGAGACAGATGTTGGAAGTGGGGTAGATTGTTTTGAATGGGGTGTTCAGGAGTGAGGAATAAGTGTTTATGTAGTTGATGAAAATGAAGGCAAAGCCATGGATTTCTGAAGGAAGAATATCCCGTGCATGTTGTGGTTTGCACCTATTGTCTGAAATTTCTGTCCTGTCGGATTCCCACAGTCATTAAGTCCCAAAGAAATCACACAGAGGTCTATATTAGTCATAAACTGATTGGCCCATTAGCTGAGGCTTCTTATTAAGTTTTATAACTTATATTAGCCCATTATTCCTGTCTATGTTAGCCATGTGGCTCGGTACCTTATTCAGTGAGGCAGTCACATCTTGCTTGCTCTGTGGCTGGGTCATGACTGCAGAGGAATGGGCTCTCCTTTTTCCAGAATTCTCTTGTTCTCATTGACTCACCTCTACTTCCTGACTGGTTGTCCCGCCTATACTTCCTGCCTGGCTGCTGGCCAATCAGTGTTTATTTAAAATATAATTGACAGAATACAGACCATTGTCCTACACCATCTTCCATGGACAGACACATGAATCTCAATACTTAGTCTCCAGTTGGTGGTGCTGTTTGGGAAGATTGAGACCTCTAGGGGCTGTAGCCTTCCTAGAGGAAGTATGTCATTGTGGGTGGGCTTTGGGGGCATATATCATGGCCCCACTTCCTGTTCTCTCTGCTTCCTAAATGCAAATGACTTCCTAGCTGCTAGGCCAGCTTCATGCTCCTGTGGCTATGCTTTCTCCACAGTGATACACTGTACCCACTCTCTGGAACTGCGAGCCAATAAAATAAAATAAATAAAAACCTTTCTTTACTAACTTGTATCCTTGTCAGGGTATTGTGGCAACAAAAAAGTAACTAGTAAATATAGAAAGCACAGCCAGTGCAGACACTGTGTGGCCCAGTTGTGGAGTAAGAGAGAAGCCAGTGTGGCTAGACCCAGAAGGCTATAGAAGGATAAAAGACCAGATAGTGGAGGAAGGTTCCCAATAGGGAATTTTCACCAGCATGGTCCAGAAATCTCAAAAGCTAGCCAAAGGATGCTGTAACCCGGCACCACAGAGTGGCAGTCCTTCATGCTGTGACCATAGCTTTGGACCAGGACTGAGCTCCGGTTTGCTTTGATTTGCATGACTTATTTGCATAGCTCATATTTGCATCACAGAGATTTACACAACTGGAGACTGTGCGCAAACAGCTCATGCTAACCTCCCAGCACTATACACCTGCCAAGCTGGAGTTCCCTTCTCTACACGGAGGGAATTACTGCACACAGACAAACTCACCATGCTGTATTCAGCTCAGCTACAGCTTGAGAGTCTGCCCTTTGCATGGGGCTGGCAAAATGGCTTGTGGTTAAGAGCATGTCCTGAGCTTGCCAAGGATCCAGATTGAGTCTTAGCCCCTCATTGGGTGACACACCACCACAGGTAACTCCAGCTCCAAGGGATCAGATGCCCTCTTCTGGCCTTTGCAGGCAATTACACACAAGCACTCATACATAGCCCCACACAGATAAACAGGTACATATAATTAAAATCAAATGTAAAAGATTTAAATTATAGGAAGGGACATTCAAATCATGCTCCCTTGTACTGATGCTTTTAGAAGACCCAGGCTGAGAGCCATGGGAAGACTTCAAGTGTGCTGATGTGTTTGGGTAGCACTCCCCTGGCATCTCTCTGAATAAGGAGGAAAGTTCTTTGACCAGGCAGTGAATGTTCAAGGGGAAAGGCAGCTGAGGAAATGAAGGTGGCGGCCAGTATTTACCACCTCATCATTTATTTATTTGGAAAGATTGCCTGCTCTCGCTACTAATCTTCATATAACATGCCTCATTGCCCTCTACAGGCCCCCGGAGGACTCGCCTAGCATTTGTTTGCTTGAATTCGTTCTCGAAGTCCTGTTTTTTGGGGGCTCATTACTTGCTTGCCTGGAAATGCTAGAGAGAAAGGGAGCAACGTGAGAACCGAGCCTTTAACTCATTCGTGCCGGCTGGTGACAGAGCCAGGGTACAGCTGACGTTTGCAGTCCAGAAGCTGAACAGAAAACCCCATTCACATGCTTGGTTTGGAACGGCAAGCTCATTTTTTTTCTATAAGGATGAGAGCAGCCTGCCTCAAGTGTGGTAGTCAGGTATTCCTCACAGGGCAAATACCCAAGATGGGGCGGGGCTGGAGAAGTGGCTCTGTAGTTAGGGGTGTTTGTACTTTTCTGGAGGACCTAAAATTGTTTCCCAGCACCCACGTCAGATTGTTTATGACTGCCTGGCATCCCAGATCCAGGGCATTCGATGTCCTCTTCTGGCCTCGTGTGCATTTACATGTACATGTGCACGCACGCACGCACGCACACACACACACACACACACACACGAGAGAGAGAGAGAGAGAGAGAGAGAGAGAGAGAGAGAGAGAGAGAGATGCATGCTCACACACCTCGTCACGCGGGATAAATCCTTCAAAAAATGAAAGAAGCCGCCCTTTTCCTCAGAGATCTACTTCTTCCAGCTAGATCCCACCTGGCATCTTCTCCCACGCCCCAGGTTATGAACCATGCAGACAGGTTATGAATCTGTTAGTAGACTAACCTATGGATGAACTTGGAGCTTTTATGATCTAATCACCTCCAAAGATTTGATTCACCTGCTCAGAATCAACAACCCAAGAGCCTGCCGGGGCCATTTCATACCAAAACTACATCAGAAGGCAAAGCGGCACTATAGGAATAGAAGTTTGTGTGTAGAACCTAAGCTTGACCCACACAGGGCACCCACATCATAGTGGAGTCTCCTCAAAGGACTCCTCCCTCTCTTATACTCGGGTCATAGGGTCTTCCCTTCCCCACCACTGATCTTAGCATCCACCCCAAACTCCAAATCCCAGTTCCCACCTGTATTGGTTATTTCTCTTGCTGTGGCAACAACCTTCTGGACAAAAGCAATTTAGAGAAAGAAGGAAAGGTTGAGTCCAGGCTCACACTTCAAGAGTACTGCCGTCCATCCTGGCAAGGAAGTCACGAGAGCGAGGCATGTTGTCTCCTAGGTAACTGTAGATGCAGACAAGCTGATAATGAAGAGACACCACGCCACCTCCCCGAGCTCCAGTCCTCACCCTCTCCTTCCTTAGGGAGCTGCATCCTTAGGTTCAGCCTGTTTGCTTCCTCCAGTTCCACATTCTTTTTTATTGTCTTAGGTTTATTTATTATATATAGTGTTCTCCCTGCATGTATCTCTTAAGGCCAGAAGAGGGCACCAGATCTCACTACAGATGGTTGTGAGCCACCAGATGGTTGATGGGAATTGAACTCAGGTCCTCTGGAAGAGCAACCAGTGCTCTTAACCATGGAACCATCTCTCTAGCCCATGAGTCACATTCTTATAGAGATAAAAGGAGGAGAGCCAGGATGTGATGGGCTGGGAATCTCCAGCATTGGCGAGAAAGGCTGTTTGGACAGAGAAGTCACCAAGGCCCTTCATTTCTAAGATTCCCACAGCACCACCCTTAACTTTCTGAACCTCCTTTTGGGACCTCATCCTAAACCATTGACCTCTCGGCTCTCTCTTTCAACATCTGTGCCTTGTTAAACTTCATAAGCCATTGGCGATTGGTCTTTGATCCTGAGAGGCTCATAAGCTTTCTCTAGAAGGGATCCTCGGCATTGTCACCAAGAATTGCGTCCAGCCTTCCAGTGATCAGGGGTCAGTATAGAGTAAACTCTGTTCCCTCTTTCTCTGTTGTGTCCAGCGAGATCACTAGGTACAAAGGTAAGGACAGGTCACTTGTCATCACTGGTTTAGGAAGGGGAGTTGTGGGCTTGTCTTACGTCCTGGAAGCTGTAACCCCAGGGATCTGAAATCTGCCTACTGGTGTGCTAGAGGCCATCTCCTTGAAAAAGGACTCAGTGAATCCAGGTAGGCTGGTGGAAGACCGTCCAACAAGCCACAATAAAAATTTCCAGTTCTTTGTTAGAAACCACTCTGAGGACACTGGATTGGAGAGGCATGTTGATAAGGATAAAGCATCATGTGAAAATGTTTTAGAAAAAGAACTCCACCTGGTAGATGGCTCAGAGGTTAAGACTACCTGCTGCCCTTGCAGAGGACCTGAGTTCGATTCCCACGTCACAACCACATGGTAAATCCAGCTCCAGGAGATCCAACACCTCTGGTCTCCTCAGATACCAGTACTTAATGTACATATCAATACCTAAAAATAATAAATCTTTTTCAGAAGAGTCCAGTGGAGCTAGGAAGATGGCTCAGACAGTAAAGGACTTGCCTTGTGAGCACCTTCAGAACCCACAGAAGCATGATGGTAGGTGTTCGTAATCCCCATGCCGGGGAGGTAGAGACAGGGAGATCCCTGGAACTGGCTGGCTACTCATCAATCCTGGGTGTCCAGCACACTGTAATGGGGATGGGAATTTGTAGTCACTGTGGGAACACCACGAGTCAGCTGACAGTGAGATGAGACTTCCGAGAGCCCCTCCCATCCGTGGAGTCTTGCTCTCCTCTCTCCTGCCCGCCGCAAAACCCACCATTTAGCAAAGCTCCATCTTCTCCCAGAATGCCTCTGCAGTGCCTGCTGCTGTCCCAGAAAAAAAAAAAAAAAAAAAAAACA
>NW_026068043.1:3998633-4043492 GCF_014885135.2 Alexandromys fortis
GCTCGCGCGCGCGCGCGCGCACACACACACACACACACACACACACACACACACACACACACACAGACTTATAACCACCAGTTATAATCCAGTTCCAGGAGATCCAACACCCTCTTCTGGTCTTTGTGGACCATGTGTACGGACAGACATAATGCAGGCATAATGCAACACACCCATACTTAAATAAACAAAAATTTAAATAAAACACAGTGAGATAGCACCATCCCAGTTAGTTACAATAGTAGTCTACTTTTATCTCTGTTGTAACAAATACATAGCGGGGAAAGGGTTTTTGTGGCTTACAGTTTCAAATTGCAGTCTCTCACTTTGGGGAACTCAAAGAAGGAACCCAAACAACAAGCCATATCACACCCGCAGACAAGAGCAGAGAGAAGCTGTTCACATCCTCGCTTGCTGGTGCTTCACAGCTAAGTTCCTCCTCTCGTATATTGTCCAGGATCACCTGCCCAGAGAATGGTACCACCCCCAGCGGGCTATGGTGCCATCCCCAGCGTGCTATGGAGCCACCCCCAACGGGCTGGGCCCGCCTACGTCATTTAATAATCAAAGAAATGTCCATAGGCCAATCTCATAGTTTTCAGGCCATCTCAGATTGACAGTTAACATTAACTAGAACAGAAGTAGAGAGAGAATAGGGAAAGGAGGGGAGGGGAGAGATCGCAAAAGGTGTACATAGTATTCAAGTACATTGTGTGTCTATATCACAATAGAATACCTTACTCTGTCCAGTTAATATACACTGATGATTAAAAGGAAGGCTGAGTCAGTGAGCTTAGTTGGTAAAGCACTTATCATGCAAGGGTGAAGACCTGGGTTCAAGCCCCAGACCCCTTGTAAAGACAAGGGCGTGCTTGTCATCCCAGCGATGGTGCAATGGGAAGCAGAGACAAGCAGATCCCTGGAAGCCTGCCAGCCGGCTAGTGTGGCCTACCTGACCAGGTCCAGGACAGTGAGAGATCTGTCTCGAAAGAAAACTGGAAGACACCTGAGGAATGACCCCTGAGGATGTTTTCTGGCCAACACACACATGTGTACACGTGTATACTGACACCATGACACACACCACTACATGCCCCCATACAAAGTTATTAATTAATTTAATTAAGTCCAAAGACAACGAGTACTGCTAGTAAAATAAAGAGATGTAGAGAAAAAAAAAAGATTTTTTTTTTTAAATTTTTGCTTTCAGTGTGTGCATGCATGTGCACGTGTGTGTGCTGTGGTAAACATGTTCCGGTCAGAGGACAGTTTTCAGGATTCAGTTCGCTCTTCTGTCGGATGGGTCCCAGGGATGGTGCGCTTCAGGCCATTGGGCTTTAAAGCAAGGGTTGCTGAGCTTGCTCGTCGATCCCCAAGCCAAGGGATGTCCAGCACACTGTAATGGGGATGGGAATTTGTAGTCACTGTGGGAACACCAAGAGTCAGCTGACAGTGAGATGAGACTTCCGAGAGCCCCTCCCATCCGTGGAGTCTTGCTCTCCTCTCTCCTGCCCGCCGCAAAACCCACCATTTAGCAAAGCTCCATCTTCTCCCAGAATGCCTCTGCAGTGCCTGCTGCTGTCCCAGAAAAAAAAAAAAAAAAAAAAAACAGATGCCCATCTTCTTGGACTGGTGTCTCAACTTTGCCTCCAGAGGCTCCCACGCTGAGCAAGTTCAAAAGGGCAACTCGGTGGGGGTACGGACACAGTTCATCTCCCATAGGTGAAGCTGAGCGCTCTGTCCCCTCAGCCACACAATGGGTCCTGGTGACCATGGAGTATAGCTGAAAACAGCCGGCAAGACATGCATTAAGTTATCAAATCCTTGTCACGTACACGGAATCCCATTAACCCCAGGACGGATCAAAATGCTAGCTAGAAGTAGCCAACCCTGGCGACCCTGAAGAATCGGTCCTCCTTGTCGCATGGAGATTTCTGTTATGGGTCCGCCCACTGGAACAATTTTCTTGGCGTCTCATCAGAGGAGACAAGATCTGACAGGATGAGGAATGGACGTTGGCTGTGCGAAGGCTGCAGCCCAGTCTGCGCACGCACAGCACCACTGGCTCCATTTTCTCTGAGTCAGGGTAATCACGCTTTACAACCGAGAAACTATGCTATTTAGGAAATTAGGGTACGTATGAAAACAAAGGCAGGATGGGGAGGGTGAAGTAGCTGCCAGAAAGATAAACCGTGATTCGTGCTTCCTGGCGGAATTGTTGAGACTTTGGATTCCGCTGGTTATTCATCAATGCAAATTTGTATTTCAATTATTATTTAATTTTTAAATTATGTTTGTATGTTCATGTGCACATGCGTACAGTGCCTGCCAATAGAGGGTGTCAAATGCCCGGCATTTCGTGAGTTGCCTGATGGGGGTGCTGGGGACAGAACTCACGTCCCCGGCAAGAGCAGCACATGCTCTTGACTCCTTAAGCACGGAACCATCTCTCCAGCCCGGTTCGTAAGTTATTAAGCCAATTCTTTATCACAATCCCTCTGTAAAGAATAGAAAAGGATCAGCCTAGATATAGTGGGAGGGCCTTGGTCCTGCCTCAAAGCAATGTGCTAGACTTTATTGCCTTCCCGTGGGAAACCTTACCCTCTCTGAGGAGTGGATGGAGGTGGAGTGGTGGGGTGGGGAGGGGAGGCAGGTGGAGGGAGCAGCAGGAGGGGAGGGAGTGGGAACTGGGATTGGTATGTAAAATGAGAAAAGATAGTTTTTTAAATAAATTAATTTTTAAAAAGGATAGAAAAAGATCAAAACGTCTGCGAACTTCACAGCTGGATGAAGATCAGGGGCCTCTTTGGCTTGTTCCCACCTCTTGTAAAACAATACCAAAAATCATGTTTGTGAGGACAGAAAAAAAAATCTCCTGAGATTTGAACTCAAAGGTTTGTAAACAGAGCTGAGCATGGTGGAACAGGCCTGCTGTCTCAGTACTCAGAGGTTGGGGCAGGAGGATTGCTATGAGTTGGAGACCAGTCTGTGTTACAGAATGTAACGAAATTTTAGGGTCTGGCTTGATAGCTCAGCAAGTAAAGACATTGGCCACCAAGCCTGAGTAAGGACTTGAATTTGATCCCAAGGGTTCAAAGGAGAGGGTCAACTCTTGAAAGTTGTCTTCTGACCTCCCCGTGAGTACTGTGGTGCAAATATACACATATATTCACACGCCTGCACACACATAAATAAATGTAATTTTTAAAAAAATCTGAATACAAAAAATACTGCCTAAGCTCAAACAAGCGTATTCAGCCTTTTTACACAAGGAAAAATAAAAAGTATTACACCAAAGAAACTAATGCAGCATCCTCCCTGGATCCGCTTTGAGCCTAGGAGCAAAGTTTGCCGTTTTGATCATGCTGGCTTCCATTGTCCATGAATGAATGGCACACCTGTGCCGTCCACCTCTCAGACACTGTGGGATCCAGACTGTCAGCCCTTGGCGGCGGCAGCAGCAGCAACGGCTGTCAGTACGCAAGAGATGACATTTCGGATCCCCGGTCCTAGGAAATACACAGGACACAGTGTTAGGCAAGCCAAAACAAGACAGCACTAGAAAGAACTGTTTAAACATTTAAAAGACCATGTTGCCTTCATCAGCCTTGCCACAGGCTGCCTGTTCCAAAAGATTTCTCAATGTGAAACTCGTCCCCAAGCGGGGCTGAGAACTGAATGGAAGGGGAGAGGTCAGGGAAGTTTGCAGTATCCCAGGGCAGGATCCACTTCCATGGACAGTGGGAAGCAGATTGCTTTCCAGGAGAAAACCAAACGAAATGACTCAAAGTTCAGTGAGGCTGTTCGCCTCTGGATACTAAATCCTTCAAAAGCTGGGGGCTTCTCAAATTTCAACAGCTTGCAGTTCAGAGTAAGGACTGCCGACAGATCTTTAAATCTCATTGACCGACCAGTATAGCTAAATAAATGAATTGAGGTTTCAGTGGAAACCCTGTCTCAAAACAATGAAGTGGAGGGTGATCAAGAGAGACACCCGATTAGACCTCTGGCATCCACATGCACACACATACACATATATACATGCAAATACACACATATTTACACTTAAAGACATACATACACACACCACGCAGGCCCAGAAAGCAAATTCATGGTAGATGTTGGCAGGGAACCTAACATGTGATCATTAGAAGGTCTCAGCTCTTTCCTCACTGTGGCTCTCCTCCCTTCAGTGGGTAGCTTCTGAGTTTGACCATGTGGTGGGGAACGGGATGGAGTCTTCGAAGTTACAACGTTGACTCCGAAGCCACCGATGGTGAATGATGAAAAAGAAGAGCCTATGGCCAAGCCAGCAAAAGGGGAGGCTGCAAATGGGGTGCCCAGGAGACTGTGATGCCCACACTTTGGTTGCTGTCACTAGCCAGAAGCAGACACTGCCTATCACTAGTAGAAGGCATCCGATCCTTCTTACACAGCTTGTCATATGTTGCTAAACTGGCTCATAGACGGAAGGGCATCACTGAGGCCTATGCTGGCTAGTTTTAGCTGTAGACTTGACACAATCAGAATCATCTAGGAAGATTTTCTAGATTGGAATGTGGGCGTGTGTATGGGAGATTTGACTTGTTAGTTAACATAGGGGGACGCAGCGCATTATGGGTGGGCACCAGCCTCCGAGGAGTTAATTCTCTAACCCCCACTGCACACTTTGGAGGCCATGGACCATAGGAGTTATGAAAGCAAGCTGATATGGAGTGAGCATGCGTTCATTTCTCTCTTTGCTCTTGGCTGCGGATGTGATGAGCCTGCTTGAGTTCCTCCCTTGACTTCCAGGAAGCAGCGGATTGTACCTTGGGGAACTGTAAGTGGAAATAAACCCTTTCTCCCTACTCGGCTTTGGCAGAGCGTTTTCTCATGGCAACAGAAATACGGCTAGAACGGAGACCCAGAGTGAAGTTTCTACTAAATAAAGGGACTGGAATCTACCATTGGCTCAGGGTAGGGGGGAAACACCCTGTTGAGGGCTGTGTTCATTAGAGTCCTGGAGACTTTATGACATCAACTGATGGACCTCACCAGCAGGGGGCGTAAAGCCGCTAGACCCACAGCGACTGGGGTCGTAGAACAGCTCTGAGAATCCAGGTCTTGCGGGAACCTGTACTGGTCTGTGGCCTTTGGTTTGAGAGGACGTAGTCCATTGTGGTGGGGAAGGCGTGCAGCAGGAGCGTGAGGCAACTGGTCATGTGGCCTCCATCGTCAGGAGGCAGAGAGAGATGGACGCCGGTGCTCTGTTCACTTTCGTCTTTTTAGCCAGTCCAGGACCCCCAGTCTAGATAAGAGGATGTCACCCTGATCCAGGGCAGGCCTTCCCTCCTCGGTTAAGGCTCTCTGGAAACATGCCTGCAGACACACTCAGAGGTGTGCCTCCAACTGTCCAAGTTGGCAGTGGCAATTAAACATCGCACACTGTCTAAAATCTCTATGGAAACGGGGACCAGAGAGATGGCTCAGTAATTAAGATTGTAAATGCTCAACTAGAGGACCCAAGTTCTGCTCTCAATTTCCGTGTGGGGCAGCTCACAACTGCCCAATATAACTTCAAGTCCAAGAGTCCTGTCTATCTCAACTGGCCTCCGTGGACACTGTACACCACATACACACACACACACACATACACACACACACACACACACGAGATCAGTTTTTTAAAAAAAAATATGTAAATACCAGCTTCCAAGCCCCAGCATACACTCTCAAAGCTGTGGCCTTTGGCGTTGAAGGATGGAATTAACTATAATTCGCTCTCCTGTGGCTGAACACAGATTATCTATAATTACACTCCAACAGCTGCTTTCTAATCCTCAGCAAAACGCACACTAAATGGCGGTAGAAGGGAGGATAATATGCGTAGATAGGAAAGTGAATACAATGTCATCACCCACCTGCCTTCCGGAGACTTCCATGTGAAGATGTTAAGGCAGCTTGCAGCCCTTTCCCGACATTTGCTGTAGCATTCGGCCCTGAGGAACCAGGGAAGGTTGTGGGCTCCGTCAGTGGGCTCCTGGTTCTCTTACCTTCCTAGCCCTGGCAGCATTTCACACAGAACGCTGGCCCTCATAAACGTGTCTATGGTGTTGGGTTCAATGACCGAAGGCAAATTGTTGTAAGTTTACCATCAGGTTCTGGGAACACAAAGAGCAATAAAATGCTTCATGTCGCTGTAGGGGAAGGGAGGAGGGTCTGCTTGGATGGACGCCCTAGTTACCCTTGTGCGGCTGTGATAAAAATACTGGGACAAGGGCTGGAGCGGTGGCTCAGCGGCTGAGAGCATGTACTTCTCTTTCGGAGGACCTGAGTTTGTTTCCCGAACCCATGTTAGGTGGCTCACGACCAACTGTAACTCTAGATCCAGGCAATCTGATACCATCCGCTCGCCTCTGCCCAAGCACATAGACACACATAAATATTAAAGTTTATTTTTCAAAATATCATGATAAAAGCAGTCAAAGGAAGTCTTTTGACTTACGTTTAGAGAAACATTCCACCATGGTGGCGAAGTCAAAGCCACAAGGCACGTGGCAGGCAAAGTCAGGAAGAAGAAAGCAGTGAAGGCGTGTGTTCAGCTCTCTTTCTCTTTGCCATTGTTCCCTGGCCCATGTTCAAGATGCACCTTCCACACATCAGCTGAGCCAATCAGGACCATCCCTCACAGACAATCTCAGAGCTAACATTAATGTAGAGCACTGGTTCTCAAACTTCCTAATGCTGCAACCCCTTAACACAGTTCCTCATGTTGCGGTGACCCCCCACACATACCACACACACCATAAAATTATTTTCATTGCTGCTTCATAACTGCAATTTTGCTACTGTTATAAAACATAAAGTAAATATCTGATATACAGGGTATCTGATATGCGGCCCCTCTGAAAGGGTCATTCAACCCCCGAAAGAGTCACAACCCACAGGTTGAAAACCACTGAGCTAAATGATGTTTCAAGCATGCCAGGAGGCATATCTCTCACAATTCTGGATCCTATGAAGATGGCAATTATTAAGCATCACAGTGTGGATTCGAGTTCTGAGGAATATCTAATGATGTTTTTAGGTTTTTGTGTCCAGAATGAAAAAAAAATGTACTAGAGATACACAGTTAAAAGTAGAAATAGAGGTGGTTTATTAAGAAAAGGGATCCAGGCCAGTGAGATACATCTGCTTGTAAGGACACTTGCTAACAAGCCTAATGCCCTGAGAACAAACAGTCTCCGGAACTCAGATGTTCGAAGGAGAAAATCAACACCCACGAGTCATCCTCTGACCTCCACCTGCACTGTGGGACATGTGTAAGGACACACACAAGCAAAAAATAATTTTTAAAGTGAATGGCACTCCCAAAGCTGAGAGTGGTCTAGCAGGGTGGGCAGAGGGTATCCACCTAAACATGCTGGTCCAGGAGACGCAAGACTCATTTCCTTCAAAGATGCCTCTCCCATGGGCTTTTCTCGGACACTCTGATCTGCGTAGCCCAGGTGGGGAAGAGATTCCAGTCTATGCCAACTGCTTCTTTCATGGGCTGCTCTTAAAGTTTTATTATCTTTTATTTACTCTGCATGTGTGCACAAGTCCCACAGTGTGTGCGGAGGTCAGTGGACAACTTGTGGAGTCAATTTTCTCCCGCGGCCTGTGGGTCGCAGGGAATGGAACTCCTGTACGTAAATGCCGTCAGCTACTGAGCCATCTTTTCAATCCTTGGTATATTAATAATCTTGATGCTGTTGTCCCCGGCCTCCACCACAGCACAAAGAGAGGAAGGGATTTGAAGCAGGAACAGGATTTTAGGTGGGAGAAGAAGGAGGGAATGGAACAAAAATGAAGGGATTTGAGGGAAGAGGAAGGCGGAACAAATAGGACTTAAACACGCATAAAGATTACATGGGACTTTTTAAAATCTAACACAGGAGCCTGATCATGTATGACAATAGCATGCCATTCCACTCGGTGGTAAATCCATAATGATTTTTTTAACTGATAATAAGTTCAGGCCAGTATGATTCTCCTCTCTCTCATATAGCTTGTCTTTTAAATACAAAAGCAACAACAATAAAAAAAGAAAAAGAAACCCTTTCAGTCCCTGGTCTCTGCTCAATGAATCTGGCTGCTTTCAATAATGCCTTTCTTTCCTCCTCGGAATCTCGTGTCACTTACCAAGGTTCATTTTAATTCCTCAGCCTGCACGAAGAGAAATGACTTGCATCGACCCAACCGGCAGTAGAATCTAGATGTTTAGGGGTTCTCGCCGCTGCGGTACTTAAATTGAGATATGTCTCAAGATTTGCATTTGTAAATCCTGTTTCTGAGAAACTGTAATAAATAAAGCCCCAGATTGAAATTGAATTTTTGTAAAAAGGAACGTAGGAGGAAAGGTACGGTGCACCCGTCTAGGTGTGGAAGAGAAGATGTGTTTAAATGGGTCCCGGGGAGACACAAAATACTGGGGGTCATTACCAGTGGCAGGGACTGGGATGGGCAAGTGTTCCCAAGGAGTCCCGAAGAAGAAAGGACAAACAAAACAAACAATTTTCTTAGCCAGACACCTAGTTGGTTTTTAGTCATATTTTATCAAAACATAGAAGGCTAAAATTTACCTAGACTTAGATGACCCAATGGGATTATCTGTTCATGAGTTTTGCATCGAGAGATCCGTCGACGTTACTTTCTATTGTTATTGTTATTAGTGTGTGTTGTTGTTTTGTCCACGACCCAGGACCTGGTGCAGCTGACACAGCCGCTTTACCGCCAAGCCCCGCCCCAGCACTGAGGGGATTGTAGGCAGGTGTTCTACTACTGAAATACACCCCAGCCCTCTTACATTTTCCTTTGAGGAAGTCTCATTAAGTTGCCCAAACAGTACTTGGAACTCTCTGTGACCTCTCTGCCTCCATCTCCCAAGTATCTAGGAAGGCAAAAGTGTACCGCTAGGCCCCGCTCACTGTTGCTTTGATCCGTAGAGATGAATTTAGATGGATTTCAGAGTGACCTTATCATGGACACAGACGACATTTGGGAGAGACGGTCCTCAGATGTCAGAAGTGCACACCCTTAAGGGAAGGAGGAGAAAGCCCTGTGTGTGTCAACATCTTTAGGGCTAGTGTGTGAATGGGGATCCTGGAGAAGAAGGTGGGGTGAGCTCCACACTGTTCCCAAAGTCTCAGTAGACTGTTGTAAAGTCGGTGACATCCTGTGTGTCTCACAAACATCAAGAATGTCACATAGGCTGGGCATGGGGCTCAGTGCTAGAACACTCACCTAGCTTTCACAGGGCCCCAGGTTCTGTCCCTCACCCTCCAAGAGATGAGGTGTTCATTACAACCTGAAGTCCTTCACTATTACTTAGTTCCAGGAAATGAATGAACCCCCCCCCCACACACACACACACTCACCTTTCCTTAAGAACTGAGCGTGATATTCTTTATAAGTTTAATTTTGTGTGTGTGCTTGTGTTTATGTTCATGTATGTGCCTATGGGTGTGGAGGCCAGAAGACAACCTTGGGGTGTCCACCAGATGTTGTCACCTCTTTTGTGAGACAGAGTCTCTCATTGGCTGGAGCTTACCAAGGAGGCTGGGCTGGCTGGCCAGTGAACACAGGGGCTCCTCCTGCCTCCACCTCCCCATAGCTGGGATTGCAGGTACAAGCTGTCAGACCTGGCTATCTCCCAGGGCTGAACTCGGGGATTCATTCTTGCATGGCAAGTACTTTCCCAACTCAACAACTAGCCTCAGCCCTTACATTTATTAATTTCTTAAAAAGATATATTTTTACTGTTTTTATTTATGTATTCACTTATGAGTGAATACCACTTTTGTGCAGGTGCCCACAGAAGCCAGAAGAGAAACACACACACACACACACACACACACACACACACACCACAAAGAAAAAAGGGAGATAATGAGAGAGATGACATCAGAGGAATCACAGCCAAGTTCTCCCAAAGGCCTGAGCTAATAATAACAACAACAAAGTAGCCAAAGGAGAAATTGGACAAGCCAGACATATTGAAATGTATTGCTTACTTTTTCATCGCTGTCGCCAAGTACCTGACAAGAATCAACTTGAAGAAGGGAGGGTTTATTGTGAGTCACAGGTCAGGGATTCAGTCCATAGTGGTGGAAAGGCATGGCGGCAGGAACATGAGGCAGCTGGTCATGTTCCTGAACATGGTGCTTGGCCACATTCTCCTTTTTATCCAACCCAGGACCCCAGCCCATGCAATGGTGTCACCCAAGTTCAAGGTTAAGCCTCTCTTCCTCAGTTAACCCAGTCTAGAAACTCCCTTACAGCCATGCCCATGGGTTTGTCTTCTAGATGACTCTAGATCCATTCAAACTGACAGTTGTATTAAATGTCATAGTGAGCTTTGACTGTCAACTTGCTGCAGCTAAGAGTCATGTGAGAGTAGAAGCATCAACTGAGTAATTGCCTAGATGAGACTGGCCTATGGGTCTGTCTGTGGCGGTGGGGGATTGTTAATGTAGGAGGGTCCAGTCCACTGTGGGTGGCACCATTCCCTAGGCAGGTGGTCCTGGGTTATATAAGAAAGCTATCTAAGCTTGACCCTGTGAGTGCACCAATAAGCAGTATTCGAGTTTCCTACTTTCAAGTTTTTTTTAAAAATATTTTTTATGGTTTTTATAACTTTATTTTATGTGCATTGTGTGAAGGTGTCGGATCCCCTGAAACTGGATCTTCAGACAGTTCTGAGCTGCCATGTGGGGTGCTGGGAATTGAACCTGGGTCCTCTGGAAAAGCGGTCAGTGCTCTTAACCACTGAGCCATCTCTCCAGCCCTGCTTTCAAGTTCTTACTAAAGTTCCTGTCCTGACTTCTCTCAGTGATAGGCTGTGACCTGGAAGTGTAAGCCAGATGCACCCAGTTGCTTGGTCAGACTGTTTTATCACAGCCATCGAGAGGAAACTAGGACCTATGCTAAATGTGTTCAATCGCTCTGGGATAGCCTCTGCTGCACTGATCAAGTCTCTTGCTTACAGGTGTGGCTCTGTGGCGGCAGCATGGAGGTCCTCCCATGCTCGCGGGTGGCTCACATCGAGCGGAAGAAGAAACCCTACAACAGCAACATCGGCTTCTACACCAAGAGGAACGCGCTCCGGGTAGCCGAGGTCTGGATGGACGACTACAAGTCTCATGTGTACATAGCGTGGAATCTGCCTCTAGAGGTAGGAGCAGGCGCCTTTCCCTGTCAACCTAGCAAAATAAGCTTGGCACTCAGGCAGACCATAGATCCCCTTAAATAAGCCAACAGTTCTTCCATTGCCAAGGCTAACAGACGCCTGTGTGTTAGATCCTCTTAGCACCAGGGCAGCCATAGGAAGGCATTAATCCACTTACAAAGGTCTTGTTGCCGTGTTAATCCAAATCTGCCAGCGACAAGCCCTTACTGAAAGCTGTGACTCTTGCTTCCAACCTTACCTCTCTCATACATTCTGCCTGTGGCTCCAGGAAAATCTCTGGCTACTACAGACTCCCAACAGGAACCCCATTGCTGTACCCACCTGCATCTGAATCCCACCTCTGCCTCTTGATGGATGAAATCTTCACTGACCACTTCTCAGAGAGTAACAGTAAAATGAGATGTTGCCAGGTCTTCCTTCCCCGTTTCATTAGGCGGCAACAGAGCAAGAGTACAGTTGAATGTGTACAAGGTTTGAGTGAAAGATAAACCCGTATAAATTGTATCATTGTTACAGCCCCCCCCCCAAGTACCCATGGTTGAACCTCGGGGCTTCTGTATGCTAGGAAAGCACCCTTCAGCCCCTCCCTGGGGGATTCTAGGCAGGTGCTCTACCACTGAGCCACACCCCAGGCCCTCACTGGGGGATTCTAGGCGGGGGCTCTACCACTGAGCCACACCCCAGCCCCTCACTGGGGGGGTTCTAGGCAGGGGCTCTACCACTGAGCTGCACCCCAGCCCCTCACTGGAGGATTCTAGGCAGGAGCTCTACCACTGACCTACATCCCAGGCAACTCCCTGGGGAGTTCTATAGAGGGGCTCTACCACTGAGCCATGACCTCAGCCCCTGGTCCTGGGGAATTCTAGAGAGATGCTCTACCTCTGAGCCATACCTCCAACCACTGTTTTTTTCATTTTGAGACAGGGTCCCACTAAATTGCTCAGGTTGGCCTTGAATCCCTCACCAGGCTAGGCTAATCTTGAACTTTTGACCTTCCCACCTCAGCCTCCCATGTAGCTAAACCGACACTGTAGCCCCATCCCGCCTCACATTACAGGTGTTGAACTCCATCCTGAAGAGTTGCTCCCCCCTCCTTTTGCACTGCATCGTCACTGAACGTGTTGTGCCTTTACACATGTTTAACTTACCCTTATTTAGTCTACGTAGGGGAAAGGATGCGACAGTGGGCATCGTCTGGAGGTCAGAGAACAGCTTGTGCAAGAGGGCTCTCTCCTTCCACCAGGCCAGTCCTGAGGTGGACCAGGGGTCATCAAGCTTGGCAGAAAGCCCTTCTACTCACAGAGCCATCTTGCCAGCCCAAGCTTTCACATATTCCTGTTATGTAATGTTGGGTAACCTTTGATGAGCCCTTAGTCCATCCCAAATGCTTGATAAATTTCTTATTTACAACAGCTCGTTTAACCTCACGACAATGAAGAGATCCACCTAGACTTTCTACATCTGTAGAACGTTAATTGTTCAGTTGTTCATACTCACCCCCCTGGGCCCCAGTGGCAAACAAATGGAGCACAGAAAGATGCTTAGGCTGTCTTAAACAGTCTGTAAATGCGCTGTTCTGCCCATTTTACAGACAAGAGACTTGGTAATTTGGGAGGCTCGTGGCACTTGTTTAAGATCTTACACAAAGCTCAGGAGCAAGAATGGGAGCTCAGGGTCCGAGAGATGGCTCAGTGGTTAAGAGTGCTGCAGCCCTTGTATAAGACCAGAGTCCAGTTCCCAGTGCCCATTTCAGGTAGCTCTTAATCACCTGTTATTCCAGCTCCAGGGGATCTGTTGCCCTCTTCTGGCCACCAGGGGCATTGCATGCATGTACATATTCTCACATACATACATACACATTAACTAGGAGTAAATTTTCTTAAATAAGGAATATGAGAATATTTACTCAAATTATCAGGCAAGGGAGTGAACTCATACCCCTGGAGAGCCAGTGTTAGGGTATTTATGTTTTCTAGAGAAAACTCTAGAATGATAAGTTTTATCTGTCTTACGAGTTACTATTCCTTTTCTAGAATAAAACACCCAACAAAAGCAACTTATGGAAAGATCTTGTCAATGTTTTGTATGTTTTTTTTCAAGGCAGGATTTCTCTGGGTAGCTCCCAGCTGTCTTAGAACTCACTTTGTAGACCAGGCTGGCCTCAAACTCACAGTGACACACCTGCCTCTGCCCCTGAGTGCTGGGATTAAAGGTGGGCACCACCACACCTACTTAAGAATGTTTACTGTGACTCAAAAATGTAAGGGTCTAGTCCATCATGGTGGGGAAGGCATGGTGTCAGGAGCCTGTGGCAGCTGGTCACATGGCATCCACAGTCGGGAAGCAGAGAGAGATGGATGCCGGTGCTCAGCTCACTGTCTCCTTGGTATTCATTATGGAACTCCAGCCCATGGGATGAAGCTATCCACGTTCAGGGTGGGTCTTCCTTCCTCAAGTGGACCCAGTCTAGAGACCCCCTCATAGACATGCCTAGAAGTGCCATTCTAGATCCTGTTAACCTGACAGTCAACGTTACCTGTCACTCTTCAAGTCGCAAGAGCCGAGTTCTGGTCACTCTTGCCCAGTGCCATGTCCTACAATCCCCGCTTGGCCCTGGGGTGCTTGGAAGGACGTTTTAAAGACTAGAACTCATAGACAGGACTGAGCACCCCGGTGAATACCTCATGAACACCGTGTTCAAAATAACAGACTTGGGAGAATTTGGGATTTGTGGTTTTCACTTGAAGGATGTTCAGCCAATAAAAGTTATACAAATTATTCTGTGGTCCAGAAAAAAAATTTCTAAATCTTCTTTTGGGGGTAGCATTGAGGCAGTCTCTTTATGAAATGAGTCCTGGATGGTTGGGAACTAAAAAATCCTAAATCTGAACTGAAATAAAAACATATCTGGTCCTAAGGCATTCTCTTCTTCCTTCCTCCTTCCCTCCCTACCTTTCTTTCTCCTCTTTCCCACACTTCCTTCTCCTCCCTTCCATATCTACCTTCTTCCCCTCCCCCCACCTCTTTCTGTGCTTTGACAAGATCTCACTGAACAGCCCAGGCTAGTCTCAAATTGTGACGCTCTTCTCTCAGCTTCCCGATCCTGGGATGACAGGCCTGTGCCACACTCCCAGCCTAAGCCCTGGGTCAGACGAAGCACATGCACACTGTAGATGCTGTCCCTCCTCCCTGACATACAGACTATGACCAACTTCTATTTATAAACTTACATAATAAGAGACCAACAGCAATGTCTAATAACAAGATAGCATGATCAGAACAAAATCCTTTGATGAAATTTACTTCAAATTTATAAATTGTTTGCTTCTGGAATTTTCCATTTGGAATCTTTGGACTGTGATTGATCATAGGTAAGTGAAGTCAAACAACATGGAAGAACAGTTGGTTGGCTGGTTCCAGATCACTAGGCCGTAATTATGAATGTTATCTTGCCATGCTTTTAACAAATAACTAATTTCAGCCAAGTGTATAATCCCTACACTGGAGAAATGGAGGCACCAGGATCAGGAGTTCAAGGTCATTCATTGACCTTGACGCACAGCCAGTTTGAAACTAGCTTAGACTACTTGAGATCCTGTATTTGAAAAGAGGAGGAGACGGAGGGAAAGAAGGAGGAGGAGGAGAAGAGAAGAAGAAAAAGGGGCCATTTTCTGCTAAGTATGTTGGCACTAACCTGTATTGCCAACACTAGAGGAGATGAATCAGGGAGGGTTATGAGGTCAAGGCTAGCATGGGCTATATATTATGAGGTTATGACTCAAACAATCAGACTAATAAATTAATCATGGCAAGTATATTCAAGCAAAGAGCTACATATTGTTTTCAGGCTTGCCTTGAAGTATTCATAAGTCTGATATTTAAAGAATTTTTCTAGAGATTGTTCCATGGGTAAAAATAGCACTTTTACTGTGGCAGAATGAGGACCTGAGTTCAAATCCCCAGCATCTATGTAGAGCCAGCCATAGCCACTCATGAGGACCTGAGTTCAAATCCCCAGCATCTATGTAGAGCCAGCCATAGCCACTCATGCCTGGAATTCCAGCATTGAGGGGAGGAGACAGGCAGATCTTGGAGTATTTTGGCCAGTGGGCTTCAGCTTCAGAGAGATTATGTGTCAACACAAGAAGAGAAAGATGAGGTTGAGAATGATAGAGAAAGACAACCAGTGTTCTGCTGTTGGCCCTGCATATGATGTATAGGCACACAAACCACACACACAGACACACACACACACACACACAACAACATAAATATACCCTACACAATATAAACACACCAGCATCTATACACACACAAAAATACACAAATACTTAAATACATTCACAGACAAACACACCCCTACACACAGACATCTACATGCATCCACACCCACTTAAAATCCTTATCTGAGGACTGAGGAAATCTTGACAGAGTAACTACTTAGCTGTTCTCAGTGCCCCCAAATCCCACCTGACTTCCCTTCCCAGCCTGGCCGGTGTCCTTTGACTCACAGTCGTCTTGGGGCTGAGACCGAGGCTCATATTTCAGATACTTTATTTCCCCTGTCACCATCCAGCAACCCATTACAGGTTCATTTCAATAAAAGCAGAGTGAATTATTCATCAGAACATCATCACACGGAAAATTATTTTCTCCCCTGCATATAATGAGCTTCGCAGAGTGCCCACAAAGAGGGACGTCACGAGCAAGGGAAAGACGAAGGAGCCTAGACACATTTGTTTTCTTGTCACCCAAAAACAATTCCTGCAATAATTGTCTTGGATAATCACCGAGGGCCTGTGAAATAGAAGAATCCCAGAGGGGAGGTTGTTGCTATCCTTTGTGTCCTGGGGTCCTTAACCCTAGGGGTGATAAAGACAGAGACCTGTCTAGAGATGTCTGTCCAGTCTTCCTACATGTGCTCCACGGGGCAGGTATATAATCTCCAGCTTAGGTTTAAGAGACACGGTACATCTGCTGAGGCCAGCCTTCTGAGCACTACTGGGCCCTGGGCAGGGGATGTAGCTCAGTCAGTCAGGTGTGTGCTAGAACACACAAAGCCCTGGGTTCTTTCCTTTATGCCACATAAACCAGGTGTGGTGGTGCACACTTGTAATCTCAGCACTTCAGAGGTGAAGACAGGTGGATCAGGAGTTCGAAGTCATCCTTAGCTATATAGCAAGCTCTAGGCTAGCCTGAGCTACTACACAGGACCATATGCAACAGTTGGTTTTTAATGTCAGCTTGAGACAATCTGGGAAGAGAGTCTTAATGGGGGGATTGTCTAGATCGGGTTTGCTTACAGGTATGTCGGGGGGGGCATGTCTTGATTTTTAATAGAGGTAGAAGACCCACCCTGGAAGTGGGTCACGCCATTTCCTAGACTGGACCATGGACTGTGTAAGAAGGCTAGCTGAGGCAGCAGGGCTGCATTGTTTTCTTTGCTCTGTGGATGTGACTGGCTGCTGAGTCCCTGCCTTGACTTTCCCCCAAATAAAGAATGATAGCCTGGAGTTATAAGCCAGATAAACCCTTCCTTGCCCAAGCTGCTTTTGGTCAGGGTGTTTTATCACAGCAATAGAAATAAAGCTATAACACTCCTCAAAAAAGAAAAAAACAAAACCAGTACAGGCTCCGCTCCAAATCTCCTAGATTCTCTCTCTAAAAGTAACTCTGTTCGCACAAGCCCCTGGCTTGGGTTCCATGCTACTAATGCCCTTTGTCTCTCTGCTTGCAGAATCCAGGAATCGATATAGGTGACGTCTCAGAAAGAAAAGCATTAAGGAAGAGTCTGAAGTGTAAGAATTTCCAGTGGTACTTGGACCACGTCTACCCGGAAATGAGGAGATACAATAATACTATTGCTTATGGGGAGGTAAGGTGGACCACACTCGAGGGACAGCAGAGCCTTCCTCCCTTCCTCCCCTCGGTGATGCCTGGAGGTCCAAGGCTCAGGCAGGGATGGGTCTGTGGCTGTCTTCTCTGCCCAAGAGATGAAGGTTTTGAGATGTTTGGACACTGAGGGCTTCTGGGCCATGTAAGTAGAGACACTGAGCAGGAAGCTGGACACAGCAAGAGCCAGGGAGCAGAGGATATGGCTCAGTGGTAGGGCACTGGTTTAGCATGCTCTGCTTGATTCCCTGGGTTAAATCTCCAGCGACAGACACACACACGAGAGAGAGAGAGAGAGAGAGAGAGAGAGAGAGAGAGAGAGAGAGAGAGAGAGAGGCTGGAAGCTGGGTGTGATCTACATACCTATAATCCTAGCAATTAAGGACACTGAGGCAAGATTGCCATGGGCATGGGTTATATATTGAGCTTTAGGCCAGTTTAGATTATTTAACATGACCCTATCTCAAAAGAGAGAGGGGGAGGCTGGGGTGAAACTAGAGGCTCTATTCCTCACTATTGTGGGCTGCGGCCAAGTAGTGATAAAGAGAAGAAAAGGAAGGAAGGAAGGAAGGAAGGAAGGAAGGAAGGAAGGAAGGAAGGAAGGAAGGAAGGAAGGAAGGAAGGAAGGAAAAGGAAAGACGGAATTCTCAGATTTTCTGTTTTGAGGCATTTAACATTCTGAAACAGTTGGGCATGTTAACACATGCCTTTAATACCAGCATTTAGGAGTAGAAGCTGAGAATCAAGAGTTCAAAGCCGTCCTCAGCTACATAGTGAATTTGAGGCTAGCACTAGCCACACAAGACTGTCCCATCCTAGACAAACTCAACAAAGACAAAAACATGTCTTTTGCGCTAAAGGCTAGACTCTCGTTCTAGTAAGTTGTTGCCAGTCACCTGGTTCCTCCCAGGTTCCATTTCTTAGTGTATAAAAATGAATGGACTGAAATGGGGGTGCTAGGCACAATGCTGAGCCCCGGGGTGTAGGGTCTGTAGACCCACAGATAACATGTGGCTGTCATTGTTAATGCAGGCTAACATTCCCCTCCCTTCTCCGAAAGAAAAGGGTTTGAAGGAAGATCAAGTGTGCAGGAGACACCAGAAAATGAGCAGGGATTTGTCTTAGCTGTGTAAACGGCTTAGCTCTTTGTAAAAGAAGCCATGGCTGGGGAGGTGGCACAGTCAGCGGAGCGCTGGCCCCACACATGTGGAACCCTGGGTTCCATTCCCTGCGCTGCATACACCGGCCTCACACGACTGTAATCAGCTTGAGGTTATTGCCAGCTGCATAGTGAGGTCAAGGTTGACCTAGGCTACAGGACATCCTGTCTCAAAACCTCCCCCAAAAATAAAGATAGGAAAACAGTCATATAGCCATGGAGATAAATCTGATATATCCAAACGGAGATGGGCTCTCTAAGAGTGAAAGCTGTAGGAGGAACAACAGAGAAAACAGATAATTGATCTGAGTTCATAAAGAAATATAACCCACACTCCAAATGTGGAAATGTTCTGCCAAGCTGGAAATTTATACATCACAAATCTTACAAATGAACAGTAATTTATGTAGTATGTAGTGAGCGAACCCTACAATTCAATTTAAATAAAATAATTGATTTAAATAACAAAAAAATCCCCTGAAGAAAAATTGACCAGCTGTCTTAGTTACTTTTCCCATTGCTGTAAGGAGACACCATGAACAAGACAACTTAGAAAGGAAAGCATTTGCCAGGCAATGGCGGCACACGCCTGTAATGCCAGCACTCAGAAAACAGAGGCAGGTGGACTTTTGAGTTCGAGGCCACCCTGGTCTACAGATTGAGTTTCAGGATAGCCAGAGCTACACAGGAAACCCTGACTTGAAAAACAAACAAACAAAAAAATAAAGCAAACAAGAGAAAGAGGAAAAAGAAGAGAGATCATTTCATTGGGGGCTTGCTTATAGTTTCAGAGGGTAAGTCCATGACATTGAAGAGGAAAAAGAGGATGTTTAAACCGGCCCATCACACTGTGACCCTGAGCTGTTGTCACGGGACAAACTGCAGAGAGACACAGCCACAGCTGTTGCCCATGGCAGACCTATAAACTGTTTGGGTGGGGATTTGAGTGTTTTGTTTTTAAAGATTTATTTATATTATTTTATCTATTTGCATACACGCAGGTAAATGTGTGCAGGTGCCCTCAGAGCCAGAGAGAATCAGATATGGGTGCCCTGGAACTGTTGTTAGCTACCTGATGTGGTTGCTGGGAAGCACACCCAGGTCCCTTGAAAGAGTGGTGTGTGCTCTCAAATGCAGAGCCATCACTCCAAAGCCCGAGCAGTTTTTTCATAGATACCATTTTCACAATATTCTTGTGATAACTTCATAATTAGAAGGAAAATATTTTTTTTTAAAAATCCAAGATTGACAATGAAAAGTTGGGGTTAGAGAGGCTAGGGAGATGGTTCATTTGGTGAAGTGATTGCCTGAGTTCGATCCCCAGAACTCATGTAAACAAACAAGATCAAACATAGGGCATGGTGGTGCGTACTTTTAATCCTTGCAGCACTGGGGAGGCTGAGACAGGAAAATCCCTGGAGCTCAATGGTCTAGTTTAAGTGGCAAGCTCCAGGTAGTTAGAAACCTGGTTTCAATAAACATCACCTGATATAGTCCTCTGGTGTCCACAGGCATGTGCACATACATGTGCACCTGCACATTCATGAACAGCACATGCAGAGTTCTCTGATGTCTTCTTATTAAAGATATATGTATTTTTATTTTATATGGGTGTTTCTCTGCATGTGTGCCTGTGCACCATGTGCATGCAGTGCCTGCAGAGACCAGAAGAGGGCACTGTAGATCCTCTGGAACTGGAGTTATAGATAGTTGTTATCTGTTGTATGGGTGCTGAGAGTCAAAGCTGAGTCCTCTCCAAGACTTACAAGTGCTCTTAACTGACGGATCATTTCTCCAGCCCCCCCCCCCGCCTCCTTAAAAAAGATTATTATTTATGTGCTTATGTGTTTGTGTGGGAGTGGGTATGTGCTTGTGAGTGCAGTGCCTGTGGAGACCAGAAGAGGGCAGCAGGTACCCTGGACTGGAGTTACAAGTGGTTGTGAGCCATCAGACTTGGGTTCTGGGAACCGAACTCAGGCCCTCATTAAGAGTGGTTAATGCTCCTAACCACTAAGCTATTGCTCCAGTCCCCTGACATGTCCCTTGATGTGGGAGATGGCAGAGGGTCAGGGGTGGAGGTCAGGCTTTCCAGGACCCAGACACAGGGCTCACACCCAAGACACCCACTGCATGGCTGTGGGACTTATTGGCTCACAGATTCAAGCACCAATCCTTACATGGAAGGACTGTGCATGGCTGCTCTATCATGAAATCACAGCCAAGGGACATCATGGCGGTGGCTGGGGAGATGCATCTCTCCTAGATGGTTTCTGATGGGTACATTTCATCTCCTCCTGCAGCTCCGTAACAATAAGGCCAAGGATGTCTGCCTGGATCAGGGGCCACTGGAGAACCACACAGCAATCCTGTACCCATGCCATGGCTGGGGACCACAGGTAGGACCACATGTCTGACCAGGAAGTAAAATCAACAACCCCAGGCTCATGGGACTTCGGAAGCATCTCTTACCCATTGTTCCAAATCCTGTGATTTTTTTTTTTAAGAACTTAGATGTTTCTCTGGTTGTGTCATTAAAGAAGGTAGTTTACTATGAGGGTTAATATTGATTATCAGCCTGGCAGGATTGGGAATCACCCAAGAGACGGTCCTCGGGGTGTGTCTGTGAGGGAAGTTCTAGAACAGGGTAGTTGGGTTTGAAAGGCACACACGGAATGTGGACAGCACCATTCCACGAGTGAGGGGTCCCAGGATGAATAAACTGGAGAAAGTGAGCTGAGTACCAGCATCCGTCTGCCTCCCCTTCCTGACTGTGGATGCGACATGACCAGCTGCCGCAGGCTCCTGCCACTGTGCCCTCACCATCATGATGGGCTGCACCCTCAAACTTCGAGCCACAGTAAACCCTTCCATTTTTCCTTCCCTTCCTTCAGCTGCTCTTGTCAAGCGCTCTGTAATGGCAGTGGAAAGAGTAACTGCGTATCTAGTCACATCCAGACACATGTCCAGGGGGTAGATGTGTCAATGTGTATGTTACAGATGGAAAAGAAAACTATGATAAACTTTAGAGTCATTTGCTAACAGAGAGAGACGTACCATATTGTGTCATTCAAATCAAAATTGCCTACCTACAACCATGAAGAAACAACAAGGACCCTTCTTAATTATTTTTGTTTGTTTTTCAAGACAGGGTTTCTCTGGAGGCCCTTTAAAAATATGTGTGTGTTTGTGTGTGTGTGTGTCTGTGTGTCTGTGTGTTTTTTAGTATGCAATGCCCAGGGAGGCCAGGAGAGGGCATCAGCGCCCTTGAACTTGGAGTTAAGGGCAGTTCTTAGTTGCACAACAAGAGTGCTTGGAACTGAACCTGGGTTCTCTGCAAGAGTAGCAAACACTCTTGTCTACTAAACCAGCTCTTCAGCCCCACAGAGACCCTTTTGAGAAGCCAGCTGCCATGCCCACCCTGAAAGTCCTTCCCTACTTTGCTGGGTAAATATTAGTACAAGGGCAGAGCCCTCACCAAGAAAGAAGCGTTCTCAGGCTGTCCGAGGACGCTTAAGGCAGCTTGAAAGGGGACAAAATGAAGAGGCGGAAGAAATAAATCTCCCTTGATAACTTGGCATGAGTAAGCAGAGAAAGAACATGTGTGTGTGTGTGTGTGTGTGTGTGTATGTGTGTGTGTGTGTGTGCGCGCGCGCACGCACACGCGCATGCATGCTACCTCTAAGGACTTGCCAGAACTTCCCTAAGAACAGGGAGGAAATATATACCCAAACACCATTAGACTTGGCTTTCACAGACAGACTAAATGTTCTGTCAGTCAGCCGTCACAAAAGGCAAGTTACAAACTGGGAAAGCGTTCATGCCCCCTTCCTGAAGACTGAGAGTCAGTGCTAAGTTGACGTATTAGTTACTTTTCTCACAGCTGTGGCCAAACCCTGACAAGAAACCATGTAAGAGCTAGAGAGCTAAAGCGAAGGTCCCTGGGGGCTTTCTGGAAAGCCAGTCTGGCCAATCATTGAGTTTCAGGTTTAAAGAAACCCTATCTCAAAAGACAAGGTAGAAAATGCTAGAGGAAAAAAGCCCAATGGTGAACTCTGACCTCACACACATGCACACACACCCTCACATGCACACAAACTGCACACAGAGAAAAGACTGTTTGGTGGTAGATCATTTATCTAGCATGCTCAAAGTCCTTATTAGATACAATGCACCCTAAATGATACAATTTTAATTGAAAAATACTTTAAAGAGGGCCTAAGTAGACCCAGACATGGTGGTGCACGCCTGTAATACTAGCAGCTGGGAAAGTCAGGATCTTGAGTATGAGGCCAGCCTGGGTGACATAGGAAGACTACCACCACAACAAAACAACAGGACCTCATGAGATGGCTCATGGTTCCTAGCAGATTTTGTGGCGTTTGGTTGCCAGCATCCGTGTGTGCCAGCTCACAGCTCCAGCTCCAAGGGAGCTATCACCCTCCTCTGGCATCCATGGGAAAGTCCATTCCCATGTGCACATCCCCCGTCACCCCACAGAACAATAAATAAATACTTACTAGTGAAAGAATGCGTCCAGGTGGAACTGGCCATCCACATTCTCCCCCCTCCCTCAGTAGGAGCCGGAGGAGCCGGGCACCGCTTTTCCTTCCTTGTAGAAGGTGACTGGCAGGGTACAGTCCCAGGGCTTCTGTTGTGAAGTAACTAGACTTCATCTTTCGTCTATCCCACCTGTGAACGTGATGTCCCCGTCACCTATTTGATTGCAGAAGAGCACTAGACTTAGGCTCCTCACTGCCATCACTAACCCACCCTTCTCGGGTGAACTCCCCTAACAACATCGGCTGCTTTCTCTGCACTGATTTTGAAAGCAGGACTAACGGTGTTTGCAGTTCCTCCTGCAAGCTCTGAGTGTGTGTTTGGCTCCGTCCTCCAGCTGCCAACCAGGCTGAGCCCCCGCTCCCAGCTTGAGGTTCTCTCTTTCCTGTTCAAAGCTGTTCCCTCGGATCGAGGGGCTCCCTCTCTCCCTACCAGGCACACTGGCATCTTTCTCCACTGCCCCATAAATACCATAGGCAGGGGCTGAATCATGCTTCCAGACCCAGGCAAGTCCCAGAAGACAAGACGGGCGTTCCACAGTCATTGTTAGCTTAATTAATGGACTCTATGTTGTAATTTATTATCAAGCAGCAATTAAACAGAGATAAAATGGGCACCGTGGAGGATAATTTCCTGTCTTGCAGCATGTGTTTATCAACAAGATGGAAGTAGTTCCTGGCCACTCAGAGTGCCTGCTTGCTCTAAGTGTCTGATACAAGCTCATTAAGACTCTCATTTTTGTCTGATTAATAATTTGCATTTTTTTCTTGAGCCTCAGCTTTTTTTTAAAGATTTTTAAAAAATTTATGTGCACGTCTGTGTGCACACATGTGTTTGTGAGTGTGCCTGCCAGTGCCCTCACAGGCCAGAAGAGGCTGTCAGATCCCCTGGAGCTGGAGTTACTGGTGATTGTGAACTGCCTGATGTGGGTGCTGGGGACCAAGTATGTTGGAGACATTTCAGATTCAAGTCATAGCAGTAGGCCATAGATCCCACCCTTATGCCAGGACTAGGCTCATGTCTAGGGTGGTCACAGGAAAACCTGACAAGAGTACTAACTGACCACGATGTTGGATTCATTTGTACCCTCTTGGTGTGTGTGTGTGTGTGTGTGTGTGTGTGTGTGAGTGAGTGTGTGTGTGTGTGCATACATGTGAATAAATACCTGTAGAGAGCAGAGGTCAACTTTGGTATCATTCCTAAGGTGCTGTCCACCTTGCCTTTGAGACAGGGTCTCTCACTGGCCTGGAGTTCACCCAGTAGGCAAAGCTGCCTGGATGTTGAGACCTGGGGATGCTCCTATCTCCACTTCCCCAACACTAGAATTACAAGTGTGCATCATCGCACCTAGATTTTAATATATACATATATATATCTTATTTATTTATGTTGTATATGTGTGAAGGTCTGTCTGTGTATGCATCATGTGTATCCAGTCTCACAGAGGTCAGAAAATGGCATTAGACCCCCCTGGAAGTAGAGTAACAGGTGATTGTGAGCTACTTGACATGACAGTAATAGGTTCTGGTATTGAACTCAAGTCCTTATGCCTGCACAGCAGATCAACTTGGCCATCTCCCTAGCCCCTTCTCTGTTGCTTCCAGCCCAGCCAGTCCTCCTTCCCCAGTTAGAGTCTCCAATTGCCCTGAGAGGTAGGTCACTGCCCCCAGGACCTCAGATCTTCAGTCTCCTAGGGTGTGCAGGTTGCTCTCTCAAATCCCTCCAGCTTAACCAGGATGTTCACAGAATTTGCCTACACACCCAAATGCATGGAAACTGAAAACATCACAGAAGGTTATGAAGAAGCCCCACGGACAGGGCATGTCCATCCCTGGTGGGATTTGAGACTGGCTTGATCCTGTGTAGGCAACGGTAGCTGCTGGGAGATCTTGGGTACAACAGCCACGTCATATCCAGGGGATAGCATTCTAAGCTCTCCTCCCCATCCTCTGGCTCTCGTACATTCTTTCTGCCTCCTCCACTTTGGAGGGAGGGGGATAGAGCTGTCTCATCGGTGGTTTAGTCTCAGAGACACACGTTCTCAGCGTTTTGACTAATTGTGAGTCCCTCCATCCACTACTGCCCACTGTCGAAGGAGACTGGCCATTCTGAAAGAGACTGGACATCTATAAGAGACTGGACATGTGTAAGAGACTGGCCATTCTGAAGGAGACTGGCCATTCTGAAAGAGACTGGCCATTCTGAAAGAGACTGGACATCTATAAGAGACTGGACATCTGTAAGAGACTGGCCATTCTGAAGGAGACTGGCCATTCTGAAAGAGACTGGCCATTCTGAAAGAGACTGGACATCTATAAGAGACTGGACATCTGTAAGAGACTGGCCATTCTGAAAGCAAGCTTGCATGGAATTGGTTCCTCTTTGAGGGGTGTCCAGCTCTGCTCTGGGGCGTGAGGGGCAGGAGACGACTTTCTGGTCAGATGGAAAGAGGGGTTTACTCTGACTCCAGCTCAAGGGTACCACCCATCATGATGAGGAAGGCATGGAGGCAGAAAGGGCTGTGGGAGGTGGCAGCAGGAATGTAAGAGTGTTTGTTCATTTCTTGGTGGGTCTGGAAAAAAGAAGGGGAATTACCACTCTTTCTCTCTTCTCTCTTCTCTCTTCTCTCTTCTCTCTTCTCTCTTCTCTCTTCTCTCTCTCTCTCTCTCTCTCTCTCTCTCTCTCTCTCTCTCTCTCTCTCTCTCCCCCCCTTCCTCTCCTACTTGTGGGGATAGTGGGAATTTGTATACATGTATTTATGTATATGGAGAAACCCCATCCCGTCATCATGAGAATTACAGACTTTTTACATGGGTTCTGGGGATCAAACTCTAGTCCTCATGCTTGCAAGGCAAACTGTTTACTAAGTGAAGCATCTCCAAGGTTTGACTATCTTTTTTTTTTCCATTTTTATTTCCTCTGGGACCCCAGCCTATGGGTTGCTGCTGCCCACATGGTGAATTTTCTCTCCTCAGTTAACCTTCCTGGGCATGCCCTTCCAGACAAACCTAAAAGTGTTCCTCATTAATGCCCTAGTCATTTATTTATTTGTTTGTTTGTTTGTTTGTTTGTTTTTACTGTGTGTGTGCACATGCACACTCATGCCTATGCACTCATACACAGAGTAAGAGGAAAACCTACAGGAGTCATTCTCTCTTCCACATGGACTCCAGGAATCGAACTCAAGTCCCGAGGCTTGGCAGCAAACACCTCCACTAAGTGAGCCATATTGCCAGACCCTTTGGCATTGCTTAATCCAACTGAGCTGACAATAGGAATCAGCCATTCTCAGGGCCAGGTCCATCATTGTCCCCTTTCCTGTCCTCTCTGTTGATGTGCCTTACTCTCTCAACCCTTCTTTTCTGGGACACTCACGTTCCTTCTCTCAGTTAATCTGTCACCGGAATGACACCTAAGAATTCTCTTTGTCCCCTAATTAAATGTAATCTGATCTTGGACTCCCTCTTCAGTGGCTTCATCTTGGAAGCGATGCATCATATAAATGCCTTGTCATGATGATGCATTGTGCCAATAAGACATTCACACCCTGGTGGAATGGCATGGCCCAGTGAGCTATTAGCTCAGGGAAGGCAGAGGCAGAAGCGAATGACAGCCAGAAGGCTGTTGCCTTTCAAATTCAATCCTGTGAGGGCTGAGAGAAGGAGACAGACGTGGAGAGCATGGTGAAGCACGCTCCCAGGGAAAGATGCTTTTGCACAGAAAGTAGCCTTGGGATGCCAGGACTATGCCTCTGCTATTTGGTAACAATAGATGTCCCTTTTGCCTGGGACATGCCCACTTTATGCTTGCTTCATTTTTTAAGATTTATTTCTTTTTAATTGTGTGTGTGTGTGTGTGTGTGTGTGTGAATGAGTGCAATACCTTTGGAGACCAGAAGGGGTGCCAGATACCCTGAAGCAGTCTGGCAGTTGTGAGTGGCCTGACATGGCTGCTGGGAACCAAACATAGGTCCTTGGGTTCTCTGTAAGCACAACCACTGAACCATATCCCCAGACCTATTAACTTCATCTTTAAAAATGCATAACCTTATCTCGGTTTTATATAATTGCATCTTGAAAGGTTTTTTTTTCCCAAATAAAATGTAGTCTTTGTGGTGTGTGTGTGTGTGTGTGTGTGTGTGTGTGTGTGTGTGGTGTTCCTGTGTCTATATGAGCATTTACATGTTGGTGTGTTGGAGTGTGCACGGACATGCATGCGAAGGCTTGTGGAGGCCAGAGATCAGCCTTGGATGCTTTCTACCTTATGTTTTGGGGACTGGGTTTCTCACTGGCCTGGAGCTCACCAAGTATGCTAGGCTGTCTGGCCAGGGAGCCCCAGGGATCCTCCTGTCTCTACTTCCCTAGCCCTAAGATTACAAGTGTTTACCACCAGGCCTGGCTTTTTTGTACATGGATTCTGGGGATGGAATTCAGGTCCTCATGCCCACAAAGCAAGAACTTCACCAACTGAGCCATCTCCCCAGCCCTAAAATGTACTCAAGGCAGAAACCCGGAGGCAGGAGCTGATGCAAAGGCCATGGAGGGGCACTGCTTACCAGATTGCTCCCCCTGGATTGCTTCGGTTATTTTCTTATAAACCTCAGGATGAACAGCCAAATAAGGAAAATTGCCACTCATCTTTTTGGTTGTTGCTATTGCTTGACTGACTTTTTTTGGTTTCAATTTTTGTTTTGTTTTGTTTGAGACAGGGTCTTTCAATGCAGCCTCAAATTTCAGGTGATTCCTCTTGCCTTTGACTCTAAAGTAGTGCCATGGCCACTGAGTCCCAACCCCAACTGCTCACTGGGGGATTCTAGGCAAGTACCATAACCACAGAAACACACCTCCAATCTCCATCTTCCCTTTTCACTTGAAATAAGGTTTACTACGGCTTCATTAAAGCCTTGGCTCATCTTGAACTTGAACCTGACTCAGATTCCCGAGTTGGTAGGATCCCAGGATCCTGTGTCACCAATGCCCATATCTGTGTGAGGATAATTTCCAAAGACCTTGTTCATTTGAGACGGAAAGGGTTCAAGTCTGCAGAAAATCGGGGTGGGTCCTAAAAAGGTTGGTGCTGGTCACTTCAGCCAATGGGCTCCCACCAGAGGAGGCCATCGGAAGAGGAACGTGACCGCTACCTGTAATCTGAGCATTCAGCACACAGAGACATAGGTCCCCGGGACAAGGTGGATAGCTCAGCTGGCCAAATCAGTGAACTCTATAGGTTTGTTAGAGACCCTGCTCAGTATGAAGTGGAGGGCAATAGAGGAAGACTCCCGGCATTACTCCCTGGCCTCTACATGCATGCACACACAGATGTGCCCGTAAACATGCATACACACATGCACATGAAAAATGAAAACCAGAGACATCCAGTAGCAGTAGAGAGAGATCTGGTAGGATCAGAACAGGGGCAGAGGGACCTGATGCACAGCCAGCCCACACATGCAGCCTGTAAGTGCCCAGTGGGAGGGAGTCATTGGAGTCTGCTGTCCTGCAGGGCTGGTGAGGCACATGGGACATCAGCTCCTGCACAGGGGACTTTGGGACAGAGCAAGAAACTCGGAGTGTCCACATGCTGCTGGGAATGTTCCAGAGCTAGGAAACACCAAACATGTAAGGCCACACTGCCATCTATGAAGACAATAACTAAATGATGAAATAATCAAAGTGTTGGGCTGGAGAGATGGCTCAGAGGTTAAGAGCATTGCCTGCTCTTCCAAAGGTTCTGAGTTCAATTCCCAGCAACCACATGGTGGCTTACAACCATCTGTAATGAGGTCTGGTGCCCTCTTCTGGCCTGCAGGCATACACACAGACAGAATATTGTATACATAATAAACAAATAAATATTTTTTAAAAATAATCAAAGTGTTTAGTGAAATAGAAGCAAGGCTCTGGTTCTCCAATGGTATGCATTATTGTTTTTATGCTGAACCCAAATGTAAATAATGCCCAGTGTAGAAGTTTCCTGTCCACTGCTAGCCCGCCACTTCCTCTTTAGAGCAGCTCAGAAGTTCTGGAGGGACACCTCAGCATTCACAAGAGTCCTTGCTGCTCTTGCAGAGGACTCAATCTTAATTCCTAGCATCCATATTGGGCAGTACACAGTTGCTTATCACTCGGCCTCCAGGGGATCCGACGCCCCCTTCTGGCCTCTGTGGGCACTGCACTTTGGTGCACATATACATGCACATTACTTAAAACGTTAGAAAAAGACTGGTGCTGGAGAAAACTATTTCTGTACTCAGGATAGACAGTCACAGTAGTAAGAAACCATTCTTATTGCATCTCAAGTGAGCACTAAGCCAACACAGCGGCTGAAGGAGCAGGTTGGAATCAACAGGACACACCCCCATCTCCTGAACAGAAGGTACACAGTCTTCATTCTTCGCTGAGCCTGGCTCTCCATGCTGACTGTGCCTGATTTTAAAGTGACAGGAGAGCCCCTTAATGGCCAAGGCTTTGCGAGCCACGTTTTTACTGGCCATTTAATGGATTTTTCAATGCGTTCCAGAGACATTTAGCAATTATTGTCAGATTTTTGTTTATTTGGCTGTAACCTGAATATTTCAGCTCTCCCTCAAGGCTGCTAAATCTGGGTTAATAGTTGTGAGTCTCTCTTAGATCATCTCAACTAGAAAATGCTTTTCCCCTCTAAATGAGAATTAATTGTATTTGATGGTAGAGGTTTTGGTTTTTCTCATGCATTAGGGTTGTGGATAATGGTGTTCATTTCTTCTCCTGGGCCCAGCAGGCAAATCTAGAGTGATCCTACCCCATTCAAAGGTATTTAGCTAGCATTGGCTCTTTGTACATACTTTTCTTGTTCCTCATGGTATTAAAAAAATGGGAAGGATGTTGTTAGCCTAAAAACTACCAGGGCTGGGGAGATGACCTCATCACTGAAGTGATTGGCACTCAAGGAAGAGCACCTGAGTTCAATCCCCAGCACCCACACCAAAGAGCCAGGTGTGGTGGTTCATGGTTTTAATTTCAGCACTGGCGAGATGGATGCAGGGAGAGCCGTGGTGTTCATTGGCCAGTCATTCTTGCCTATTCCGTGAGTTCTGGGAAAGTGAGAATCCAATCTCGGAAAGTAAGGTGCATGGCACCTGAGGGATGACACCCCAGGCTGACCCCTGACCTCCACACCTACGTGCACATACGTGCGTGTGCATCTGCACAGAAATGTGTGCACCCGCATGAACGCATGCACACAGAGACAATATGGTTATACCTGTGGCTAGAGTAGAAACATGAACTGGTCGAGAACGGCTCACAGTCTGCATAGTGGGGCCAGGGGGTCGAGAGCAGAGAGACTGGGAGAGGGTGAGTGAGGCAGATTTCGACGAACCGGGAGAGACCATCTAAAACAAATGGAAACATAGGCACCCAGGGCCCAGGCTGTGGGACAGGAGTCTGCAGGGCAATGGGGTCCCCTGCAGGTATGGAAGAGATGCCATCTAACAGAGTCATGGGATGACGATGAAGCTGACGGAGACCCGGGCATATTTGGGATGTAAGTCTGTATGGGTCTGCTCCATGGGCCTGACCATGGCCTTCAGAAAACAGTCCTTAAGGAAACATGCAGAACCCATTGTTCGGTGTGGCCATGAAATCCCAGAGGCCTGACTGTGCTCAGAGAAGCTGTCTAGACAGCAGCTGTGCACGAATGGTAAAAATTCTGGCAGTGGAATGTAGAAAAAGGACAGCAACGAAGAGCAAGGGCTACCGAGATGGTTCAGCAGGTGACGGTGGTTACACCAAACCCAACAACCTGGGTTCCATCCCCGTGACCCACATGGTGGAAGGAGAGAACTGATCCCTGCACGCTGTCCTCTGACGTTTTCTAGTCACACCTGTCCACCCAAGATTAAATACAATGCTAAATTAATAGATACATAAGTAAGAACAATACTAGCTGCTGCAGCATTAAAAAAAAAAAAAGACAAAATGCTTGAGAATAAATCCAACCAAAGACACACAAGACCTATCCACTGAAAAAATATAAAACATCATAGAACGGCATTACAGCCCCAGGGGGAAAGATCTGGGAGCATGGAGTAGAAGAACAAACACTCTTAAAGTGGCTCCCCTCCTCCAAGTCGGTGCCCAGGTGCAATGCAATCCTGCCAGAATTCTACCTACCTTATTTTTTCCCAGAAATTGAAACTGCAGTTCTAAAATTGATTTGAAAACATAGGGGATGCAGCATAGACAAAACAGTGCTGATTGCAAGGAATTAAATTTAAAACATGCACTCCAGTTCTGAACTCACTCCAGAGCTGTGGCAATCCACGCCCTGAGGGCCAGAGAAGTGGGCCAGAGGTTAGAGGGCTTTCTGTACAAATGTGGAGACAGGAGGTCAGGCTCCCAGAACCGCAGAAAAAAAATGCCAAGTCGACATGGTGATCCATTTGTAACTCCAGCCTCAGAAGGCAGAGACAAGCAGATCCTCAAGGCAGGCGAGCTCGTGAGAGTAGCCACATCCGTTTTGACTGACAGACCCTGCCTCAATGATTAAAACAAAATGCAATCAAGACAGATGCCTAATGTCAACATCAGTCCCCCACATGTGTACACATACCTTCAAACACACCCTATACATGCAAAAACATTCATGCATACGCACATAACACACACGTATGAACACACACAATGAACACACACACACGTACACACAGAGGTGGCTATGATGGAAGAAAGACCCAGAGATCAATGGAATGGCATTGAAAGCCCCTAAGTAAATCCTTACATTCACAGGCAACTGACTTGTGACAGGGGTGACATGAGAGTCTTTTGAACAAATGGCACTGAGACAACTAGACACACACATGAGAAAGAGCGGATTTGGACGCTTCCCTTAGATCATCTGGGAAAAGAGCTCAAAATGGATCAAAGGCCTAACTAAATATAAGAGCAAAAATGATGAAAGCCATAGAAAACACAGGGAGGGATAAATGCTCCTGACCTTGGCATTGTCGATGGTTTCTTAGATACATCAAAAGTGCAAACAAACAGAGAGAACAAACATTATTACCAAAATTAAAGACACCCTGCTTCAAAGGACACTGTCAATACAGTGAGAAACTCACAGGACGGAGGGAAGTGTTCAGTGTTCCGTCATCTGAAAAAGCTCGAGTGTCCAGATGTGTGAGGAATTTTTGCATCGCATGGAAGAAAAGGAAAGAAGACAGGAGGGGAGAGGGGGAAGGAAGGAGGAAGAGAAAAAGGCAAGGCAAGGCCTGCAGGATGGCTCTGCGGGTGAAGACGCTTGCTTCCAAGTCTGGCTAATTGTATTCATTCCCAGGACCCACATGTTGGAGTAGAAAACCTGTTTGTCCTTTGACCTCCGCGCCTACATGCAGCAAATACACACGCACACGAAGAAACACAACTCAGGCAACTCGTTTTTACAGCAAACGAAGGTCCTCAGTGGGCATTTTCCCGAAGAATATATGAAACAGCCAATATGATGTTTAACACTGCAAATTACCAGAGAAATGCAAATAAAACCCACAACGGCCAATTCTTGCTCTCTAGGATGGCTAAAATAAAAATCAAAGCAGGCAGTCACAAGATGGGGTCAGCATGTGGGAAATGTGTACCCCAGTATGTTAATGGGAGTGTAAAGTGGTGTGTCGTTGCTTTGGGAGACAATTTAGACAGTGATTGAGATTCCACACAGTTGCCATATGACCTCAAATGAGCAATTCCAACTATTGCTATACACCTGAGAAAAGGGAACATCTGTGGCCTGTGTCTTACTGGGGAGACGTGAGCAGACTCTACCCACCCCCGATAGGGGTGACAAGAAACCAAAGAAACTCTCGGTGAGCCAGTGAATCTTTGGGGGTGACTGCAGAGTTGCTGATGAGTGGGTACTGCCAGCAAAACACCCACCCACCTGTTTGTGTGATGGCTCATGAAGTCACCGTGTCCAACAAACAGGCAGATCAGCTGGTTACAGGCCTTCTTCTCCATCGTCTGTTACTGTTCGTATCATCTCCCCGTCCCGCTTTGGAGTCTCCTGAGTTTCGGGAGCTTCCTGGAATTTCCATTTTGTTTTGTTCCTGAGTTTTAAGATGCTTCCTTGGGAGGAAGGGATGTTTTCAGTTTAGAGAGAATTAGTACACAACATGTAAAGACTACACACACACACACCCAAACACACACACACACACACACACACACTGACATTCCATGCCAGAGAGAGTCATAATGCCCAGAGAGGAAACAACCCAAATGCCATTGAGTGGTAAGTGAAG
This sequence comes from Alexandromys fortis, assembly GCF_014885135.2. Taxonomy (NCBI): domain Eukaryota; kingdom Metazoa; phylum Chordata; class Mammalia; order Rodentia; family Cricetidae; genus Alexandromys; species Alexandromys fortis. The sequence continues at coordinate 4,031,727 of NW_026068043.1, forward strand.
GCAAAAGGCTGTGGTTTAATCACATCTGAGAAAGAGGGACCAGGGTGCTTGAATCCATGCGCATCCAATGAGTTGTGACTGGAACAATGAGAGGAGTCACGGAGGAAGAGAGAGAACCACACAGGGGGCTTGGCTTGGGAACATGAAGCCGGAACATTCTGGAGGTAAGCCAAGGAGTGTTCTGTCCAAGCACGGAAATACCTGAAGTGATATCTTGGAGGCAGGGAACCACAGCATGAGGGGTGTAGGTTAGAAGCCACCGCAGTAGGCAGACTACACCAAGATAGCGCCCACCCAGGCCTGAGACAGAGCAGACTTTGACAGTGGGTCCTGGGTCCCCTACTCTCCTACCTTGCAACAGAAAAGTAGACAAACAATGGGTCTGATGGCATCACTTCCTTTTCTCATCTCTGCTACAAAAATACCAGCCACAAACGCGGTAGTAGACAGATTCGTTTTGACTCATGGTTTCAGAGGGTCTTAGGGCATCACCACGGGAGAAGTGTGGTGGGGCAATTCACATCCTGGCAGATGGCACATGTGGAGACCAGTCTACGTCATGACTGACCATGACCCAGCATTAGGTAGCAAGCAGTCAGGGATAACAGATCTGCAAAGATGTCCCCTGGTGACCCACTTCCTTCCTCTGGCAATGCCCCTACCCCCTAAATGTTTGACAGGCTCCAAAAATGGCATCACCAATGGGAGACCAAAACATGAACCCCCTGAGTCCATTTCACTCAAATCCGTAACATCTACCATCTTTCAGGCCATGAAAGCATTCTGGGTAACGAACCCAGCAGAACCTCTGTATATCAATGTGAAAATCCCACCAAGAGCTCCTCTGTCCTTAGCTGTCTACTTGGCACAGCCTAGAATCGCCTGAAAAGGCAGTCTCATTTGGGGGGGCTGCACATATTTCATTGGCTTGTGGGTGTGTCTGTGGGAGACTGCTAATGGATGCAGGAGGGCCCAGCCCACTGTGGGCGGCTCCATTCCCTGGGCAGGTGGCCCTGAACTGAGCACAGACCTATGAGCCGTCCAGAAAGCAGCGTTCTTCCATGGTTTCTGCTTCAAGTTCTTGCTTGAGTTTTTGCCTTACTCCCCTCAGGGATGAACTATAACCTGGAAGTATAAGATGAAATAAACTCTGTCTTCCCCGTGTTGTTTTCCCCCTCTTCTTTCTTTTTTGGTTTTTTTTTTTTTTTTTTTTCCACGACAGGATTTCTCTGTGTAACGTCTTAACTGTCCTGGAACTTGCTTTATAGACCAGGCTGGCCTCGAACTCAATGCGATCCACCTGCCTCTGCCTCCTGATTAAAGAGGAGGTACCACCACAGCCTGGCTCCCTAAGTAGCTTTTGATCAGATTTTTTTTTTCCCACGGCAGCAGAAAGGAAACTAGAACACGGCCCCCTTGCCTGCCCTCTCTGGGGCCAGCATGGCTTGGACTAGTATCTGATTTTCACCGGTTTCAGTACACTGGGTCTGTCCGTCATACCCTAGCAGTCTTCAGAAGGGAACCTCTCACTCCGAGCCGCATTAAGCGCTGCTCTTTAAACATCTGGGTCACAGATATGCTCAGTTAATTAATGTTCTTAGCGCTGCTCATTTGCCGGCTGGATAATAGATTGATTCATAATTTCAATAAGCAGCTGTGTATATCTTTCCCTGGAACATAAAGGCGGCCCGCTGTCATTCATCAATATGCATTTGGGTGAATTGAAACCTACTCGGGGCAATGTTGTTTGGGGAGGGGAGGGGAGGGCTTCTGAGTTTCCCACCACTTTGCCGCGAACAATTACTCTGATTTGGAACTAATTTGCGTGTAGAGCACACATTCATAGCATCTCTCTCAAGGACACTTAATAAGCTCGCTATTGCCTGTGCGAGGGGAGCGGCAAGGCTCCCTTTGGGGATCAGAGCCAAGGGTTTCTGAGTAGCATTCACCGAGAGATGAGAACCCTCTCAGGGAAATCTCAGCACCTGAGAAGATTCACTCCCGCTTCTGCGCACAGCCCTCGGGTCTGGTCCCTTCACTCACTGCTGTGACAAAAACGCCTGACCACAAAACATAAGGAAGAAAGGGCTAATTGGGGCCCCCAGCCTAAGGGACAGCCATGCTGGCAACGGTGTAACAACAAGGGGTCACACGGAATCCGGAGTCAGGAAGCAGAGGAAGATGGATGCTGGGGCTCGGCTCACTTTCTCCTTTTTCTTCAGCTCAGGATCCCGGTCTGAGAACGGTGCCACTCACATTTAAGGTGGGCCTTCCCACCTCAGATCACTCCCAGAGAAAACTTTAAGGGCATGCGCAGAGGTTTGGATTCTGGATGATTCTAGATCCTGTCAACTTGCCGTTCGATATTTACCCACGTCTCTCCTACTATCGTCTTGGCTGATTCCTAAGCAGAAACTCCCAGGCTCTGTAGAAGGTTCAGGGGTTTTCCAGAAGTCTAAACAGTCACTTCTGCTGAGCTATAGGGCCAGGGAGGGAGGAGTTGTGATGTGGTGTATCAGTGTCCGGGCGCAGCTAGCTCATGGTTCTCCTAGAGCAGGCTGTCCTGTGTGTTAGGCATTCGGGGGCAACTGTGGAATGGACAGAAAGTTGAGGTAAAGCTGGGGACCTGAGCTATGGTGCCTCTTAGGGCCTCACCCTTTCCCTCTCTCTTGCTACTCTCCCTCCTCCACAGCTTGCCCGCTACACCAAGGAAGGCTTCCTGCACTTGGGTGCTCTAGGGACCACCACACTCCTCCCTGACACCCGCTGCCTGGTGGACAACTCCAAGAGCCGGCTGCCACAGCTCCTGGACTGTGACAAGGTCAAGAGCAGCTTGTACAAGAGGTGGAACTTCATTCAGGTGAGCTCTCTGGGGGCGGGGCTGAGGGAGGAGCAAGATCCTACCAACCACAGGGGAAGGGGTAATGGTGCTGTGTCCCCAAGGCTCCCCACACCATGCCACTGGGGAGTCAGCTCTGCCAGTCCTGGACCAAGCTCGCAGACTCGTTTCCAGGACCACTGGAGGAAGGGTTTCTGTGAGAAGTAGCCTGTCTGATTCCATTGCCAGTGTTGGGGCTGCTTTGGGTAAACCCATAGAGAGGATTCCTGAATGCTGCTATGCACTCTCAAGCAAGGTTGAGAAAGTCAGCTCTCAGATAGCTTTGGAAATTTCTGTGTATGTACACACTCCCATGTATGCAGGTATGCATACATATATACATACTTATGGGGGTCAGAGGGGAACCTTCAGCTACCTACTACCTAGATATTTTTAAGATTTTATTTTATTTTCAATTATGTGTGTCTGCACATGAGTGCCTGTTCATAGAGGCCACAAGGAGGCGCCAGATCCTCTGGAGCAGAAGTTACTACAGATGGTGGGAGCTGCCCATAGAGTGGGCTGAGAACTGAACTTGGATCCTCTGGAAGAGCAGCAAGTGCTGTTAAGAGCCTTTTCTCCAGCCCCTCCAACCCCGACCCTAGTGGGTTTTGTTTTGTATTTGTTTTTGAGACAGCGCTCTTACCTGCTTGGAACTTGCCAAGTAGGCGAGCCTTGCTAGCCAGTGAGCTCCAGGAATCTTCCTGCTTCAGCCTCCCCAGAACTGAGATTACAGATACACATCGCTATGCATAGCTTTTTAATGTAGGTTTTGAAAATCAAACTCAGTTCTCCATGCCTGCATGGCAAACATGTGCACGTGCATACACACAGTACACACACACACACACACACACACACACAGCTGCCAGAAGACAGTCTGAAGGGGTTAGCTCTTCTCTTCCAAGATGGACTTCCAGTCATGAGGCGTGGCAAGCTCTCTCCCCATCCCGACCTCAGGATATCTCTATCCTGCCTCAGTCACTACCAGTTTCCCCCACCTGGTTTAGCCACTCGAACACAGTGGCTCCCATGTTCCCTTCCACTGTGGGAGAATGTGGGTGGAGTTTGTTCCCTGACAAGAAGTCCCAAATACAGGTGCTATGATGGTAAAAGCTCTGTCTGACTCTCTCTCTCCCCCCCACTTGTTTCTTTCTTTTCTTTCCTTCCAGAATGGAGCCATAATGAATAAGGGCACGGGGCGCTGCCTGGAGGTGGAGAACCGGGGCTTGGCCGGCATTGACCTCATCCTCCGAAGCTGTACGGGACAGAGGTGGACAATCAAGAACTCCGTCAAGTAGATGGAAGGGACGAGGGCACCTGGAGCCCAGAGCCAGGACAGGGCCTGGCGATCCTCAGAACCAGCCTCATGGTGGAGAGACAGCAGGCGCCCAGACAGTGCTCAGCGGACCTCCCAGGGCTCCTTCAGGACAGCCCTGGATAAAGATGCTCAGTCCCTCTCAGGCATTCAGCCTGTACGCTTCAAAGATCTCCCCTCACTCTTGTCTGGGAGACCAGGAGCTGCATCTGCTGCATACCAAGGGGCGAGACTGCTCTTCTCTCTCTGCCATATCATCTCCCACCCAGCGCCAGCAGCTGGGTCTGGCAGGGTCTCTCTCTCTCTCTCTCTCTCTCTCTCTCTCTCTCTCTCTCTCTCCTTCTCCCTCTCCATCTCTCTCATCTCATTCTTTGCTGCAGCTGCTTGTGAAACTCACCCTGGCCCTCCAAGAAATGGGAGGTGGGCATTGGGGCTTTGACAGCATCCTAGCTCCCTCTTGGAGAAGGAGGCAATGAGACCCTGAGACTTCATTTCTGCTGAGGACACTTTTGGCCCAGAAACCCGGTTGTATGCCAAGGCAGCCACCACCCAGACCATCCCAGCAAGATGGCGTTGGGACAAGCGTTCTGAACCCCTCTGGGTTCCTCTTGAGGCTCCCTGTCTCCATCACCTGGAGCCCCAAATATGAACAGCACCTGCCTGCGTCTAGAGGGAGCCAAATCGACTAAGCATGCAAGATGTTCCCAGTACCTAGTCAGTACAGCCAGGGCCAAGGTGTCCTGGTTTCAGGGAGCAGCAAGAGTCCTCCGTGCAGGACAGAAGGGCTGAAGAGTCAGCCTAGCAAAGGGTACAGGACCCTCCGTGATGCTTAGCCCTCAGCTCCTATCACCCCACGCTCTGCTGGCTGATGGGGGACAGAAGCAGCAGTCTCCTCTTGTAAGAGTGATGGCTGCTTTCCGATTGCCCTCTGGTTAGGGTGCACTTATAAATCAGAGTTAATATATGGATGCGTCTGCATGCGCGGGAAAGCGAGAGTGCGTGCCTGCCTGGGCGATGCGTGTGACTGGGTGCCGTGTTGGTGTGCCTGAGCGCGTGAGTGTGCTAGCGCAGAAGTAGCGGTGTGGTCTTGGGCTTGTGGCTTCATTGCTGACTGGATGGGGACGAGGATGCCTAGAAGTACAGGGTGGGTGGTCCCATGTCTCTGGGTCACTGGCCCAGAGGACGCTGCTGGGTCTTGCCTGCTAGGGTACCCCTTCTCTGAATCCCCACCCCCATCCACTACTGCCCTTGGCCAACTCCTGCCCAGAGCCAAATCCTGTAGGTGCCCAGTATGGGATCCAGTGTCTCATTTGGTGGTATCTCTATTGGGGATCATTCCTCAACCCATCTCCCCTCCTTGTGAAATAAATGTGTTAGCAATCCCACAATGCATACGTCAGCCTCACCTGCCTTTTGGTTTTCATATCGGTGTTTGCTTTTGTCATTATTTTGCAATTGTGGATCACATCCAACTCAAGCACTCTACCCTCAAACTACATATCCCCAACACTTAGGCTTCATTCTTCCCATACCCAGTGACCGCAGGAGAATTTCTGAGACATAGAGTGTTTCTTTGGCTTAGAGGCAGTTAAGTTTGGTTTAAGACAAAGCCATGCTCTATAGACCAGGGTTGACATCCTCTGACAAAAAGTACATTCAGGGAGGAAATGCATAAATGGCTCACAATTCCAGGTTACAATCCGTCATTGCAGGGCAATCAAAGCAGGAATCTGCAGCAGCTAGTCACCTTTATGCCCAGTCAAAATCAGAGAGAAAGGAATGTAGGTGTGTTAAATTGTGCTAAACACAGTTTCTCTGCTGTTATGTAGTTCAGGACCCCCTGCCTAGGGAATGATGCTGCCCACAGTGGGCTGGGTCTTTCCACATCAATTACCTTAAGACAATCCTCACAGACCTTCCCACCGTGCAATGCAGTATAGACAATCCCTACTGAGACTGTCTTCCCAGGATGTGTCAAGTTGACAACTGAAACTAGTCACGTCTCCAACCTGCCTGTCTGAGTTTGGTCTTACTAAAGATAAACAAACATCCTCACAGTTAGGTTTGAGACAAAGCCTGCCTACTCCTCCAACATCTATTTAAACCTGCATAGAACTTGACTATTTAACCCTGCTGACCTCAGGTTACGAGGTCAAGTTGTTCAGAAGGCCTTGAGTCTGGCTCTGCACACCTGGCCTGGCCACCTCACCTTCCCCTTCTATTGCCTCCAGCAACTTCCACCGTCCTTGGTGCACACAGCGCCTCCCAGGCGTTCATAGAGAAGCTGAATCCCACAAGATGTCTTGTTATGGAAATGGTGGGTCCCATGTCATGACTCTTTTGTAGGAAGAAACCAGGAAGGACCATCTTTGTTAATGTAGAGAAACAGAGAGAGGGAGAGGGAGAAGGAAAGGGAGAGAGAGATGGATGTAGCGGTAAACATAGGTATCAGTTACCATATTCCTAGTGTGTTCTTTGAGAACTGGGCTCAGACTGTATACTTATGGGGAATGTTTATCCTCAACTGTCACCTTAAGTACCCTTATCTCGGGGTAACTGAAGGGCAAACAGCTTGAGAACTTTGGGTTTGGGGAGCGATGGAGAAGGGGAGGAGACAGTTGGCAGGCCAGAGACCATGCAAGCTTCACTGGACTACTGTATAAAACCTCCTGAGGCAGCATCCGTGTGGGGAAGAACGGCTGGTGTCTTGGAACTTCAGTGCCGTGAAGCATGGGGCAGGGTTGCCGTGTGGTGGTGAATGCTGGGGTTGGTCTCCTGGGAGGTGAATCCCCTATGGGCATCAGCACCCAGGCTTTAAATCTGAGCAGTGGTCTTTGGTCCCAGAGTCCAGGAGCCAGGATGGCCATTCTCATAAGCACTATGTCATCAACTTCCTCCCAAAGCCTGGGGTCAGCAGCCAGGTCATCCTGTGGTTCTGTCCAATGACACAGGTTGCAAGCAGCTGGAGGTCAAGGGAGAAAAGAGAAATTGGTGAAGCCGGAAAAGGGGGGAGAGAACAGAAAGATCGGCTGAAGTGGATTTGAATGGGAAATGTCCCCCAGAGGGTCATGGGTTTGAACACTTGGTCCGCAGAAGGTTCTTAAACCTCAGGAACTAAGACCTTGCCAAAGGATATGAGCCACTGGGGACAGGCTTTGAGGGCTTTTGTTCTCACTGGTGTGTGTGACTGTGCAAAGGTCAGAGGACAGTCTGAGTGTTAGACCTGACCCTTCTACCATGCTTGAGGCAGTGTGCTGTTCATATGCCAGAATACCTGGTGTGTGAACTTGTGGGAACTCTTTTGCCTCTTCTTCCCGGCTTACTATAGAGTGCTGGGATTACAGACATGTGTTACCACAACCAGTTTTGCATGGCTTTTGGGGAACCCTGTACTGCATTAGCTATCTCCCCAGCCCTGTGATTCCCCCCCCCTCCTGACTGAGCTTCTCTGTGTAGACCAGGCTGGCCTTGAACTCAGACCCTCCTGCCTCAGCCTCCCAAAGGCTGGGATTTAAGGCGCGAGCCACCACACCCAGCTAGCCCAGCCACTCTTCTGGTACAGACCTCCCATCAACACTCTGCTTCTAGACTGTAGATACAATATGCCCAGATGGCTCACAATCCTGCAGCCATCCCTTTTCTACCATAATGGACTATACCCCTTCTCAAACCATGAGCCAACATTGCTTTTAATCAGGTGCTTTGTTGTAAAAAAGGAAAGTTGGGTGAATCTTTGATCCCAAATCCTTTGGGATTGTGGGAATGTCCCAGTGACGCCATTTTGCCCGATAACAGCAGAGCAGCAAGCTCTAAGCATTCAGCTCAAAGAGAGCATGTGGTCTTCCACCAAAAACTTGTGCATGGCATAGTCAGAGACATAGCATATGGGTTTCTTACTGTCACCCCATCTTGGCCTCAGAGGTGGCTATGGCAGGAGGTGTTGGGCTCTAAATCCCTTTCACTGTCCCCCTTCTTCCTCCCCACACTGACCATACACACACACACACACACACACACACACACACACACACACACACACAGACCCGTTCTCTTTCCTCCAGTTGATCCCTTAATCTCATAAAAAGTACTTCTGAGAAATGCCCAAGCTGTCAAAGCCTGTGCCTTTGAATCTGTGTGTTATGTCGCAAATGTCTTCATTATGGCTGTGCTTAACTCTGGGGCCTAGAAAAGGGACAACATGAAGCTGGGCATGGTGACATAGATCTGTAACCCCAGCGGTCAGGAGGCTGAGGCAGGAGGTAAGCCGCGAGTTTGAGGCCAGATATATTGTTAGTGCTAGGCCAGCGGGGAGACCAAGTTTCAAAGGCCATGGAGGAGAAACAATAAAAGGGAGGGAGGGAGGAAGGGAAGGAGGATGAGAGATGGAAAGAGAAGGGAACAGAGAGAAGAAAGAGGAGAGGGGAGGGGAGGGGAGAGGAGAGGGGAGGAAAGGGAGGGGAGGATAGAGGAGGGAAGGGGAGGGGAGGGAGAGGAGAAGTAGAAAAGGCGGACGCAGCAGCGTGGAAACTGGCGGTCATCTTGCCATCTACTGTGATTTCTAAGCCATCTTCGTTCACCTGCTACATTTCCCGCTATACTTGAAAAAATTCCTGTTTTACAAAGTGAGCCCCACAAGGCCAGGCCACGCTGCTAAGACTGTGCAAGTACTCGCTGTCCCCAGTTTCTACGCCATGCACCTTTCTTGAACTAAATGACAGCTGGCTGGGGCCAGGGCTGTTAGAGCCTGCTGAGGTAGCCAGGTGCCCAGAGCCTGCTCACGGCCAGCCTCCCGTTCTGATCTGGGCTCCAAATCACCAGCTCCCATTCTGCTGGCTTCTCCTTTCCTCCTTTGAAAACTGCTTTTTCATTGATCCTGTAACTTCTAGATCTGAGTTAGGGGCCGACGGGAAATTTTTCATTCTGTAACACCACTTCAATGCCATTTGACAAGTGTATTTAATCACGTCTCCTGTGGGGGAGCTTTGCGCAGTTTCTTCTAGAAATTAAAGCCGGGCAGTGGTGGTGCAAGCCATTAGTCCCAGTACCTGGGAGGCGGAGGCAGATGAAGATAGCTTGGTCTACAGAGCAAGTTCCAGGGGCAGGCTGGGCTACACAGAGAAACCCTGTTTTGAACAACAACAAAGAAAGCTAAAAAAGACATGTACAAAACACACATACACACACACACACACAGAGATGTTAACTGATAAAATGTTTAAGGGACTGGAGAGATGGTTCAGCAATTAAGACAACTTGCTACTCTTACAGAGGTTTCAATTCGCAGCACCCACGTGGTAGCTCACAACCAACCGTGACTCTAGTTCTAGGGGATCCAAAACTGTTCCCAGCCTCTGTGGTGTTGTATGTATACAGTGCACAGACATATCTGCAGGCAAAACATTCACATATATAAAATAAAAATTGTTAAACGTTTAAGATAAACCCCTGTATGTGTGTGCATGCATTGGTGTGTGGGTATGAGCATGTGACTACAGGTGCTTGCAACAGCCAGAGGCATCAGGGTCCCTGAAACTGGTTGTTGCAGGTGGTTGTGAGTCATCCAACGTGGGTGCTGGGAACCGAACTCAGGTCCTGTGCCAGAGTACCAAACTCCCTTAACCATGGAACCATCCCTTTAGACCCTATTATTTTAAATACAAACCTAGGCATACCTGGGCATGATGGTGCCCACCTTTAAACCCAGCACTCATAGGCAGAGGAAGATGAATCTCTGTAAGTCCAAGTCAGACTTGTCTGCATAGTTAAGTTCCAGACCAGCCAAATATACATAGTCAAGCACCATCTCAGCAAAACAAACAGAAATCAGCACGCATAGTAATTTGTTCTTGTAATTCCGCACTGGGGAAGAGAGAAAAGGTTCCCTGAGGGTTGTTGGCTGCCAACCTGGCCTTTTCAACAAGTACCAGGTCAATGAGGGGATTGCCTCAAAACCATAGTGGACAATACCTGAGGAACTACAGCAAGGGTTAATCTGGGTGCCACTTACACATGCATTAATATGTGGACATATATGCACCTGACTACACCACACACACACACACACACACACGTGTACAATCTTAATTAAAAGTGAAAGAAAGGGCAGAAAGGGGGAAAGGAAAAGGGGGCAGGTGGGAAGGATAAAATCACAGTAAAATGTATTTTAATTTGCAAGTTGTGATAACGAACAGATGTCAATATCTCTGCCTTTTGTAACTCATATCTGAGGGGCTGGAGAGATGGTTCAGTGGTTAAGAGCTCATTGCTGTTCTTCTAGAATACATGAGTTCAGTTCCCAGCACCCACACCAATCACCAATCATCAATCACTTCATGACAACCAATTCCAGGGAATCTAATGCCCTCTTTCGGCCCCTGGAGGCACTGCACTCATGTGAACATAGCCCCTGACATATATATGTAATTAAAAAGTTTAAATGCTAAAATCTTTAGAACTCATACTTGAGAGTACAATTACTTAAAGTTTCTATTTCAGGGTTGGCATGGGTCAGGAAGGAGGAGGGGGAAATCAATCTAAGCATTCAACATCAGCAGATTCTCTTACTCTTGCCCCTCAAAAGGCCAATTGATGGGTCTTGCACATAGATAGCACTCCCAGCTTGACGCCCCTGCTTTCAGTTGACAGTGGCTCCCAATGCTCATTTCTCAAGCAGAGAATGCCAAGGAGTAGAAGAAGAAGCCAGAGGGGAAATGTGGGTACTGCAGGTGTTTTCTGAACCCAGGAGACTGCCTTCCCAGACTCTTGTTACCACTGTCCTTAATAAATTATCAAGGGTTCCTATTGCCGCAGGATCAAAATATCATCTAACTACCCACCCTGTATTGGCTTTTCTCCTTGTTGCTGTGACAACATGCCCGATTAAAGCAGTTTAAGGATATGAGGGTTTGCCGCGGCTCTCAGTTTGAGAGGATACAGTCCCTCATGGGATGGTTGGCAGCTGGTATTTAAGGCAGCTGGTCATATAGCATCTGCAGTCAGGAAGCAGAGAAAGATGGATGCTGGGGTTCGCTTTCTCCTTTATATTGTCTCCAGGACCCCATCCCATGGGATGGTGCCACTCACAGTTAGGGGTGGGTCTTCCTCCCTCAGTTAACCCAATCAGACAACTTCCTCAGAGATGTTTCTATAGTGATGTTTCCTCAGAGGTCTGTTTCTATAGTGATTATCGACCCTGTCAAGTTGACAAGACTAATATATGTTCCCTGTGTGTGACTGTTCACCTGTCCATGGCCAGCCTGTCATATTCTGGAGACAGGTTACTTTAGAGCAGAAAGTCTTGTCCTGTCAGGAAGCTGACAAGGGCCTCTTCTCACTGCCCAGTCCTCTGTAGTACCAAGGCCTCCTCAATTTGTCAGTAATAACTATTCACTGAGGCCAAAGCAGGCCAGATGTGGTGAGATCCACCTGGAATCTCAGCACTCAGAAGGGTGAAGAAGTTAGTATCAAAAGTAAAAGTCCAGCCTGAGCTACATAGTGAGCTCCAGGGCAGCCTGGGCTATAGAGCAAGCCTGTGTGTGTGTGTGTGTGTGTGTGTGTGTGTGTGTGTGTG
>NW_026068043.1:4045089-4048095 GCF_014885135.2 Alexandromys fortis
GCCCCCACCCCACCCCTCCGAGCACACCTGCATTCACATGCACACACCCAATCCCCTCACCCCTGCCCTGTATATATAAATAAAAATAAAAACAAATCTTTTCTTAAAGCAAGAGAAATTTAGCCGAAGATATGAGCAATTATCTTGTTCAAACATAAAATGTGGGACCTGGGGAGAAGGCTGAGGAGGCTAAGCCACTTGCTAACAGGCCTGACGATCTGAGTTTGATTCCTAGAACCCCCACGGTGGAAAAGAGACCACCTGAAGGTTGTCCTCTGACTCCACATGTGCACTGTGTCACAAGTGTCACCCTTCACACACAAAACACATAAATAGATATAAAAAAAACTTTTGAGATATGTTCACACACGATTTTTTATGTGACTATATAAAGTCTAGGAACCACACATCAGGCAGGACATATTTATTAGCTGTCTCTCTGAGACTGAGTTCACTTAATGAATCTCCTCCATGGCACAGGTGGGATTTATAAGGAATAGAAAAGTAAATAACTCACAATCCTCGGGCCAGGATTGACCCTTACTTATTATTGTAAAGTCTTATATAAGCACAAGATGGCTTCTGCTTCTAGGTCTGTGACACCTATCAAATAAAAATAAATTTACAATTGAATACAAACATTGCTACAAGCGAACAGAATTCAAATTAGCAGCATCTATTACACCTGCCTGCATCATGACTCATTGGGAGCCAGTTACTGCTTATGCCGTGAATGTGGTACCAACCAATGGCACCAGAGTCTCCTCGATGCCTGGTGATAATGGTTCTTCCCCCACTTTCCCACAGCTCACAGATTTTGAGCATTTATTTATTGAGTGCCCACTATCCGTCCATCGCATGGCTAAGGATAATGGATAGGCATGTGGCTTATGGGACAGAATACATTCTCATATTGTACTGCTAGGCAATCGTGTCATTGTGCAAGTGCCCTGAAGTATATGTAAACACACACACAGCAACAAACACAGCTGCAATGTCTGCGGGAGAAATTAGTCGGTCACATCTTTGTGTGAATATGGTTGTAAGATAATGAGTAACGGGAGTGAAGTGGACAGACCCTGGTCTCTGGGGATTTGTCTCTAATGGTGTTTGTTTTAAACGAACACATTTGTGTTGCAACCTCCACTCTCAGGCTGGAGAGATGGCTCAGATAGGGTGCTTCTCAGTTCTTTTGTCAGCTGGGCATGGGCTAGTATCACCCAGGAAGAGAGAACCTCCATGGAGATAATCCCTCTATCGTATTATCCTGCCAGCAAGTCTGGAGTGGGCATTTTCTTGACTGGCCATTGATGTGGGAGGACCCAGCACACTGTGGGCTTGGTATCCCTGGGTAGGTGGCCCTGGGTTGCATAAGAAAGCAGGCTGACTGGGCACAAGCACTGGCTGCTTTGTCAAAGGACTCAGGGTTCAATCCCCATCATCTCCCTGATGGCCCACAGCCAGTTACATCTAGTTCCAGAGGATCTGACGCCCTCTTCTGGCCTTTTTTGGCATGACACTGAAGTGATACACAGACAAACACAAAGGCAAAACAGCCATACACATAAAATAAAAAAAATTAAAGCTTTTTTTTAAAAAAAAATTGTTTGAAGAAAGAAATGAAGGCCAGTGGGCTGAGCAAGCCATGAGAAGCAAGCCAGTAACCATGTTCTCTTGTTTCAGCCCCTGCCCTGAGCTCCTACTTCAGCTTTCCTGGGAGCCAAATAAACTGTTTCATCCCCAAGTTGCTTTTGCTCGGTGTTTTATCACAGCAACAGAGACACAAACTGAGACAGCTGGTAAGGTTCTTGAGGGCCTGAATTCAATCCTTAAAACACATACAAGAAGCAGGGTATGCTATAGGCCCAAGCGCCACACATATGGGTTGGAAGAATAAGTGAGTGAAGGGTCTCCCACCTGAACTGCCCCAACCTCCAGGCCCTAAGTCAGGGTACATCCCGTGCCCCTCCCCCTCCTATCACAGCCCCAACAAGACAGCTGAACCCTGCCCTCAACTCTGGTGGAACTTCACTGCTCTTGTGCAGTCCCCAGCAGTTGAAAGACCTGCAAACAGGCTGCACCACCACTGCGGCCACCCATTGGACACTGTTTCCACAAGACCCACTCCACCACCCAAATCCACCTACCCCAGCATCCTCCCCATGGACAGCCCTTCCCTGCAACATCAGCAGACCCTATAGGTACAAGTACTACCCACGCTATTTGGAAGAACAGTTCCTAGCAGCTGGTCAGCAGCCCCTACAGGCACAGATACCAACTACACCAATTGGAAGAACAGGTGACATAGGCACAGCCCACATCAATTGGAAGAACAGACTCCCATAGGCACAAGTAAAGACCACGTCAGTCAGAAGGACTAGAGGATACGATGGATTTAGGCACCCAAATCCTCACAAGCCTCAGCTGAGACAACCTTACTGGACCTGACAACCAGCCAATCACCAGAACCCTTGGTCATTCAGGTCAAAACACAATAAATGAGACAAATAATAAAGGAACAAAAGACACCGCTAACAAAGACATCGTTAGAATCAACACCTGTACCTATAGTTATCCCAACCACAAATGGGTAAATGCCAGTGTAAGAATACATTCAACAACATAAAGGGTGTCATGGCACTACCAGAACCCACTGGTCCTACACCAACAAGACTTGTACATTCCAATGCAGTCAAAGCGGAAGAAAAGAGCCTTAAAACTAACGATGAAGTTAATAGAGGCCCTTACAGAGGAAATGAAAAATTCCCTTAAAGAAATCAAGGAAAAGACAAAAAAAATGGAAGAAATCAATAAATCCCTTAAAGAAGTCCAAGAAAAAAATAATCAAACAGATGAAAAAAACAACGGTTCAAGACTTGAAAACTGAAATATAGAGGCAATATAGAAAACACAAACTGCCGGGTGGTGTTGGCACACACCTCTAATTCCAGCTCTCAGGAGGCAGAGATAGGTGGATCTCTGTGAGTTCAAGGCCAGCCTGGTCTA
>NW_026068043.1:4048725-4055504 GCF_014885135.2 Alexandromys fortis
AAAAAAAAAAAAAAAGTACTCTTGCCACATAATAATCAAAAACAAAATAGCCAAGTAACATATGAAGGCAGAATCACACCCAACTTCTCAATGGAGACTCTAAAGGCCAGTATGTCCTGGACAGACATTTTGCATACACTAAGGGACCACAGATGCCATCCCACACTACTACAGCCAACAAAACTTTCAATCATCATAGCCAGAGAAAACAAGATATTCCATGAAAAACCAGATTTAAACAATACCTATTCAAAAATCCAACCCTCCAGAAAGTACTAGAAGGAAAACTCCAATCCAAGGAAGTTAGTTAGCTTCCCATGAAAACACAGGCAATAGATAATCTCACACCAGCAAACCCAAAGAAGGGAAACACACACATACTACCACCGTCACCAACAAAACAAAACAAAAAAAATAACAAGGATCAACAACCACTGGTCATTAATATCTCTTAATATCAACAGACTCAATTTGCCTATAAAAAGATACGGCTAGGGCTGGAGAGATAGCTCAGAGGTAAAGAGCATTGCCTGTTCTTCCAAAGGTTCTGAGTTCAATTCCCAGCAACCACATGGTGGCTCACAACCATCTGTAATAGGGGTCTGGCGTCCTCTTCTGGCCTTCAGGCATACACACAGACAGAATATTATATACATAATAAATAAATAAAATTAAAAAAAAAGATACGGCTAACGGAATGGATACAAAAACAGGATCCATCCTTCTGATGCATAAAAGAAACACACTTCAACCTCAAAGGCGAACATAAAGTAAAGGGTTGCGAAAAGATTTTCCAACCAAATGAACCTAAGAAGCAAGCGGGTATAGCTATCCTAATATTTAACAAAACAGACTTCAAACTAAAATTAATCAGAAGCGATGGAAAAGAACATTTCATATTTACCACAGGAAAAGTCCATCAAGATGAAGTCTTGATTCTGAACATTTATGCCACAAATACAAATGGCACCCACATCTGCAAAAAAAAAAAAACATGGCTAAAATTTGATCACACATCAAACCCCATACACAAATAGTGGGAGACTTCAACACCTCACTCTCACCAATGGAAGAATCTGCCAGACAGAAACTTAACAGAGAAATAAGGGAACTAACAGATGTTATGACTCAAATGGACTCAAGAGACATCTACGGAACGTTTCACCTCAACACAAAAGAATATACCTTCTTCTCAGCACCTCATGGAACCTTCTCTAAAACTGACCGCAGACTCTGTCACAGAGCAGATCTCAACAGATACAAAAAAAAAAAAAAAAAAAGAAAAAGAAATTGGAACAACCCTCTGTATCTTATCAGATCACCATGGGTTAAAGTTAGAATTCAACAATAACACAAACTACAGAAAGTCTACAAACCCATGGACACTGAACAACTCCCAACTGGGTCAAGGAAGAAATAAGAAAGAAATGAAAGACTTCCTAGAATTCAATGAAAATGAATTCACAACATACCTAAGTTTATGGGAACTATGAACGCAGTGCTAAGAGGAACGGTCATAGCACTAAATGTTAAGTTTTTTTCAGCCCAACAAACCTCTCCTCCAATGCAATAATCCAAATCAAATCAAATTAGAAGAAGCCCAGGTTTAACAGATGCCAGCACTCTCCAGGAAAATAGGAAGGTGGGGGAAGGAAAACCAGAAGACCACATATTTGTTGGGGGGGGGGCAGCTTAAATAGCCCATGGGCGTAGTCTTGAATCTCCCTGGGGAGGGTCACCATTTGGCCAGCTTTCTTGGAGGTGGAGTCTGAACTGTAGCAACTCCCAGGGGAGGGGGGCTTGGAACTTTCCACCAAACATTCCAGACTCCTTGTATAAAGGAGGTGCCTGGGAGCTGAGGTTTCGCTTCCCACCAAACACTAAGTGCCGGCATAAAGAAAGTGGAGATATCTCACACTAGTGACTTAACAGCACACCTGAACGCTCTAGAACAAAAAGAAGCAAACTCACCCAGGAGGAGTAGATGGAAGGAAATAATCAAACTCAGGGCTGAAATCAATCGAATAGAAACAAACACTACAAAGAATCAAGGAAAAAAGGAACTGGTTCTCTGAGAAAATCAACAAGATAGACAAACCCTTATCTAAACTAACCAAAGGGCAGAGGAAAAAAAATACTGAAATTAGCAAAATCAGATGTGTTCCATCATACCCAGTTTTATGCAACACTGGGGATAAATCCCAGAGCCCTGTACATGCTAGGCAAACACTCTACCAACTAAGTAAGCTATATCCCCAGCCTGGACAGATGGCTCAGAGGTTAAGAGCACTGGTTGCTCTTTCAAAGGTCCCAAGTTCAATTCCCAGTAATCATCTATAAGGGGATGAGATCTGGTGCCCTCCTTTGGCCTGCAGACAGAACACTGTATACATAATAAAGAAATCTTTGAAATAAGCCGGGCAGTGATGGCACAAGCCTTTAATCCCAGCACTTGGGAGGCAGAGGTAGGCAGATCTCTGTGAGTTCAAGGCCAGCCTGGTCTACAAGAGCTAGTGCCAGGATAGGCTCCAAAACTACAGAGAAACCCTGTATCGAAAAACAAAAAACAAAAACAAAAAAAACTTTGAAAAAACAACACAACAAAATCAGAAATGAAAGGAGGGAACATAACAGACACTGAGGAAATCCAGAGAATCTTTAGGTCATACTTCAAAAATCTGTTCTGCACAAAATTGGAAAGTCTACAAGACATAAACAATACCAAAATTAAATCAAGACCAGGTAAACAATTTAAATAGACCTATAACCCCTAAGGAAGTAGGAGTAGTCACTAAAAACCTCCCAACCAGAAAAGCCCAGGGCCAGGTGGTTTCAGCATAGAATTCTACCAGAATTTCAAAGAATACCAATACTCTTCAACAGAAACAGAAGAAACATTGCCAATTCTTTTTATGAGGTTACGGTTACCCTTATACCCAAACGACTCAAAGAAAGAGAATTACACACTAATCTCCTTCACGAACATTGATGCAAAAATACTCAATAAAAACCTGGCAAACTGAATCCAAGAGCACATAAAAGAAAACCATCCACCATGATCAAGTAGGCTTCACCCCCGAGATGCAGGGATGGTCCAACACAGGAAAATCTGACAATGTAAACCACCATATAAACAAACTGAAAGAAAAAAAAACCATGATTATCTTAGTAGATGCTGAAAAAGCCTTTGACAAAATCCAACATCCCTTTCTCATGATGAAAGTCTTGGAGAGATCAGGAATAGAAGGAACATACCTAACCATGATAAAAGCAATATACAGCAAGCCAACAGCCAGCATCAAAATAAATGCAAAGCAGTATAGGGCGGGGTGGGGGGGGGGAGGTGGATTAAACCGGTTGATCCAGGTGCCTCTTCCCAAGGCAGTCAGTAGGAAATACAGCCTCTGCCAGGTGCTTGGGGGAAACAAAGAAGCGGGACATTCTTCAAGTCTGCTGATGGGGGCACTGCACTGCCTGAGCAGTCTCTGTTTCCTGATCTCATCAAGGAGACGTTAGGACAGATAGAATACCTGCATAATTAAATAATACATATAACTACAGAGGTCAGTAATACACAGCTACCGCGAGGAGTAAGGATAGCGGAAGATGATTTGGGGTTTTGATTTGCAATATTCCAACTCTCTCCAATCCCAAGTCAGTCATCTCTCAGCAGACAGTCATCTGCAGGATATACAATACAGAGGTGGCCTTTCCAGAGAACTTCAGTTCCCAGAGGCTAAAGATGAATAAGTAAATCTACAAAGAGCTGTGTCTACTTCCATAGGCTTTTAATCTCAGTCACTCCTACTCAGGAGGGCAAGGCAGGAGAAGACAGGGAATTTTCAGCCGTCAAGAACCCTGCAGAGGATGTAAGCTCCTTTCCTAGGTCTCACTTTGAATGGCTCACAACTGCTTGGGACTCCAGCTTTAGGGCATTTGATGGCTCTGGCCTCTGAGCACACCTGCATTCATGTGCATGTACCCAGACATAGGCAGGCATATATGCCCAATTTTAAAGAAGCTAACAAGAGAAGAAGAAGGAAGAGGAGGAGGAGGAGGAGGAGGAGGACGAGGAGGAGGAGGAGGAGGAGGAGGAGGAGGAGGAGGAGGAGGAGGAGGAGGAGGAGGAGAACAACAACAACAACAACAACAACCTTGGCTGCAGAGTGAGTTCAGGCTTTGAAGTCTGCCCCTAACACTGGAGGAAAAGAGGAAGGGGAGAGGAAGGGAGCAGAGGAAGAGAAGAAAAGAGACGGGAGAGGAGATGGGAGGAGAGGAGGGGATAAACAGAGAAGGGAAGAGGAAAAGGGGAAGAAAATGAAGGAGAAAGAAACCTGAGAAAGACAATTTCCCTCCCTGGCTCGGCAGACATCTGCCTGCTCACCGGCTCCCCCTATTGGACATTCATGTTATTTTCAACCGCAGCCATCTAAGCCCCACCAGCCGCAAAGCAGAGCACGTGACCCGAAGCTGGGTCTAGTCCCGAAGTCGGGTGCAGTGTGGAGGGTACCAAGGACTATGATGCAGTGTAAAATGAAGGGAAAGTGCTCAGTCCTCCTTTCTAGAGACTCGTCTCGGGGCCAGAGGACCACGCACTAGGAGATGGGTACTGAGAGCTTGGGGCAGCCGAAGGTTTGAGAGTGAGTCTCTGGCACCCCCTGCTGGCACCTGAATTTGATGTCTGCGGCTTCCTTTCCTCTTTTAACTGCTGAGCCACCCCTCCAGGCTCCGACTTTTGACTTTGAACTTTTGATTTTCCTGCCTCATTCTCCTGAATAGGAGCAGCTGAGATGAAAAGCCCGTGGAACTAGACACAGTTCTCTTTAATTCATCCATTTGTTTTTAGTGCCCGTGAACGGATCTTCACTGAAGAAGCCGCCTCTGCGTTGAAAAGCCTGCAGGCTGACATGAGAATTTTATGACTGTGCAGAGTTGTAACATTGCAAATTAAGAATGAAATCATCTTGAGTTATTCACACACACACACACACACACAAAGCCTAGTGGTTGCGATGCCTCCTGGATGGTTTCTGGAAGGGAATGATTTGTGGAGAACAGAGCCAGGTGGGACCTTGGTCTTGGGCTCTGACTGAGTTGACCGTGGGCCTCCAAGCATTTATGAAACCTTCAGACACACACACACATGCCTCTGTGTGCGTGCATGCATGCATGTGTGTGGGGTGTGTGTGTGTGCATGTTTATGTAGGTGTGTGTGCATATGTGTGGAGACCAGAAGTCAGTATCAAGTGTCTTCCTCTATTGCTTTCCATCTTATGGTTTTATTGTGTATGTGTGTATTGTTGTATGTGCATGTGTTTATGTGTTGTATGTGCATGTGTGTATGTGTCATGTATGCATATGTGTGTACCTGTTGTGTGTGCCTGTATGTGTGCAGGTGCATGCACGAAGGTTCAGTAGAAAACGTTGGGTGTCCCGCTCTATCTACCTTATCCTTTCTTAAGACAGGACATCTCTCACCGAGCCTAGAGTGAGGCCAGCAGTCAGCAAACCCCAGTGACACGGAACCACCCTCCACCACCCCCCATCTCTGTCCCAATCTCTGTCTGGGATTACATATGGCTACATCAGGCTTTTTCTGTGGGTGCTGGGATCTGAACTCAGGTCCTCATACTTGTGCAGTGAAGTATCTTACCCGCAGCTCCCAGCCATCTCTCCTGCCCCTCCATCTTATTTGAGATAGCATCTCTTAGTGAATGTAGAGCTCATTGGTTAAACTAAACTAGCTGGGCCCCAGGGATCCTCCTGCCTCTGTTTCCAGGGATGAGGTTCCAAACAAAGGATACCGTGCCTGGTTTTTGTTTTTGTTTTGTATGTGGGCACCAGGAACCACAACTCAAGTCTGCATAGTAGACACTTTCCCATTTTACTGTACCATATCCAAGGTACTTCCAAACATTTTTAACCTTTTCCCCACTTTGGCAGTCTGTTGATGCCTATAAACTACCTTCTTAGAAAAACTTTTTTTTTCTTTTTTAAAAATCAGTGGCCCTTCTTCTAAACAGAATTGATACTCCATAGCTCTTAAGACAGGGAGTGTATCTACCTGGGAGTAACTCTGGTCACTCTTCCACCCCAGCTTCTGTCTTCCCTGGTCCCACAGTCATTCAGTTCCAGAAAAAATACACAGAGGCTGATATTAATTATAAACTCTTAGCTCAGACTTATTATTAACTAGCTCTTACAATTTAAATTAGCACATAATTCTTATCTATGTTTAGCCACGTGGCTTGGTGCCTTTTTCTCAGTGCAGCCTTCTCATCTTGCTTCCTCTGTGTCTGGGTGGTAACTGACTCTCTGCCTTCCCTCTTCCCAGAATCCTCCTAGTCTTGTTGTTCCACCTATACTTCCTGCCTGGCTACTGACCAGTGTTTTATTAAACCAATACTGGCCAATCAGCATTTTATTAAAGCAATACGAGCGACAAATCTTTACAGTGTACAAGATCCTGTCTACAGCAATAAGTTTAAAGTAAATGTTAAGTAAAAAGAGAAGCCAGGGGTCTCCTCACCCCCAAGCCTGGATTCCTCACAAGCCAGAGATTGCATGCTGCGCCTTTTGTCCACTAGATGTCGCTGCTGTGACATTTGTTCGTGGAGCAAGGAGACCTTCTGATCTGCAGTTTAAGGCCAAACCGAATTACATAGTGAGGACCCACCCCCGACAGAGAGAGAGAGAGAGAGAGAGAGAGAGAGAGAGAGAGAGAGAGAGAGAGAGAGAGAGAGAGAGAGAGAGAGAGAGAGAGAGAGAGAGAGAGAGAG
>NW_026068043.1:4055715-4057469 GCF_014885135.2 Alexandromys fortis
AGAGAGAGACAGAGAGAGAGACAGAGAGAGAGACAGAGAGAGACAGAGAGAAGGTTTTTAGTTTATGAGCCTGGGGTTGATCAGTGAGCTGGTCAGAGTGAGGAGTTAGTCCTTTGAAGGTTCCTTGAGAGAGCGGGGAGGGTGGAGGTGTCTTGCCTAAAGGTAATGAGTGGGAGCCTGCCACCATCTAACCAGACTTAGGGACTTTCTTGGCTCTCTGGCTGAAGCCAGTGTGGAAACGGCCCTGAGGGTACTTCTGGATAGGGGCATCCCAGATAAGGAAACGAGCCGAGCGACTGTTGTTCTCTCCACAGCTCTTCTTCGTTTGTCTGGAAATACTGGATTAGGGGTAAGGCTCACAGTGGGTGGATGAGACTTACCTGTTAAATGATGAAGAAAAAAGGAGGGAAGGGTGGCCGTCATCTGTGAGGCTCCTCGCAGCAACTAGAGAGGCTGTGACCTAACATGGTCTGTGGCTAGAACAAGCTGCCTGGGATCCCCACAAACAGGAAAGTGCTTCAGACCCACCTACCAGGGTGCAAAGCGAGCCCACCAATGAAGGGCAGTCTTCCGGGATTTGATTTCCTCCAGACACCAAGGGCCACATAGTTTACGCAGAACTAAGAGAAAAATAGTGGCGCCCTGGTAGAAAGAGGTGGCGAGCGATAAAGGGCCCAGCAGCCACAGTGGACAACTGGGGTTTCATTCCTAAGGGATACACCACTAACATCGCTGCTGGAGCTGGGGCTCACCATTTCAGCTGTACTACCTGGTCAGTGAAGCCCTAACTTAGGTCTTCTTACTTGTGCAGCGAGTGCCTTACTCACAGAGCCGTCTTCCCAGTTCTCTCTCTCTCTCTCTCTCTCTCTCTCTCTCTCTCTCTCTCTCTCTCTCTCTTCCTCCTCCTCCTCCTCCTCTCTGTCTCTCTCTCTGTCTCTGTGTGTGTGTGCTCTCTTTCCATCTAGACTCCACGTATGAGATAAAACTATGATGCTTGTCTTTCTCGGTTTGTTTTTTTTTTCGCTTAACTTGATGGTTTCCAGTTCTATCCATTTTCCTGAGAATGGCCTAGAAATGCCTCGCTGAGCCTGTGCACTGCGTCTTTTATCCATTTCCATTTATCCATCCAGCAGTCACTGAGCATCTTGGGTAGTTCTGCATCTCAATTATTGTGATGCTGGTTCTCCTAGAAACATCACTGAAACAGTTCTGTAATAGGTAGGTGAATCACTATTAATAAAAACTCAGAGACAGAAACTGGGATTCAACCTGAAGGTCAGAAAAGCAAAGCATCCAGCCACTGACTCTTGCCTCAACCTCAATCCAAAATGGCGATCCTGCCCCCAGGAATCTCAGAATGAGACTCTAAGAGCTGTCTCTTCCGTTTTATAATCCTCTCTAGTTCTGGGATTAAGGGCATGCACCACTACCGCCTGGTTTCTATGACAAGCTAGTGTGGCAACTAAAATTAAAAGTGTGTGTCATTGCTGTCTGGTCTGTAAGGCTGGCCAGTGGGGCTGTTTTACTTTTCTGATCTTCAGGAAAACTTTGTTTATTAAAATACAAATGAAATGCCACTTACAGGTGGGAATATTTGGCTCCAGAAGAGGCTGGGAAGATGAGTTAATGTGTTTGGGTGGCAGGGGTGGAGCCTTCGTGGCTGAGTACACACAAGCATTGACACACACACACATACACACACACACACACACACGACTGTGTGTTCCAATTATCCAATTACTTTGAGAGTGGTT
>NW_026068043.1:4060907-4064074 GCF_014885135.2 Alexandromys fortis
GATGATCCTCCTGCCTCAGCTACCTAAATGCCAGATATACAAGAGTGCACCAGGATGCTCAGCTTTTTTTCCCCTCCTTCCCTCCCTCCCTTTCTTCCTTGTTTCCTCTCCCTCACTCCCACCTCTACACAACACACTTGTGGACTCAGGTGATCCTCCTGCCTCAGTGACTATGAGTAGGAGGGATGACAGGTGGGTGATACCACGTCTGGTATGTCTGGCCTCCGATGTGCCCTCTCGCTTTTCTACCTTTGCCCAGAGTTGAAATAGCATGTGATTGGTGCAGCAGGAATGAGGATATTATAGAGACCCCTGCATCTCAATCTGACTGTAAGACTCGTGAGACAATAGACCCCCTCCCAAAATAATATGTGAATTTCTCCAGGAATCTCACGCTGGGAATAGGAAGAGGCACCAGCCAGAGGAGAACATCTGAGAAGAGACTCATAGAGCTAACTTACACCGTACAGGACGAGACTGAAGCCCAGACAAGGATGGGTCACTGGAGGACAGGACCACACCTTGGCGGGGACAACTTAGAGACTCGTACCCCTAGCTCTCTACTTAAGCTTATATTTAATTCAGGAGCCCAAAGAGGACATGAGGGGGCGTCCTAGTTAGGTTTCTATTGCTATGAAGAGACACCATGCCCACGGCAGTTCTTATAAAGGAGACCTTTTAACTGGGACCGGCTTACAGTTCAAAGGTTTAGTCCATTCTTGTCATAGTGTTCCCACTATGACATGGTGGCCTTTGGGCATCTGGGTCCTCAGGCAGCAGGAAAAAATAGTGACACACTGGCCAAGTTTGAGTCTGACACTTCAAAGCCCACTCCAGTGTCACGCTTCCTCCAACAAACCACACCTACTCCAACAAGGCCACACCTTCTAATAGTGCCACTGTCTAGGGCCTTTGGGGGCCATTTTTATTCAGACCACCATAGGGGCTCACCAGATCTTTTTATCCTTCTTCCCAAAGTGTCCACATTGAATAAATATCCCTTTTCTACTGCTTTCCACCAAAAGTGTGGCTGTCTTAATTGGCTTATTGAAGATATGGATTGGGGCACAGGCTGTGTTCCCTAAATTCAGGATCAAGCACACAGTCCTGGTCATTTGTACCACCTCACCATAGACTCCCCCAACCCCCACCTCACCATAGACTCCCCCAACCCCCACCTCACCATAGACTCCCCCGGCCCCCACCTCACCATAGACTCCCCCAGCCCCCACCTCACCATAGACTCCCCCAGCCCCCACCTCACCATAGACTCCCCAGCCTCCAGAGGCAAACAAAGTGGGAGAGTGTACCAAGAGCAGTCCCTGGTGGCATCAAATACTTTGTAGCATTTCTTTCGCCCAGGTCTTCAATTCTCGAAAGCACAATTACTAAGAAGTGAGGAGGAGGGTGTGTCCACCCCTGTTAGAAATGGATGACAGAGAAACTAAGTCTCAGCCCTGGCTGCACCAGAGCTGGTTGGGCCACGTGTGTGACTCAGGCAGACGGGAGACATTCTGTTCTGTGTATTCTAAATGAGATCTGTGGGTGTGTCTCGGAGTGGGTGACTTCTGTTTGAGTCAGAAAACCTCTGTCTTGATTTCCTCTGTGCCTGCCTCTGTACCAGGCTTTTTCTTTCGGGCCACCAACCGGCTCTCCTAAATCATGACACCGAGACTTATTATTATAAGTTATGAAAGCTCGGCTTCACTTAGGCTAATTTCTGGATTGCTCTCTTTAACTCAAACTATCCTGTTTCTCTTCATGTGCCTTTTGCCTCGGGGCATTTTACCTTTTTCTCTTTCTGTATGGCTTACTTTCCAGCTTCCTCCAGTGTTTGTCTGTCTGGCAGCCACTTGGCTTCTGGCCACAGGCATGTCCCTCTCTTTTCCCATTGTTCTTTTCTCCTTCTCTCTTCTCTAAAATTCCCCCCATTTATTCTCTCTGCCCCCCCCCCAGCACCACCCATCCCTCTTTCATCTAGCTATTGGTCATTCAGCTTTTTATTAGTCCAATCAGATGCCTTAGTCAGGCAAGGTACAACAGCAACACATCTTTACATAATTAAACAAATGCAACAACATCTTTATATAGCTAAAGTGATATTCAACAGAATGCCTCAGATCTTCTGGCAGGGCCAGTCCATCTCAAAGGCACACCAGTGTTTATAGGGTGGGTAGGGGGCAGACAGCACCAATATAGCAAATCCAATAAACCAGGAATGATCGGCATTTTGGGATTGGATTCAGAACACAGCATGCATCTCTGTAGCTGATCTCCCTTTGGTCCTGAATGGCTTGCAATCCCAGTGCTCAGGACCTTTGACCCTCCTGCCTCCCAGAACATGGCATTTCTATGCTGGACACACAAGAACGGTGACCTCCACATGACAGAAGGAGGCCAGGACCAACAATTAAGAGAGGCCAGGGGCAGGTTCTCAGGACTGAGGTGCAGACGGAACCTTGCTCATTGTGTTCCCAGAGGTTTGAGAGACCAGAGATTCATGGGCAGGGACTGGGGAGATGGTTCATTATAGATACCTGACCATCTGTGTTCCAGTCTCAGAACCCACATGGTGTGAGGGGAAAATGGGCTCTCAAAGGTTATTCTCTGACCTCCATTCACATACACAGACATATAATAGATAAATAGCTATATAGACAGATGATAGACAGATAGACAGACAGAAGAACACCTGCATAAGGCACTGTGGGGGTCAGGGTGTATCAGAAGGCACGACTCTGTAATTGGTAAACACTGCATATTCTGATACACTGCTCCAGTCTAGGTTAACCAAATATATCCTCTCTCTGCTTTGGGCTGCAAACTGGTTAAAGCTACCCCCCAGCACTCCTGTGATTATATCTACAACCTGGAATTCTGATTTGCCTTAACTGTGAAGTGTTATTTAATAACTGCATTAAATAAAAGTTTCCAAAGCTCTGCTAATGAAATGCAGTAAGAAGCAGCGAGAGCCTGGAATCAGTCCAGGGTAGCGTGATTCTTTTTTTTTTTTTAATTTTATTTTTTTATTGAAAAGAAAAAAAAATTCAAAAAATTTCCTCCTCCTCCCATTTTGCTCCCCCTCCTCCCACCCCTTTCCCCCTCCCCCCACTTTTCTCCTCCTCCCTCTCCAGATCAAAGAGCAGTCAGGGTTCCCTGCCCTGTGG
>NW_026068043.1:4065418-4092445 GCF_014885135.2 Alexandromys fortis
CAGAAGAGGCAGATGGATTCCGCAATGACAGCTCTGTGCCACCAGAGGGCTGTCGACATGCGGCGTACAAATGCGTCGGAGCGATCAGTAGGGGGCGCGCGCTGCCTGCAGAAAGTTCCCCAAACAGGCCAGAAAGATTAGTTGTGTAACCCTCAGACAAGCATCCCATCTTTCTAACTTTATGTTTCATCTGCAAAAATTCTAACTTCAGGACTATGATTTTCTGAGTCTCTTGGAAGACCTAGGAGGGAGAGTTTTGGATGAAGGCCATTTCAGGAGTAAAGGGAAAGAAAGAAAAGGAAGGAAGAAATGAAAAGGGAAGAAAGCAGAGTAGAAAGCAGGGAATAGAGAGATCCACTCCAGTCACCTCAGATACTTGGAAACCTGAGATTGAGTCTAGCCAGAGAAACTTACATGCCCCTCCCGCCTCGTCCCTTTCCCCCTTCACCAGGCTGTGTGAGACTGAGGATGAGGCTCAGCAGTAAGGGGCTTGCCAAACATAAACAAGGCACCGAGTTCGACTCTCCACCTCCACCAAATAAAACAGAAGCAAGAGAAAAGACACCTCCACCGACAATCTAACCCTGAGTTAGATGTGGTGCTCACCTGTCATCCCAGCATTCTGGCTTGAGGCCGAGAAAATAGTGAGTTCAAGGCCAGCCTGAGCTACATAGGCAGCTCCTGTTTCAAACAACAATAAAACTTTAATCCTGGCGAAGCCCCTCATGGTGGCATCATGAAGATGCAGTGGTGAATCTGGAAGCTTCTTTTTAATGCCAGCTGTTGGCATTTCCATGTGTGCCCCCCCACCAAGTCTTTTTAGCATCTCCTCCCTCAGTACCACACAGCCAGGGCATCCAGATCCAGTCCTGATAGAAAGAAAGTACCTCTGCAGTGTGGTCCCTCCATAGATTCCCTGGCCTCAGTTTCCCCATCTGAACATAGAATAAAAAACCAACTCCATTGGTTTTTTACCGTCCTTTCTTTTTGCCTTGGCGTTTCAAACAGTCAGGGTCCTAACCTTCCCCCAGCTCAGACGTTAGCAGTGCCAGACCTAGACACTTCCCCCACCCCATCCCTACAGAGCAGAGGTAATTGGTCTGTGGTGGAGCAATGCTGCAAACTTTTTTTTTAAAGGTCCCTGGGTGACCCTGATGCACTGCTGAGTTCAGAACCTCTGGCATCAAATTCCCCTGCTGGGAACTCTGCAAACTGGTGAGTCCCTGTCCAATGCATCTCCTGTGTGGAAACACAAACTGGGATGAATGCCAGGAGCAGGGCGTTTGGAGGGCACGTTTGGAGGGCAGGGAGTGGGCCAGTCCCAAGGCACCCAAAAATAAATCGGCGTCAATTGGACAGTCGTGGATTTGGTCTTCCTACCTGAGAATCAGATTTTCAGATTGAACACGGTGGTGTACGTGAGGAGGTCCAGGGAGTCAATCCCCTTGCAGAAGTTGATTCTCTCTTTCTGTCATGTGGTTCCCAGAGTCCAAAATCAGGTCACCAGACTTGCGTGAAAAGACCCTCTGCCCCTGAAGCCATCTTGCTATCCTTCATTTCATTTCTGAGACGGGGTCTCAGGTAGGCCAGACTGACCTCAAACCTGATATGTAGTAGACATTGACCTCGAACTTCAGATCTTCCTGCCTCCACCCTCTATGTGCTAGGGTTACAGGCTTGCACCTCCATGCCAGTTTTATGTGGTTCTGAGGATAGAACCCAGGGTTTCTTCAGGGACCCTGCCTGGTAAACCAGAACCTCTCCTCCACATCGCATGACCCTGAGTGTGCCTATACTGAGAAGTGACTGCAAATGGACTTTTGAGTCATTGGATGTGTGAACATGCATTTGTCATGAGGACACTTAGAAAATCTTCCCAGGCTCTGTCGGAACCATGCTGAGGGTCCCACACTCCAGAGAAGGAGCACCCGGGGGGGGGGGGCACTGTGGCCACACTGATTCAGCTAGAGACATCTTTCTGGGCTTTGTTATTCTGCTTTCTGGGGTTTGTTTGTGTGCTTTTGTTTGTTTGTTATTTGTTTTGTTTTTCAAGACAGAGTTTCTCTTTGTAACTGAGAAACTGGTTATCCTAAAACTTTGTAGACCAGGCTGGCCTCAAACTCACTGAGATTTGCCTGCCTCTGCCTCCCGAGTGCAGGAATTAAAGGCATGGACCACCTCCCCCCACACAGGGTTGTGTGTGTGCGTGTGTTTTAGCATTTTCTTTTTTTTAATATTTATTTATTTATTATATATACAATATTCTTTCTGTATGCCTGAAGGCCAGAAGAGGGTGCCAGACCTCTTTACAGATGGTTGTGAGCGACCATGTGGTTGCTGGGAATTGAACTCAGGACCTTTGGAAGAGCAGGCAATGCTCTTAACCACTGAGCTATCTCTCCAGCCCTTTTTTTTAAAAAAAAAAATTATTTATTTATTTATTATGTATACCATATTCTGTCTGTGTGTATATCTGCATACCAGAAGAGGGCACCAGATCTCATTACAGATGGTTGTGAGCCACCATGTGGTTGCCGGGAATTGAACTCAGGACCTTTGGAAGAGCAGGCAATGCTCTTAACCTCTGAGCCATCTCTCCAGGCCCAGGGTTGTGTGTTTTTAGCTGTGTGCGTGTGTGTGTTTTTAAACACCTGGGTAGAAAATTCTGCTATGTTTTATCCTCCAACTTTCTTCTCCAAAGCCTGAAGAAAGTTCCTCTAATGATAGACTATTTGGCTTTTCATTTCTTGGTCAAGATCAATGCTTTGTGTGGGTTGAGTTGAGACTTTCTTGCCAATTGGCTTGGATTTAAGTGAGCCAGCTGACCTTGGTGTTTGTGGAAGTCAAAACAACCAAACTTGCCCAAGTTGGGGCTGTGAGACCTTCCAGAAACCACAGAGAAAACTCACAGGGGGGGGGGGGAGGGCCAAACCACATGAGATCAACTTCATCTTAGTCCTGGAAGTTCCTGGAACTCATGTAGGAAAGCCCAGGTTTGGCAATGAGTCAGTTCAGCGACTGAACGAAAGGTCACACTTAGTACCGTGCAGGCTGGCGCGGCAGGAGGCTGGTGCCACACTGCATAGCTATATGAGGCAATTGGAGGACTTAAGATTATGCAGCCCCAGGTCCTTCACAGAGTTGAGCTCTGTCTTGTCTGGGCTCAGTTCTTAGAGCTTACTGAGACAGGCCCTTGCTATGTAGGTCAGGGGAGCTTGGTGTTCATTGTGTAGCCTCATTTGGCCCAAGCCCGTGGTTCTCCAGCCTCCTTCTCCAACGCATATCCTTGGCCTTTGGGGTGAAGGCGTGACTGTTACCAGGGCAGCCCTACCAAGCCGGGTTTGGCCACTTAGTTCAAATGAAATGCAAGAACAGACATTTATCCAAAGAGGGACAAAGAGGTCCAGTGACCCCCACCGAGTTCAGGGCCCTGACATGAGATTTAGATTTAAAGAGAGGGCTAGAGGGCTGGGTGTAGATCGCCTAATGGGTAAGAGAGTTCGCTACATAAGCACGCGGCTGTGAGTTCTAAACCCCAGCACCCAAGAACCAAAAGCTTGGCATGCTCACGTCCGTGCCTGTTGCTTGTAGGGCTGTGTGGGGAGAGATGGGAGGTACTCTGGGCTTGCTGGCTGTCATCTGAACTCCAGGTTGAGTGAGGGACTCTGTCTCAAGGGAATAAGGTAGAGAACAGGAGAGGACACTGGACATTGTTCTCTGACCTCCAAATGCGTGCATGGACGTGCCTGTATACACAGATGTGCACACACACACACACACACACACACACACACACACACAAGCAGTTCTTGGTCAAGTGCAGTCTCCCTCATCGCCAGCCCATCTTTGCTCCAACTCCAGTCTCCCGCAAGGTGGTCTGACCATTTTTCAGAACGGTGTGTAATATCGACCTGGGAGACAAGCTCCCAGGTCTAACTGGCACCAGGCATCAGCCTCTTCCTACTCTAGATTGAGATTCCCTGTGGGAAATGCCAATTCCCTGGGGTCCTTTGTAACAGTCCACTAACCAGAGGGAGGGCATTGTCTCTTTAGAATCCCTCCTGTCCTACGGGGAGGCTTACCCAGCTCCCGACTCTGCCTGACTCGCTGAGTCTTCTTCACCTCGGTAAGTCTGTGGCCGCAGAGAGGACACTAACAGCCTTAGGTTCCTCCCTGAAAAGACACACAAGGTCAGGTGCCTCCTGGAAGTAGCTTCCTCATTCTTAGGGGATGACTTTGCTTTGATCCCTCCCATGCAGGCTCCCAAGGATCCCTGGTGCCTTCCTGTACTCTCTGTTAGTGAAGAAGAAGGTGACAATCTATGGTAAGAATCTACACGTGCCCCTGCAAGGGGGAGAAGGGAGGAAGATGTGAACAGTGGACACAGACTCGAAACATGAACTCTGAGACTGAGGACATGGTAAGGTGCTCACCTGGCATCCAAGAAGCCCCAGATCCCATTGCAGGGTTCTAGACGCCAGGCTGGGTGTCACATGCTTATATCATAGCACTATGGGCAGCGAGCAGAGGGGTGGCACCCGGGAGATCATAAACTATAGATGATCCTCTGAGGCTCCATAGAGACTCTGAGAGCTGCCCGGGCTACACGAGAACTTGTCTCAAAACAAACAAAGAAGCATAAAGCTGGGGGCCATGACACATGCCTACAAAATCCAGGACTGGGGAGACAGGGGCCAGAGGACATCCTTGGCAACATAGCGAGTTCAAAGGCAGCCTGGGCTACACACAGCCGGTTCTGTAAATGGAGAAACGAAGTAAACAGACTCCAATTTTTCTGGTTGGTTGCAGTTCCCCCTAGTCGCTGCTTCCGACCTTTCCTCCAGCTTCCAGGTCTGCTGCGAGGCCGAGAGACGCTCCGCAGACTTCACACCCCGCCGCTGTCATGCTGATGTCCACTCCAACATCCAGGGCTGGGCCACCAAGGACTGAGCCCTTTCAAACCAAGAGCCAAAACAAAAGCCTCTCCCTGGAGTTGTCCCGGTCAGGTGTTTTGGTGACAGGGATATCAAAGTCACAAACACGAGGCCCGGCCAGCTGTCCTCTCTCATCCTGTTTTGAATCGGTCTTCCTGTGTGCACCCTATTTCCGCTGGGTAAGCTCAGACACCCACCGTGTCTCTCATGGATTCATGTGGTCCCTTCATGCTGCGCCTCTGTATCTCCACATACGTTGATCCCCTGCCTGGTAGTCACTGGGCCTGCCTGCCTTTCCAGGAAAGCTTGCCTGTGGGTAGTCTGTCATAGTGAGTTTAGCATTGTGTGTGTGTGTGTGTGTGTGTGTGTGTTACACTCTCACCCTGGTTTGTATGTACTTAGAGGACACACTTATAGGAGTTTCTCTCTCCTTCCACATGTCTGTCCTAAAAACTGAACTCAGATCAGCAGGCTTGGCCACAAATGCCTTAACCCATTGAGCCATCTCTCTCTCTCCCTGGCCCTATTACTTGAGACACATCCCTCACTGATCCTGGAACTCATCAACTCACCTAGAGTACCTGACCCAGGAGCCCCAGGTAACCTCCTGCCTCCATCTCCCCCAGAGCGGAAGTTACAGGCATGGGCTGCTAAGCCCTCTTTCTGATTTAGGTGCTGGGGATGGCTCAGGTCCTCATGTTTATACAAGCGGTTTACTGCCTGAGTCATCTCCCCAGGCCCAAGGTTGTCTTGATTACCATGTCTGCTCCGAAGCCAGGAGACAAGTCATATTTCCTACCATATGCTCCGTCACTGTCAGTCTATTTTCTGGATGCCAATCATCCCGCGTCAGAGTCCCTCCGCTCAATAGGCTCGGCCACCTTCTGCACCTGCGGCTCCTCAGATCTGTGGAACTGTCTCCTATGGAGCCCATCTCAAGACACACTGCAAACCAGATCGTAAATAATGAACCGATTCTCTCATCAAAAGGAAAAAAAAAAAGAACTTTTATTTTTTTCTATTGCATAAATAATGGTAAATTAGACTCTTTTTTTAATAAGATTATATATTTACAGACAAGATTAGTTACAGAAAACATCTGGTACATATATGGCAGTCATTTTCCTTTTATACAGTAAGATAACATGTGAATAATATCGCTTCATTGGATCACTTATGTTGCATGCCGAGTTCATTTATATTAATATTTACATTTGATATAAAGATAATTATTTTATTTCACTAACCTGCTGTCTCACCACTTAATAGCAGAAAAATCACCAAACTCACACTACATGAAGGAAACAAAAGAATGTAGATGAGGTAAGGTGGGAAATCGAGATGCATGATTGACATCTGACTGGAACATTCTGGAAGGAGAGGCAAGAAGCTCCTGTTTAGAACAGTCTTTACCTGTGCTTCTGAGACACCCCGCATGTAGGGGTCCAAATCCCAGCCATTTACATCTGTGCTTTGAGAATTAACTATGTCAATGACCTGTCCCCACCTGTGGACTAAGCTCTCCCACACCTGGCAGGACCAGCCCTTCAGAGTCTGAACAGCTTCCACGAACATGACCTTGGGTCAGTCCTTGGGCAATTACCTTCTTTCTGAATTCAGAATTTGGGTCAGAGAAATCACACACACACACACACACACACACACACACACACACCCAGGGCCTGAGGAGCCACTGGGCAGCTCCCTAATGGTCTCAGAGTTTTCCATCTATGTGAACTTGTACCAGGAGCTGAGTGAATCTTTTCTCAACAGATCTTTTCAGGGACGAGCAATGGGGTCGCCTGTGAACATCGACTGGCTCTCAGACTGCTTCAGGGATCAAGAACTAAGAGCAGGAAGCAGGAGTTTCTTATTCCCATGGTTTTGTTTAGGAGACAAGGCCTCCTGCTTTAGCCCAGGCTGACCTGGAACTCACAGGCTACTCTGGAACTTGCTACAGTCTGCCTCTGCTCCCATGTTTTGGGATTGTAGGTCTACGCCACTGTGCCTGGCTCACACAGGCTCGGAGGTGGCATGAAGAAGAAGGGACAAAGACTTGGGTACCTGCGACCTGCTGCGCCCCTGCCTGGGTCTCTTGCTAGGGTTGGGAGCATTGCTGTGGCAGGCATCTATGTCCAACCCCAGTCTTGGCCATGTAAAGAACAGTCCTGCATCCCAGACTTGTCATTAGAGATGGTAGCTTTCTGCCCTCTGCAGGACCACATCCACCTGAACTGCTTCCAAGTCCAGTGGCCAGGGGAAAGTAAGGTGGTAACTAATGGTGGGGAGACAGCATGGGCGTGCACACTCTTTATTTGGGGAGTTTCCAATTAGACATCCTCAGAGAGATTTTGGTAACATCATTTTTTCTTTTGGGAATCTGGATTTTATCTCAACCTATAATCTCATAAATTCAGATTCCATATAATCTTTATCCAGGGAACCAAAGCTCCTTCATTGTCAGGCTGGAAGACAAGAAGACATAGAAGCTCATCTTGATTCAGCCAACTTTTGGACAACAAACAAAAATGCATCATCTCCCCTGTGTGACATGCGACATGTTGGCTGGGAACCAGAGGGCACAGTTTCCTTCACAGATAGTAGACACCGACAGGAACACACAGCTGCCCTTGGGACTCATGCCACAAAACAAGCTACCCTGAACGATATAACACACAGGACTTCGCAACCTTCTCTACTGGAGATGGACTTTCCCCTGGCTTCTAGCAGCAAGGATCCTATTTCTGGTACCCTCCCTTTGGTTTTTCTATTCTGTTTTCTGGCCTTTGTTCACAGGTTTCAGAGCCTTGGGCAAGACCTGCTGAGGCTGGCAGGAGTCAGCATCCACCCAGAGGAGGTACTACCCTCCTATTGGTGGCATAGAGCTTGTGATTTGGGAACATGCTGATGGGAGGTGCATCCCTTGGACATTCCCAAAGTAGGCCAGATATACAGGGTCTAGAATCTAGCAGCCCTTAAAGAACATTCTCTGTCAGGTTCAAGGATGGAGCAAACATCCAGGTGAAACCTACATTCTCTGAAATATTCTTTCCCAATTAGCCTATACTTTCTGGAAAATTCTAGTACCTGCCTACTTTCTAGATATCCCCTCCCTCTCCCCGCCCCTCCCCCCACTCTGTGTTTGTACTCGTAGCTCAGTCCAACTTGTTCTGTAGAAGAGGATGTCCTTGAACTCCTATTCCAAGTTCCTGCACCTCCCAACCGCTAGAATTATAGGCATGCCCTATTAGCCTTGCTTGGATAACTTCTGAAAACATATGAAGGACTGGTTTGGAAGCCAAGACATCCACCTGAAGAAAAAAGGTTGACCCTATATCCAGAACGTGGGATGTCTTCTCTTGACAAGCTCCCCAAGGGAGGAGCTGGATACGTAATGTTGAGATACAGGGGGCTGCTTTGTGAAATTGATTTTTCTTTCCCCTTCGAGTGGAAAGGAGTCTTGTTGTGGTAGCTCATGCTAGCCCAGAACTCCAGGCTTGCCTAGAGCTTAACTATTTAGCTCAGACTGGCCTTGAACTTGCTCCACAATCCAGGCAAATGTTGAACTTCAATCCTCCCACCTCAGTTTGTCAACTGCCAGGCCCTGCAAGCATGTTCTCCCATGTCTGCCTGAATCCACCACTCTTTGTAGTATTTTAAGACAGAACCAATATTAAATATAAACCATTGGCATTAACATGACGGTAATGCATTTGCAGGAAGCATAGGATCCAAGGAGAAGGCCTAGTGAGCTGGTCCACCTGTCCCCTTCCTTCAAACCAACTGTGCGTGGCAAAGGCCACATAGCTGAGAACAGTCCCCTGAGTGTTAGTCAAAGCGCGGATGGAATGAAGCTAAGCAATTGTGACATTTACATGATCGTGGGGATGGGGTGGCCTAGCGTCTCCTCTATTCTGTCCTGACTATAAATAATTCAAGTGAAAAACTCTAATGGCTGCATAGCTAGTCTACTGCACATGGATTTTTCTCCTCGTGGAGGAGGGGGAGCTGGGGAATCAAGGCGGAGGGAAGAAAAATGGCTGTGAATTCTGGACTCTCAGCCCTGCAGGGCATCCTGGAAGAGGCCAATGAAAATTGCTGATCTGAAGTTGTTTGTGACAGATGCTTCCCAGGGAATGGAGTTCTGTGGTCTTCCAGATCATTATAAACAGTATGTGCCAAAGTCTAGAAGATTCATCGGAGCTCACCGGTTATCGTTATCATAGCGTTATATAAAAATAAGGACCCTTTTCATGAGAAAGTTCCAGACTCTCTATCTTAGGTATCTTAGGTAACAGGGTAGATCAAGTCGCTGTGGACCATTAGTGACATAGTGTAGGGACAGGATCTAATATGGTTTGAGGTACAAAACTTAGCACTGTCATCAAGGGCACACGAGGAAACAGTCCACATATGACATGCAGCCAGACAGCCAAGCCAACCCAACCCAGGAAGCACACCCAACAATCACCTTGTTCATCTTCTCATGATGACCTCATAGGGTCCCAGGGACACTATCTTAGATTCAAAACAATGTACACAATACTCTTTGATGTATGACCTGAGTCTGGATTTGAGCCCATAGCAGGAGATTGCAATAAAAGCCAGTTGTCTCTCTCCCTGGTCTTAGATTTTCCAATCCCTTTGAAAGTCCACTGACCTGGGACAATGAGGGCTGGGATTGGGACTAGTTGCTGGGGCTAGAAAGGATGCTCTCCTCAACATTCTCTGCCTTCTTCCTTCCTTCCTTCCTTCCTTCCTTCCTTCCTTCCTTCCTTCCTTCCTTTCTTTTTGATTCCATCCTTTCAGATACTAGATCACCTGTCATGTAAACTTTGAGACAGGAGCAGGTATGGCCGACACCTAGTCGATGTCCTGGTCCCTGCATGTAGGTCACCCAGAACGTCTTGCAATCGCTGAGCTTGTCCAAGAACTCCTGAGAACAGCAGTTCACCTCAGTTCTTATTTCTAGCTTACAGGATGGGAGAGCGTGAACAAGCAAGCAAATGCTATTATTAAAGATTACAAGCTTAACATGTTTTGGCCTGCCAGATGATGTAGGGTGGTTTTACCCGTCCCATATGGAGACAGTCTTGTTCTTCAAGGTGAGATAAAGGGTAGAGGTGAGAAGGCTACCCATGCAGGGCTTACTCCTTTTCTCCTGAGTTGGGGCAAGGACTCTTTCAAATACAACAGGGAAAGGTAGGGAAGTCATGCATATTCTTCGGAGGTTGATTCCCCATCTCTGCGGGAGATGGATTCTGGGAGTCAGAGTGCAGGCAGGTAGGATATACAGTCTTTTAAGAAAATGTTCCCTATGTTTATACCTTAGATGCAATGTCTCCATGGCAATCTCTTATAGTTGTCATGTGGAACTTGCAAGCATTCTGGAAGCCATCGTTAACAGTTCCAGGGTGGAGTCCTGACTGGGGATTAGATCTACCTCCAGGGACAGTGAGGGGGATAGCTTGTTTGAAGATGACAGGGTTCAGAGGCAGCCTGTCTTTCTGTCCCAGGTCAAATGCTGTCCTATTGTCTGACATTCATAGATGCCTGGGGGTGTGGAGCTGAGCTGGTAGCAAGTATGAGCCAGTCACCGAGTCACCTCATGGCCGGGCAGCCTCTGTCACCGATTCCTAAGGCAGCAAAGGCTGAGGCTCCTGCCTCTCCTACAGAGGGTGCCTTAGAGAGTATGGGAGACAGAACTTTCTGGAACCATCAGCCAACCAGCTCCTCCCTCCCAGTTACTGTCCTGAGAATGTTAGGGGGTCATGAACCTCGGGGTAACATTTGTGTGAACAGACCTGGGAGTGGGGCTGCCTGGAAAAGAATCCCGACACCCTAAATACGTCAAAGACAGATAATACAAGCAAAGCAGTTAGCAGGCAGGCCAACGAAATGCCACTAGACCTGGTTTCTTGCCCTGCTGTATTCAGTCGCTGGTTGCCGCAGACGAGGAGGATGCTGAGAGACTAACTTCTGAGCCATCGGAGAGAATCTGATGGCTGTTTTCCTATCATTTCTTCCATGCAATTGGGAAAGATGCTGGAGGGTTCGGTTTTGCTTTTTGTTTTTAAAGGGAATGGGTGCTCGTGCCCTTTATATTATTACATCTCCATTCATTGCTAAAGGAATCTAAACTCTTCATCTTTGGGGATCAGCCTCCTTCGGTATGGGGCAGATGTTGCAGAAAGCAACATTTGAAGACATCTGTATGTCCCCCCTCAGTAGCTAATCTCAGCTGCAGCATGGCTTCCGCCCCCTTTCGGGATCTTAGAATCCTGTACTTCCAGATGCATTCGCCTGGTTTCTCCAGCATGCTCCCGAGAGGATGCAGTTTGGAGTTTCAACCATCAGCAAGCGATAGGGAAGCATTGCCACTGCCAGCTATGCCTGCCTTCTCGCTCACACCCGGCAGAGAGAAGGCGATGGCTCAAGGAAGAAACTTAGGGGGTGGGAAGTTGTGCGGTGTATTAATATTCTGTGTCTCTTCCTGTTCTAGTGCAGGAGTCTGGTCCTATGGGGACCATGGTGACTCAGCCTAGGGAAGAAACGGAAAGGGCAGGTTTGCAGAGGGCACCGTGAGAAAGGCAGGCAGGCTGCTGCCTGGATGTGCCAGACTCCAGGCAGTTTTATGAAGTGACTCTGTGCCCCTTCGGGCTCTTGGGACCTCTGACTTGCTCTCTCTTGCCTATGCTATGGCTCAAACCTAGTATGACTTGTGCTCTTAGTGAATATTCACACCCTACAGTGGGAAAATATCGACAGCCGCCCTCCACACTACTGCGTGGAGGGCTGTAGAGGTGAGCTAGAGGAAGACCCTAGAAGGAGAACTTGCATGATCCAAGTCTAAGGCGGCAGTAAAGAGGGAGAAGGGAGGGAAGCTAGGCTAGAGGAATAGGCATCGCACCAGAAAAACCCTACCTGGCTGTAGGAGGGGGTGAGAGAGAGAGAGAGAGAGAGAGAGAGAGAGAGAGAGAGAGAGAGAGAGAGAGAGAGAGAGNGAGAGAGAGAGAGAGAGAGAGAGAGAGAGAGAGAGCCTCAATGTGGCTGGAGGAAAGAGTAAGGAAGGAGGAAGGAGAATCAGGAAGCTTCCGCCTGAGATCCAAAGAAGCGGGGGCAGGACAATTTCACTACAGAGATAAAGACTTGGGCTCAGGGAAACACAAAGGGAACTAGCACATCTATAGATGACAGGCAATCTGACCACTCACACTTGAATTTATAGTGAATCTAGGAAAACTGAAAGAAATGAGTCGCAGCCTGCTGCTGAAAACAGACCCCAATGGAAGTGTCCTCTGTGATCAGGAGTCAAGTCTCCCACACATCAGCCACGCCTACTAAACACCACGCGCGCGTGCTCTCTCTCTCTTTTTTTAACGAGTCACTGGCACAATCTGAATATCTTGAGATATTAAGCAAAATCCAGCCCATACAGCCAAGTGATCTTTCCAGCTCTTCTGCTTCAGGCTCTAGGTCTCTTTCTTTTAGCTGGGGAAAGACTAAGAAAGTCCGAGATGAGGGAAGGGTTTAGGTGTACACCAGTCTTAACTTACAGATGTTGTCTAGCATGGAGACTCAGAGGGGCTCTGTTACTTTGGATGCCCGGGGTGTGGGCCTCCTTGCCACCAGGCTCAATTCTTCCCCTCCCCCAGTAGCTTCACCCTTTGCTCCCAAGAAGCAGGGATGGGTGTGATTTAGAGGCCAAATTCCCGTCCAAAGTAAGCGGTTAGGGAAGAACAGCATCAAACACGGAGGAGTCTCTTATCTGTCTATGCTTCGGGTTACAGACACACCCGGGCTATGAATTATTTTTTCTTTTCTCTAATGGTGGCACAGGCAAGAAAAGCTGGGAGCCAGGCTCTCTGCAGATTCCAAGATGCTGGTGCGGGATGGACTTCAGAAACAGAAAGCCAAGTGCCAAGGAAACCAACCGAGAGCGCCCCAGCTCTTCCGACAGGAGTCCTGTAGAAAAGGCAATAAGACCAGCAGTGCTGCAAGGAGCTTGAGCCCTGCCTAATGGCTTTCCCCCTCGTGCCTTGGGGGGAGGGGTCTCCATGGGGGTGGAGGAAGGAAGCCAGGGTGAGATGGAAAGTCCCCTTTCCTGTCGCAACCCAGAGGTCAACCTCAGCAGGGAGTTTCTTTGGGTCCCTGGGTTGAAAGAATCGGGGCATGGATGGAGGTGAGTGTTGTTCGTACTTGTCTTTTCTTTCTCGCTCTGTGATGCCACCGCGATACTTGGATGGCTACTGGAATTCCAAGGCGAGAAGAAAGCAGTATTTTTTCCCCCCTTCGGAGTTGCTACTGGCGGTTGAAGCAATAATTGAGAACTCCCGGGTATTTATTGCATTGGGAAACAAAACCATGAAAGCATTTGAAGACAGCCCTTTAGTGTCCCTGCCAAGGAGATGGAGTTGATCCGTGATCCCGGTTACCCTGCAAACTTGAGTTCTTTACTGAACTGTACCAACGACTGCATCCATCCATAGGTCCAGATCTCCGGTGTGGAGGAACAGAGTCTGCCCGCGGGGCATGCACATGCGCAGTGAGCTGGCAACGCGGTTGTGGCTGGTGGGAGGCTGCTACTCCATGCCGCTCCGCAGGATCTGGTTGGCTGCAATCAGCATGACGCTTATGATGAAGGCCATGGCGAAGGCGCATATGAGGCTCTTGCGGACGCAGGTCTGCCGGTTCTGCTTCTGGGAATGAACTGGGGGAAGGGGTGGGAGGAGAGAGAACAGAGAGATAGCTTGAGACAGCTGTATGTTTTCTACACAGCATAGACTGTGGCTGGTCTAACCAACTTAGGGGATGGATACTATGGGGCTCTTAGCAACTGCTGAGCAGAAACTTCTGGCAAAAAATATAAGATGGTAAACCATCCTTACCAGAACTGTGGTCCGTGAGATGTTTAGAGAAAGGTTTAGATATCTGGATATAATAGACCTACAGTGAGTCTCAGAGACAACAATTTCTGTAACATTCTAGAATGAGTTTCCTGAAAGACACCATGCAGCCATTATCACCCCCTTTCTGTAACCAGCACTGATAGAATGAGGTCTGGAAGCTTCCGGCATATGGTATGTGTGTGTGTCTTGTTTGTACTTGTCACATGGCTGCCCAAGAGGACAGTCCATCTTGTTTGTTGATACACTCTGACCAGCTGGGAATTTGCCTAGTAGCCTAGGCTGGCTGTGTAGCGAGCCCCAGCAATCCACCTGTCTACCTCCTCAGTCCTGGGATTATAAGCACACGCTACCACATCTATGTGAAAATCAGGTTCTCCTGCCTGCAAGGCAAACATTTTACCAAACCAAGCTGGCTCCCTGGTGTGCTTTTGGAGACTCAGTCACCTCTCAATAGTGCCACCACTTGGGGACCAAGTCTTCAACATAGGAGCATCAAGAAGACACCTCATAGCTAAACAGGACATGGTGGGAGGTTGATACAAAAGGCGCTGTCCTGTTCATTGTGGAGTCGCTAAATCAGGTCACAGGGAGGGAGTCTGGGAGTTCGCATCTTAACAAGCTCTCCCAGGGGCTGGGCAACTTTCGGTAGATTTGATAGGCCTGGATGGAGGTCAAATTGCCAGGGACAAAAGAGGGAAGTGTGAGCATGCGTGTGTGCATGCGTGTGTAGTGTCTGTGGTTTTTGCTTGGGCTGTTGGGAAACATGGTCTTTCAGATTTAACTGCTAAGAAGACTAGGGACTTGGGCTAAGACGTGGTTAGGAAAGTGTTTGCTGTGCAAGCAAGAGGACCTGAGTTCAATCCTCAGCAACCACATAAAGAACTGGCCATGGTAGCAAATGCTTGTGGTCCCAGAGCTGAAGAGAGAGGGGCAGGTAGGTCCTGGGGCTCCCTGGCCATCCAGCCCAGCATACTTGATGAGTTCCAGACCAGCCAGGCGGGTGGTCTCTATGTTCTTGCACATCCACATAACACACACTCACATACGTGTGAGTGTGCACCAAGAAGACTGGCAAAACCAGAGGTGGTGGTGCATTACAATGCTAGTTACATGAAGGCAGTCAGGAGAATTGTGAGTTTGAGGCATGGGTTGGCTACATGGTAAGACTCTGTCTCAAAAAAAAAATAAAGCACTTTTTGAAAAGTAAGAAAGAGAGGGAGGGAGAGAGAGAAGAAGGAAGGGAGAGAGAGAAGGAGGGAGGGAGGGAGGGAGGGAGGGAGGGAGGGGGGGAGGGAGAAAAAAAGCAGGCTAGCAAGATGGCCCATGGGTAAGGAGCTTGCCATCTGGCCTGACCACCTGAGTTTGCTCCTGGAGACCCACATGGTACAAGGGTGAAAACTGATTCCTGAAAGTTGGCCTCTGACACCCGCAAGAGCAACCTCCCCCACACCATTAACACAATAAATTAAATAAGTAAATAAATAACGTTTAAAGGAAGCAAATACATAGAAGACTGGAAAGAGGAATAGACCAGTCGGGCCTCTCAAGAACAGGAAGCCCAGTGTCATGCTCCGGTGTCTCCCGCCATGTTGGGACTCCCCTGGGCCCTGTGGAAATAACACAGTAGGAATCAGGCCATGTTTTCAAAGCCAAAAAGAGCCTTCCCTGGGAGAAAGGGCCCAAGGGTTTATGAAGGATCTCTGAAAATTACTGTCAAGCCAGATTCACCGTGAGCCTGTGCCCCCAGCCAAGGCTCTGGTTCCCGCTCCAATTTGCCGAGATCCTCTACCCAGAATCCCCTAAGTCTCGTCTTGTTATCGTTAATCCTCCTGGATCCACCAGGCTTGTGCTTCCCCTGGGTGATTTAGGAGTGTTTTTGTGGTTCGATTCTCCAATTCCTGATTAACTCTGGGTTTTAAGCTCTTAGCTGAAGGAGGAAGTTTTGTTTGGTGTGGAGATAGGCTTCTTCTGGGAGTAGGCACACTGAAGGAACAAAATGCCAGCTCTTAGGGCAAAGGCGATGGCGTTTAAGAAGGAAAGGATGGGGCTCAGTTGGTGAAGTGCTTGCCCAGCATGCTGACGCCCTGGGCTCCATCATAAGTGCTGCATTAAGAAAGGGTGGGGTGCACACCTGCAAACTCAGCACCCAGGAGGTGGAGGCAGGAGGGTCAGTCGTTCAAGGTCATCCTTGGCTACACATTTGCAGTTCAATTTTTTGTATTCCCGGGGATACATGAGACCCTAGCTAAACAAATGATGAACCAGGAAAAAAAAAACCTGCAAATGTGTTTGTGGCTTGTTGAGGACCAGCTGAGGTATTCTGGGCCTGTGCCTATGCAAAAACTGTCCTGCCACACTCCATCCTGAAGGTCTGCGGAAACCTTCAGCCACAGAAAATGCTGGCCCAAGGGGGAATGTGTTCATAAAAACCTCTCTTTTTGAAGGATACTCGGGAAACAAAATAACAGGTGACAGGCTTTTATTTCCCTGTTAAGTTGTGGCTATGATGTGTCTCCTACACGCTGATGTGTGTGAACACGTGGTCCCCTGCTGGTGGTGCTGTCTGGGGACCCTTCGGAGATGGGAGTGAGTCACTCAGGGGGTGGACACAGCCACACTTCCTGTCTTCCTGATCCTGGCCTCCCTAAGCAAGGTACTCATGTCTGCAGTGATGAGCTGCCTCTACCCGGAGCCCTGCCCCTCTGAGGGACTGTATTAAACCCTGAGACCAAATAAATCTGCTCTCCCTTAGATGACTTCCTGTGAGGATTCAGTCACACAGAAGAGAAAGGTGACTAACATATCCCACCAGGGCCGCTTCCTCTTTGATCTCGGAATCCTTCAAAGCCTGGGAAGGGAGAGATAAGAGGTGCCTGAGAATCCAGACAGGCGTGTCCAGCCTTCTGACACCCTGGAACAATGCTGTCATCTATAAAGTTCATGCTAGACAACTGTGCTATTAGTTGTTGTTGTTGGTTTTTTTTTTTTTTAAATCATGCCTGCAAGCAATACAATGTTTTAACTAACTTCACAGTTTCGTGTTGGGCTGTGTCTGTAGCTATCATCAGTTGCAAGCCGGGCATGCCAAATAAGCTAGAACAGCTGCAAACTGGGCATGACACAGTTAGAACAATGTCCTATAAGCGGAGGAGGCCTTCTAGAACATTCTGAGGCCATAGTAACTTGGAAACAGAT
This sequence comes from Alexandromys fortis, assembly GCF_014885135.2. Lineage (NCBI taxonomy): Eukaryota > Metazoa > Chordata > Mammalia > Rodentia > Cricetidae > Alexandromys > Alexandromys fortis. Next base: position 4,082,457 of record NW_026068043.1, read on the forward strand.
CTGAACTGAAACCTGTAAGTCCAGCTCAGTACCGGGTGGAAGATTGTTTTGCAGTGAACCCGGACATCACCAGAGAGCAGAAATTGTACGATGGAGCAAAAATATAATGTCTTTTGTGGCTGAACCTAACACTCAATTTCCTTATCTATAAATTGGGGATAATAAGAGTCACCTTGGAAGAGATTTGAAGACAAGAAAGAATTTAACTTCGAGAAAGGACATTGCTTGTGCCCAATTCCAACTGACTTTCTCCTTTAAAAACCCAAGCTGGTTTATTTCATACATGTGGGTGTGTGTGTGTGTGTGTGTGTGTGTGTGTGTGTGTGTGCGCGCGCGCACGCAAGTGTGTGAACAACCACCTTGGATGTCTTTCCCTAAGTACCACCCACCTTCTTGTTGAGACAGGAACTTGTCATTTAGGTTAGACTGACTAGTTGTGTCCCTACTTCTGCAGCATGGGGTTACAGGAACATGCCACCATGTCCTGCCTAGCTCACGCAGATTCTGGGGATGGAATGTAGGTCCTTATACTTGCAAGGCAGATACTCTATAGACCAAGCCATCTCCCTAGCCCTAGAATTCATGTTGAGTTATTGGACATCCCTCAATGAGTTGGTTATCATACTGATTTTATGTGCATGGCGGACGCAGACTTGGATCTCGCACAGGCTGGGTGTGGTGTCTTTCGATAGATGCAGGGCCTCCGGGGCCAAGCAGCAAACGCCAATGGCATTTGACAAATCACAGAGATGAGATTTGAGCCCATGGTTTGCTCTGCCTTACAAGCTCAAAAACCTCTGTATACACACTCCCTGACCCTCTGCTTGATGACAGCGAACAGGTTTCAGAGACTTGGTGTGGCCGGCAGGGGCCTGAGCCAGGACCTGGTTCATTTCCTTGCAACCTTCTTAAGGCCCATCGTCGGCAATTCTATATTTGCTTTGCATTATATTGCATCAAATAAATATTATGTATTCTTAGTGTCTATTCTTTTCTTTCTGAGTCCTGGCCTTGAACCCAGAGCCTCTTGTATGCTGGAGAAGTCACTGCTGCTGAGCTACAGCCTCTGAGCCACAGTTTCACCCCTTGTTTGTTTTATTTTGTAACTTGATATCATTGTTTTGGAGACAGTATCTATCCTACTATGGAGTCCAGGATTTCCTTCAGCTTGCAGCAACTGAAGCCAGAGGCTGCCTCAGCCTCTCAGACTGTCTGGGATTTAGGCACGAGGCACCACGGTATGTTTATTTACTTAAAGATTTATTTTTGTTTTATTTATGTGTATGCATGGGTATACCATGTGGTTGTGAGTTCCCAAGGAGGCCAGAAGAGGGAGCCAGATCCCCTAGCGCTGGAGTAGCAGGAAGTGTGAGCCGCTCAATATGGGTGCCAGGAACTGAACTGCTTTGCAAGAGAGCAGCATGTACTCTTAATCGCTGAGCCACCTCCCCTGTCCTTCCCTTTAGATCTGTACTTATTAACCTTGCTATGTCCCCAGCAGGCTTTGAACTTACTATATCTCTCAGTCTGGCACTTAGGAGCTCTGAGAAGGTCTAGACTCTGAGCTTTAGTTTCGCTTTCTGTAAAAGGAGCTAACAACAGGAGTCCTAGGCACTAAAAGAATTAATTCAGAAGCTGGGGACATGGTTCACATTCCATCGAGTGCTTGTCACACATGTGTGAGGACCTGGATTGAATCACCAAAACCTATGTAAAAAGCTGGGCCGGATGACACCTGAAGTCCGGTTTCACAGGCCTGAACTCCCAGTACTGGGGAGGTAGAGACAGGTGCATTCCTGGGGCTCACCTGCCAGTCAGTGTAGCTGAATTGCTGAGCACCAGGCTAGTGAGAGAAACCTATTTCTGGAAAGGTGAAGATTGAAACCTTAAGGTGACCTCTGGCCCACACACATGTATACACACACATGCATAAAACTTAAAAATAATCAAATCGTCTGGGCAGTGGTAGCCCATGTCTTTAATCCCAGCACTCGGGAAGCAGAGGTACGTGGATCGCTATAAGTTCGAGGCTAGCCTGGTCTACAGAGTGAGTTCCAGGACAGTCGGAGCTACACAGAGAAACCCTGTCTCGAAAAGCGAAAATGAATAAAATAAAAATAATGAAGCAAAACCAAATCATCACAAAGATTGCTGAGCTGTCCCGACTGAGAGCTACGGCCCACCATGAGTGGCAGGAGAAACACCAGCCTGCCTATTTGCCTCCCCTGGGGCTGGAGGAAATGCCTGCTTCTTTATTCTCCCATTCGCTGAGGCTTCCAGTGCAGAGCTGAGCACACCTCCGATGCTTGCAGGCCTCTCCTGCACTTCTTACCTTCATCAGTTCTTCCTGAACTGCCGCCAGGCTCACCTTCCCAGGGCCCTGCTTGGTATGCAGCACCGCTCCCTGCAGACATCCTGCTCATTCCTGCTATGGCTGCCATCCCAGGAGTCGCAGTCTCCAGCTGCCCTGCTCAGCTGGAAAGGCCACATCTCACTCCTAGACCCTTCTTGCTGACTTTCCCACATCCCTTCCCTTCCCTACTCCCTTTCTCCTTTCTTATTCTCTCCTTCCCTCCCTTCTTCCCCTTTTCCTTTCCCTTCCCCTTTTTACCCTCCCTTCCGTTCTTTCATTTTAGCGTAGTGCTGGACTATTGAGCCTGGGGCCCCACACATCTTAAGCATACTCCCTACCACCTAGCTCCCTCCTTTATTTTAATAACCCGATGCTTAATATCTACTTCTTATTAGTCTAGATGCACAGTTCACATATCAAAAACAACACACTTCTAAAGCTGTGTAGCCATCCTCGCTGTTTAACACAGAAACATTTCTGCCACCCGAAGAAGAGACCCAATGCTCAGGAACATCATTCTCCTCTGTCCCCAGCCCCAGGCAGTCACTGACCTTTCTGGTCCTGTGGATTTGTCTGCTGCACGTGTTGTTTGTTGCATGGCAAAACACTGCAGACTGTGGACTCTTGTGTCTCCTTCTGTCTACTTTACAGACTGGAGGTTTGTCTGTACATGGGTTGCCTCAGCATTTCATTTTTTTAAAACATTTGAGACAGTGTCTCATGTAGCCCAGGCTCGCCTCGTTCTCGCTATGCAGCCAAGGATGACCTTGAACTCCTGATCCTCATCAGGTCTGGCATTATGGCCATGAACCCATATGCCTGGTATCATCCCATTTCTTTCTACTGATTAATAATATGACATGATACATTTTGTTTTTAAGTTCATTATTTTAGGGCATTTGGATGGTTTTCATTTTTTGGTCTAATTTGAACATTTGTGTACATGGGTTCTTTTGTGTGTGTGCTTGTGTATGTATGTGTGCAAATGTACACGTGTGTAGGTGCTTTCTGTTTGAGGGCATGTGCGCATGTATTCACATGCACATGGACGCTCCAAGCTAATATAGATTTCTTGGGAAGCATTTTATCCACTGAATCATCTCCACAACCCTCATGTACATGTTTTCAGATAGCCCTGCCTTCTGAGGTCCCCTGGCTACAAACTTAGGAGTAGGGTGGCTGTTTTATATATTAATCCCATGTTTAACCTTGGCGAGTTGGCTCTGTCAGGGGTCATGCTATATAGACTGTTTTTATGTCCATCTTCCCATTATATTTCAAGCATTCTTTTTAGTAATCAACAGATCAAGTGAGCAAGTGGGCTGCAGGAGGCTGTGCAGGATGTACCAGTTTGAGCTTCTGTTTTCTTATCCCCACCCCTATCCCCCAACTTGTTAACCAGCCCTATAAACCAGTGGACTCTGTCTGCTGGCAGGACCTGGGTTTGCAAGGGTGTCCTTTATAGACAGTCTGTCTTTGCACTTCTTATTTTCACACCAACTCACACAGCTCCACTTGGCAAATGACAGGGTGGCTCTGGGATTCTTCCCTTAGACACAGGAGTCTGCACAGATGTTGACACTGGCTAGCTGGGCAACTATGTGGTCTAATGAGTTTGCAATCCATCTGGTTCTGTGTGGATGCTGGCAACTGGGCAGCTTGTCTGTAGAGCTAATGGATTGAGGGTGAGGAGAACTGACTCATGAGCCTGGTGCAGATCTTCCGTTCTAGCATTCCAGTAGGAACTCTGAGTTTCAGGAATGGGTATACGAAGTGGGTGAAACCAATTCCAGCTCCTGTGATTCTCAGGATGAGCAGGGACCACCCAGTTTGGAAGCTATAATTGCTTTCAGATCCTTTTGGTTAGATACTTTGAGTGTCCTTGAGTTGTGAATGTGAGATGTCCCTCACAGGCTGGTGTGTTTGAACATGTGGTCTCCACTAGGTGGTGCTATTCAATCTGGGGGAGAGTGTGGAACCTTTAGGAGATGGGCCTTACAGGAGGGATCGAGTATTGCTGGGAGGGGACATGAGGTTTTGAAACCAAACCCCACTTCCTGTCCACTCTCTGCTTTTTGGTCTATCGAGATATGAGGTGTCTCAGACACAGGCTCCTACTAACATGAACAACATCATGCCTTCCCCACCCTGGTTCTTTAAACTGTGAGAGAAAATAAGCCCTTCTCCATCAACCTGTTTTTTCTTAAGTGTTTGATCTCAGCACTGAGCAAAGTAATACCCGGTCTAGGAAATTGGCTCTTGACACAAATAGAGCAAACTGAAAAGGACTTTTCTTTTTACTTTTTTTTTTAAATTTATTTATTTATTTATTAAAGATTTCTGTCTCTTCCCCACCGCCGCCTCCCCTTTCCCTCCCCCTCCCCCAATCAAGTCCCCCTCCCTCGTCAGCCCAAAAAGCAATCAGGGTTCTCTGCCCTGTGGGAAGTCCAAGGACCACCCACCTCCATCCAGGTCTAGTAAGGTGAGCATCCACGAAACTGCCTAGGCTCCCACGAAACCAATAGGTCCAGTAGAATCAAAAACCCGTTGCCATTGTTCTTGAGGTCTCAGTAGTCCTCATTGTCCGCTGTGTTCAGCGAGACCGGTTTTGACCCAGGCTTTTTCAGACCCAGGCCAGCTGGCCTTGGTGAGTTCCTGATAGAACATCCCCATTGTCTCAGTGTATGGGTGCACCCCTCGCGGTCCTGAGTTCCTTGCTTGTGCTCTCTCTCCTTCTGCTCCTGATTTGGACCTTGAGATTTCAGTCCGGTGCTCCAATGTGGGTCTCTGTCTCTGTCTCCTTTCATCGCCTGATGAAGGTTAATATTCAGGAGGATGCCTATATGATTTTCTTTGGGTTCTCCTTCTTATTTAGCTTCTCTAAGAACCCGAATTATAGGTTCAATGTCCTTTATTTATGGCTAGAAACCAAATATGAGTGAGAACATCCCATGTTCCTATTTTTGGGTCTGGCTTACCTCACTCAGGATGGTGTTTTCTATTTCCATCCATTTGCCTGCAAACTTCAAGAAGTCCTTGTTTTTTACTGCTGAGTAGTACTCTAATATGTATATATTCCATACTTTCTTCATCTATTTATGCACCTGTGTATATGCCCAAATGTGCAGGTTGTTAGATCTCCTGGAGCTGGAGTTACAAGTGGTTGTGAGCTGCCCTCAAATTTGAGCAGTATGTGTCCTTAACCACTGAGTCATCTTTCCAGTAAAGATTTAAAGATTTATTCTGTGTGTGTGTGTGTGTGTGTGTGTGTGTGTGTGTGCGCGCGTGCGTGCACGCATGCTTATATGCCTTTGCACACAAAGGCCAGAGGAGGGCATCTGATCCCTCAGAGCTGGAGTTGCAGGTAAGCATTTGAAGCCAATGTGTTTTTGCCCTGGGATCTAAGCTCCAGTCCTTACGATTCCACAACGAGCTCTATTAACCACTGAGCTATCACTCCAGCCGGAAAGGGAAGATAGAACTCTACCTTGATGATATTAGGTAGCATTACCAGGAGAGACCTACAGGGGGAGATAGAGGATGGAACTGTAGGGAGTGGAATGAAGTTGGCGTTTTATGATGTTTTTGTGCATCATAACTCTGCTTGTATAATTCAAAGCCGGTTCACTTGGTACCACAAAACCTCGCTCTCCTCCTCTTGACTCTTAAGCTCTTTGGACAGCTGTGCCTCACTTCTGAGGGTCCTACCCTGGGCTTCTGGTGTACAAGTAACACTTTGTGTTGACCTAACTGTCCTTCCCTTCCTGTTGATGGTATCTTGCACATTCTGTTTCTGGGATCTGTAATGCTCCATGCAGTGAGACTCTCAACCCAAGACTTCACCTTCTACCCCATCACAAGCCAGTAGGACCAAGAATGGTACACAGCTCTTAGTATGTCTGGGGGTGGACATGGGAATCAAATAGGTTTGAGAAAGGGCCCTTTGGGGGGATAAGAAAGAGTCCTGGGAGGGGGAATCCTGTTATCTTCTGAGCTTGGCCAAGAACGAAGCCAATAGAGAGGAAGAGAGAGTGACAGTGAGAAGGCAAGATGCAGGGAAGGAGGGGGGAGAATGGAGGGGGAGGAAGAAGAAGGGGGAGAAGGGGAAAGAGAACGAATGATGAAGAGAGGAAAGATAAGGAAGAGGAGTGAGAGGAGCTGTTCTGCATACTTATCAAAACCAATTCTCTGGGTCTTTGGTGTCTTAGGATCTCAATTGGTCCTCAGAAAATCTGTGTACAAAGTTGTTGTAGAAAACCTAGTGGGACCCCAGATTGAATAAAAATTCCTCACTTTCCAACTGACGCCCTAAGTCTGTTTTCAAGTGCTGCTAAGTTTTCCGCAGGCTACCAGGGTCAGCTTCACATTTACCTCCCGCTCAAGCCAAAGGCTTAGGTTTAATTTCAGGAAAGTCACAGGGCAGGCCAGCTGGAAGCAGATGGTCTGGGTGACATCTTGTGCCCTTTTCATTTGGATGGGCCCAGCGCATCCATAATGAACTCCCAGGTGACAAGGGAGGTGGCATCATCCAGGTGAGCACTTGCTGACCGGACAGGAACGTTGTGACTTCAGAAGGGATGACTGCCCTGGTGACCTTGGATTTGACTACAGAATTCTCCCTGATCTCCTACTGTGCCCCGACATGTGTGTATCTAAGTATAACTGCCAGTGTAAACTATTTGAATTGAATAGATAAGAAGAAACAAAACTCAGAGAGACCAAATGACAAGACCACAGAGCATATCAAACATTAGAAAATACCAGTTAAGCCAGGTATGGTGGCACATACCTTTAATTCAAGCACCTGGAAGGCAGAGGCAGGCAGATCTCTTTGAGTTTGAAGCCAGCCTGGTCTACAGAGCGAGTTCTAGAACAGCCAGGGCCACACAGAGAAACTCTGTCTCAACAAGCCAAAAACCAATTTAAAAAAAAGAATGAATAAATAAATAAATAAATAAATAAATAGAAAATCGTAAGTCTATGAGACCTTCATGTTCAAGCCTTATCACAGCCAGGACAGAACTGTGTCCAAGTACTCCAGAGATTGACCTTCCTTGACCTTTGCTCCTCTTTAATCAGATGGAGACTCAGGGGCACAGAGAGGCTCAGCCATCTCTTCCCTAGAAACTACTTATTTCTCAGTGTCCTAGTTTCGTCTCTGTTGCTGTGACAGATGCCTGCAGGAAAAAGCGACTTAGGGAAGGAAGGGCCTGCTTTGGCTCCCAGTCTCCAGTTATAGGCCAGCGTTGTGAGGAAGTTACAGGAGGCACGCGAGACATCATATCTGCTACCGAGAGCAGAGAGAGAAAGTGCATGGGTCCTTGCTTGCCTGTTCTCAGCTAGCTTTCTTCTCTGTTTTACAGTTCAAGACTCCGTGCCCCAGGAATGATGCTACTCACAGTGTCTGGGTCCTCTCCTATCAGTTGGCTTAGCTAAGACAATCCCCCGCAGACACCTGAGTAGATAATCCCACACTGAGAATCTCCTCTCAGGCGACTGTAGGTTGTGACAAGTTGACAATTAAAAACTAACCAGACGGGACAGAGGTTTAAGAACATGTACTTCTCTTAAGAACTACAGTTTGACCAGGCGGTGGTGGCACACACCTTTCATCCCAGCACATGAGAGGCAGAGACAGGTGGATCTCTGTGAGTTCGAGGCCAGCCTGGTCTACAGAGTTCCAGAACAGCCAGGGCTGTTACACAGAGAAACCTTGTCTCGAAAAACCAGAAAACAAAAAACAAAACAAACAAAAACCCTACAGTTTGGTTCCAGCACCCACATCAGGCAACTGCCTGTAACTCCAGGGGACCAGAGCTCTTCTGGCTTCCAAAAGCACTCTACTTATGTGCACACAGATACACACACAATTGGAGATAAAAATATTAAAAAAGCTAACCATCGCACCCAGGCGGTGACTTTTGTTTCGCTTCCACTCCGGTGCCTGTTGTCAGAATGTCTAGGGGAGGTCTGCAAGGTGGGACCCCAGGGACAGAAAACAGAGAGCGGGGAACTCTTCCCGAGAGGATCACACAACCCTGCTGCTCTTCTCTACTTGGCTTCCAGACACCATTCGGTTTCACCAGCAGTAAGAGAAAACGGAAAAGGACAATGGGATGCTACTTGACAGGGAGATTTTGGAATGGCTCCGGCAAGGGACCTCTAGAGACAAATGAAGAAACCAGGGGACTGGGGAGATGGCTCGGTCAGAAAAGTTCATGGAGACCTGAATTGACGATCCCCTAAGACCCATGAAAATGGCAAGCACGACAGAGCACATCTGTCATCCTGCTGCTGAGGAGAGACACGGCAGGATCTCTGGGGCTTGCTTGCCAGTCAGGGTAGCTGAGTGAACGGACTTCAGTTTCAGCAAGAGACTCTGACCCAAAAATAAGGTGGATGGTCACAGGATGTCAATACCTGGCCTCCACATACACAAATACAAAAATAATATTAATTAAAAAATTAATCAACCTCAAGAAGCCTCAGCATTGAGGATGTAATAAAAAACTTTGCTGATGGCTAAGTATGATATTTTAATGTAATTACCACATACCAGTTTCCTTCTATTCGTTAGACCAGCTGTTTTCCTCTAAAATACTTTTTTTTAGCTGTGTGTGTGGTGTGTGTGTGTGTGAGCGCGCGCGTGCATGCATGCGTGCAAGTTTGTGTGTATGTGTGTGCAGGGGTGTGTGTGATGCAATCACAGGCGCCCTCAGAGTACACAGGAGGGCCTTGGATCCACTGGAGATGAAGATACAGGCGGCTGTGATACACCTGCTGTGGGTGTTGGAACCCAACTTGGGGCCTTTGCAAGCACCATGTCTTCTTAGACACTGAGCCACCTCTCTAGCCCCCCCCCCAAACAGTTGGTTTTCAAAGCCTGAAACAGGGATAGACTTTTAGCTTCCCAGGACCTCTTGAGTGACTAGGAAATAAGCTTTGTGTTGCCCTCATTTTTTTTTTCATGAGGCCAAGAAATGTTGACCCTCCCTGTGTCTCTTCTTGGAGTTCAGATGACTTGCTCCTTCTGATAGCCCTTTGGTCAGGTTGCTGCAAGGGCTCCATCCCTGAGCTCTTTCTGCTCGATGCAGCTGAGAATCCCAGAGCTCATCCTTCCCAGGGATTCTGTGAAGCAGATGTAATTACCCTGACATATGTAGATGAGGGAACACAGAGGAGCTACACAGCTTGCCAAAGGTCATTCAATTAGCCAATGGCAGATTCTGCGTGGTTCCTTCCACCATCCCTGAAGCAGCTAGCCCCCAGTGAGCAACAGCAAATCTCCCCAAAGCCACAGAGCCGACTCCAGACTCAGAATGATCCCAGAAAGGACAAGGTCCATACAAGATCTTCTGAAACTGGAAGTCTGAGCCCTATATGGTGGGATGTGCAACAATCTGAAAGCTCTAGAGATTGAGACAGGAGAATCTTGAGTTTGAATGAGTCTGAGTATAACCTAGGCTAAATATGGAGACTATATCTCACAAGAATGCCAGATAGCAGCAGCAGCAGCAAGGACAAGAAAATCTAACAAAAAGGAGGAGGAGAAGGGAGAGGAAGAGGAGCAGGAGGAGAAGAAAGGAGGAGGGGCAAGGAGGAGGAGGAGGAGGAGGAGGAGGAGGAGGAGGAGGAG
>NW_026068043.1:4092634-4106184 GCF_014885135.2 Alexandromys fortis
AGGAAGGAAGGAAGGAAGGAAGGAAGGAAGGAAGGAAGGAAGGAAGGAAGGAAGGAAGAGGGGCTAAAGCGATGGCTCCATGTTGGCTTGAGGTGCCTGCTGTATAAGATGAGGACTCGAGTTTGATCCCTAGCAGTCACAGAAAGGCTGGCCCAGCACCACAGGTCTCTAACTCCAGCACTGGTGAGGCAGCGAGGGTTGGGCTCTAGGAACTCACTGGTTTTTTAAACGTTGGGACAATGCTGCTTTTTGTCCTGAAGATTGGTAACTATAGGGCATGTGGTGGCCCTGGGTGAACCACCCAGGCAGGTTCACCTACCTCCTTCAAACTCTGTCTGGCAATTCCCCGAGGTCTCGTTCAGACTCTCCTCCTCGTTGATAATGATGTTCTCGATGTCCTTCATCGTCAAGTGGTCCCGGAAGGCATGGTACAGGATGTGCTTCAGCTCCTCCAGGGTGACCCTTTGCATATCAAACTGCAGAGACAAAGAACCGGAAGAGGAGGGCTGTGAAAATGGGTGCGATACTCAGCTGGGGTGCCATTGGCGTGCCCGGAAGCTCCCCGAGAAAATGAGTTTCAGAATACCAGATGAGCAATGTTCCGTCTGCTCGGCTCCCAGCATATGCGCGGTCTTATTGGGGACAGAGTGAGTGAAATATAGCGTCCTTCCTTTAGGAGACAAAGAGTAAAAGCTACTTGCTGGCTGGATTGATCATCGGCCAGCCATCTGCTGTCAACCCTTCGCATTTTAGGTACTATAGTGTGGTGCCATACTTTAGACGGCGCATATGTTTCTAACATTCTATCATTTTGCAAGAAACCAGCCATTCCCATCTTGAGTTTCCACTTTGGACAATGCATATGTTTCCGTTTTTTTTTTTTTTCATCATTTCCGAAGGAACCAGCAATTCCGATTTTGCTTTAAAGTGTGAACTTAGACATGTCTGCTGGGGTTTGACTGTGAATTCCCTCCCCACCATCCCTCCAACAGAGTTACGGGTGTTGGAAGTCTTATCTCAGTGCTATGGTGCTGAGGTAGGGGAAACTTTAAGAAGTGGGACATGGGGCTAGAGAGCTTGTTCTGTGTTAAGAACACTTTCTGCATGTCCAGAGGACCTGAGTTTGGTTACTAAGATCTACATTGGGTAACTCACCACTGTCTGCAACTCCAGCTAAAGGGAATCAGGTTCCTTCTCTTGGTCTCTGAGAGTGCATGCTCACACATGGTGCACATGCATATATTCAGGACCACATACATACACAGACAATAAAGACTGAATTTTTTTTTCAAAAAGGGGTGGAACTTGGTGGCTGGTTAGGTCACTGAAGGGTGCCTCAGTTCCAAGCTAAGTCTCAGGGTTTTTTTTTTCTGGTTGTGTGTGTGTGTGTGTGTGTGTGTGCGTGTGTGCAGGGATGCACACAAGTGAGTCTATGTATGTGTATGCACACACATATATACATGGGTGCACATGCATGTGGAGGCCTGATGTTGTCTGGAGTCATCCTCCACCGCTTTTCCACCTAACTCACTGAGGCAGGCTCTCTCAATCAAATTCAGAGCTTGCCAATAGGGCTAATCCCCCTAGCCAGCTTGCTAGATTCCCTGTCCCCACATCCCCAAGGCAGGATTACAGGTGTGTATGCCACCATGCCAACTGAGCATCTCCCTGGGTACTCAGGCACTGGGCACTGGTCTTCAGGCCTGCATGGTGAGGACTTTAACCACTGAGTTATCTCCCCAGCCCAAGTATAACTGTTATAAAAGCCCGAGTCACTTTCTGACCTCATGTCTTCCCAAATGATCTCTCCTGCATGTATTCCTGCCATTGTGATAATGTCTACCTCAAGGCCTTCCTTAGGGGCAAGGGAGCGGCGGTACCCTGCTCTTGCCTTTCCAAAGCTAGAGCCTGCATCAGTGTCTCCTCTGCAGAAGGGATTCCACTAATGACCTAATACAGTAGAGTCATTATTTTTCTCATTGCTATGACCGAACACCCGGCAAGGCGACATAAGGAAGCATTGGTTTATCTGAATTCACAATTCAAAATGACACAGTCCACCAAGGTGGGGGGAAGGCACCGGCAGCAGGAACTTGAGGCAGCCAGTCACTTTGCATCCAGAATCACAGAGAGAGGGATGCTGGTGCTCAGCTAACTCTCGCCTTTGTATCCAGTCTCAGATCTCAGCTCATGGGATGGAAGGTGGATTCAGCTCCATCAGTGAACCTGACCTGGGAACTTCTTCCCAGACACGCACCAGAGGCTTATGTCCTGTGTGAGTCTGCATCCTATAGAGTCCACAGTCAAGATTAATTAACCATCAAACAAATGAGGATAACGAGGGCCCATGGTTGAAATGAGTACATACAACACTGAAAGTCAAGTCCTACACATTTTGCTCTCCTTCCTGTCTTTTCAAGCATTTAAGAAGCATGCACCTAGTTCTAGGAAATTAAACTGAGTTACTGAAATTTGTTGGGAAAGTCAAGATGATTCAAGTCGAAAGCCCTGTATGAGTCAGAGCAACAGATGAGCCTTTGGATGTTGGATGTGTTTTCTGCATTATAGTTTAGTGACTTGTCACAAAACTAGGTGCAATGTCCCCCTTCACATTGGATAAACGAGGAAAGTAACCCATGTGCAGGAACGAGGCACAAAGAAGGCAGAGGAGAATGATTCTGATGCGGAAATGGGATCCTCCTGTCTTAGTTAGGCTTAACTGTCAACTTGACACAGCCTAGAGTCTCCTGAGAAAGGAGTCTCAAAGAGAGGGATGGTCCAGATCAGATCAGATCAGCCTGTGCAAATATTTATGGGGAACTGTCTTGACTGTTAATGGATGGTGTGTGTGTGTGTGCGTACATACACACACACACACACACACACACACACACACACACACACACCACTGTGGGTGGTACCATTCCATGGATAGGTGGCTCTGGGGCTGTGAGCAAGCCCAGATAAGCCCTTTCCTATCCAAGTTTTGGGTCAGGGTGATTTATCAGGGCAACAGAATAAAGTCAGAACAGCTCCTCTGCCATGGTCAGAGATGAGTAATGTTGACGTCAATCAGATTCTTTGGGGGAAGAAATGAGTCATTACTTCTTAGAAGACCAATGCAAGAGGTAGAGTGCTGCCTGGAAAAAAAAAATAGACCACTTTTAAGAGCTTTCTGCTGTTCAGAAACTAGGCAAAAAGACTGACTAAAGGCTAGGAGATGGGAAACAAAGATACAGGTTCCCTGGCTCCACTGTTTAGTCTGAGTCTTATAATCATTAGAAAATACTGTGGCATGCTGGGCAGTGACGGCATGTGCCTTTAAGCCCAGCACTCGGGAGGTAGAGGCAGGCAGATTTCTGAGTTCAAAGATAGCTAAGGCTGCAGAGAGAAGCCTTGTCTAGAAAAGCAAGACTTAGACTCCTTAGAATAGGATAACTATTGAAATATTTAGCATAAGTTTCTTGTTTAATGTTGTTCATATTGGTTGTAATTCTAATTTTTATGTATACTTTTGCCTCTTCTTTCCCTTGGACAATACTTTATATTTGTTATTATTGTATATAGTTTTCTATTAAGCTTAGAACTCTCTTATTTAGACAAAAGGAGGTGCTGTGGGAATTCCTTCAGCCAATAGCGTTTAAGATACTGGCCCACTTTGAGTGTGGTCTCATGTACTACAAATGCAGACAAAAAGCGTGTGTGGCCCTCTTGGCTGCTGGATTTGATTCCAGTTCACAGTGCATGCAGAGGACTGTGGATCGCTACCCCTTCTGTGAGTTTATCCCCAGATAAATAAACCTTTGTTATACTCCGTTCTGGGCTATTGTGGAGCTCTTTTGTATGCCAACAGTCCTGCTTGGTGAGTCACTGGAAGTGTGTATTTCAAGACTTGAGAGTCTTCTTCTGTGTATTTCTGTCTTTCTCTGTATTTTCTTCTTTAAGTCTCGGTGCCCCTCTCTCCCTATTCTTCTCTCTCTCTCTCTCTCTCTCTCTCTCTCTCTCTCTCTCTCTCTCCTGGCCATCATGAGGTGGGCAATATTCATCTGCTACTCTCCTCCAACTTCATCTCAAGCTCATATTAACAGACTCAGGGGATCATGAACTGAAGCACTTTCAACCTCAAGCTCAGATAGACTCTCCTCCTTACAATAGTGTCTCTTGACTATTTTGTCACAGTGACACATGACCGTCTAACATAGGGTACGAACACCTAAACATACCTGGCAGAGCAACTTCCCATATTTCATCTATATTGGCAGGGTACCACTCATCTCTTAATTTTTTTTCTTTTAACAAACTTTAAAAAGTTTATAGAACAAGAACATGGCACCAATAGGTACTTCTCCCATGATGACCCATCACTTCAGCTTTTATATTTTTCTTGAGTTACTTTTAGAATTTTATACTATTTTTGGAGAACTATCCACAAGCTTCTCATTATTTTTAGCATGTCATTATGCACAGTAGACCCATATTTTAAAATTCCTCTCAAGACTGACAATAGCATAGTGGCTGTGGCTGTGGTACAGTTGGTAGAGTCCTCACCTGGCATACACAAAGCCCTGGGTGCTATCTCAGCACTATGTAAATCGTGCGTGGTGCCCGATCTGCCCATAACACCAGCACTAGGCAAGAGGTGCAAGAGGATCAAAAGTTCAAAGTTACCTTTGGCTACATAGCAAGTTTGAGGTCAATCTTGGTAGCATGATTTTTTTCTAAAAAAAAAAAATCACTTATGCCCTATCTCATAATTTTATGTGTTTCTCTTTTCTACTTTTGATGTAATTGTGTTTTGTTTTGTAGCTCATAGAGAATGCAGCCCTACATATTCATGCTTTGGACAGCTAAGACATTTTCCATTATAAGTAAATCTCTATTAAACTAATTTATAATAATTATTTTTATCTTTACTAATTACATTATGTAGTCATGAAATTATACTCATTCCTTCCCATACCCTTATTTTTATTTACGTGTTTATCAAAAACTGTAACATTTCATAGCCCGTGAAGAGAAATGCCTGCCCATTAATTATTCTTCTAGTCACAATACTGTTTCCAATGAGTTTGTCCTTAGTGTGAAAACTTCGTCTTTAATGAAATGAACAGCTATGGAGGATGGCACTGAGATAGAGAAGCAGATGTTTCTGTTGCAAGTCATAGAGAAGCAGATGTGAGCAAGTCATAGCAAACCCCACTCACAAGAAAATTTAAATTCAGATTGGTACACATTGTGACAAGGATGGATGGATAGCCCCCAGTAAGTCAGGAATGAATCACAGAAGGTTTCTTAAAAATGAATCTGGAATTGAAGACCCAAAGTAAATGTTCAGAGGGAGATGGCTCGGCCCATAAAGAGCTTGCTGCACAAGTGTGGGGACCTGAATCCAAACCCCAAGACTCATATTAAGAAATGGACACAACGGGGGCTGGAGAGATGGCTCAGTGGTTAAGAGCATTGCCTGCTCTTCCAAAGGTCCTGACTTCAATTCCCGGCAACCACATGGTGGCTCACAACCATCTGTAATGAGGTCTGGTGCCCTCTTCTGGCCTGCAGGCATACATGTAGAAAGAATATTGTATACATAATAAATAAATATTTTTAAAAAAGAAATGGACACAACGGTTAGCTTTGTCAGCTTGACACTAACTAGAGAGACGGTCTTAATTGAGGAATTGTCTAGATCAGGATGACCTATGGGTATGTCTGTGGGGCTTATCTTGATTGTTGACTGGTATGGAAGGACCCAGCCCACCGTGGGTGGCACCATTCCCTAGGCGAGAAGGCCTAAGCTGTATGAGAGAGGAGAAAGCAAGCACATGAACATCCATGATTTACTTCTCTGTGCTGTAGACTATGGGTGTGGCATGACTCCCTGCTTCCCCTAAGTGATGGATTGTAACCTGAATTGTGAGCTAAAATAGATCCTCTCCCCCACAAGTCATTGTTTGTCAGGTTATTTGATTACAGCAATGAACAATTAAATGGAACAATTGGACACAATGGTACGAGTAATCCCAGCACTGGTGAGGAAGTGGGTAGAGACAGGAGGCTCACCCAGTTAGACTGCTGGGTGAGCTTCAGGCCAATGAGAAAGACAACTGAATGAAATGTATGCCCTGGCGATGCTGAAGCATGCATGGCAGCCTGTGTATGGCAGTTCTGTTGAACTTGTCCATATTGGGTTTCATGGTCTAAGTTGATGAAGATGACTGACCAGGTCTCTCCTCCCAGTAGGAAACCTGGTGGATGGTGTTCCTGAGGAAGGACAGGAGAAGTGGTCCTCTGACCTCCATACATGTGTGCACGTGCACGTGGAGGAAGGAAAGAAAAAAGGAAGGAATGAAAAAATGAAAGGAAGAGAAAAGAAAAGAAAAGAAACAGAAAAAGAAAGGAACAGAAAAGGAAAGGAAAGAATAGAACAGAATAGAATATAAAAGAAAAGCAAGCAACTTAGAATTCCAGGTATGTTAGGATGGGGACTTATCTTGCATTGTCCTCTTGACACACCTAGAGTCTTTGAGTCCCCTGAGAGGAAAGCCTTGCTGGAGGACTGACCTGAGCAGTCGATCTGTGGACATCTCTATAGGGACTATCTTGATTCGTAGTTGATGTAGGGCCCAGCCCACTGTGGTACCATTCTCTGGACTGATGGTCCTAGGCTGTATACAAAGCAGTTGGCTGAGCATGGTCTTTGAGCAAGGATGCTCTATGGTTCCTGCCTCCAGTCCTGAGTTCCTGCCTGATTTCCCTCCAGGAGGATTATGACCTGCAAGAATAAACTAAAATAAACCTTTTCCTCCTGAGAGCAAGTTGCTTTTTGGTAACTGGAGGTTTCCCTCCTGCCTGCCAGTTCCCGAATAACCACTCTGAGACTTAATATTAATTACAAACTGTTTGGCCTATTAGCTCAAGATTATTATTAACTAGTTCTTACAACTTAAATTAACCCATTTCTATTATTCTATATTTTACCATTTGGTCATGGTGTTACCTCACACCTTGCTTCCCCAGCTTGCTGGCATCTCCTTGACTCCACCTCTTTTCCCCCTGTATCTCTGTTTGGATTTCCACCTGGCTCTATTTTGCCTGACCATTGGCCAAATCAGCTTCTTCATTAACCAATGATAATCAAACACATTCACAGCATACAGAGGGTATCCCACATCACTTTTTGTCTTCTTTTTTCTCTGTTTTGTTGTTGTTGTTTTTTTTTTTTTTTGGGAGGGGGCATCCCAAGACTCAGTGGTGCAGAAGTCTGGGCATAGTCACTGACTGGTCAAACCTGGGTCCACATATTTCTCAAAGGCCCATGTGTTAAAGGCATGGTTTACTGTCATGATGTTATTGAGAGGTGTTGGAATATTTTAAGAGATGGAGTCTAGTAGGAGGGCCTCTGGTTACTACAGAGGGATTACAGTCACTTTAAAAGGATTGCAGGACTCTAGGCTCTTCCCTTCCCTTTTCTTCATGACTATGGTTGGGCATTTTATACCACTACATGTTCCCTACCATGAGCAGCTGATCTTCCCACAACCACAGAAGTACTAAAACTACAAAAGTATACTAGCCTTAAAGGCCATCAGAGATGGACCCCCACCTCCTGTGTCTAGTCCCCTGGTGACACTGAAAAGGTCAACATCACAGTTGCTCCAAAGTGGAGGAGTCTGAGCTGTGTTGAGGTCCATTAGGACAAAGCTACTTCTTCCAGGTCAAAAGAACGACATCTGAATGCGGGGGAAATGGTTCAGCTGCTAAGCATAGACACGCTGCGCTTATAGAACACATCAGTGAGGAGGCTCACAACTCCCTGTAACTCCAGCTGCAGGGGGTTTGATGCCCTCTTCTGTCCTCTTCTGGTACTGCACTCAAGTGCATACATATACACAACTAAAAATAAAAATAAAAATAAACATTAGTTTTAAAAAGAATGATATCTAGCTCTGGCCCTGAGCAGAGGCTTTATTTTGAAGCTATTCAAATTATTATTTCATACTATTGTTATCTCTTTTAAGAGTCCAAGCTGGGAGATGGTAGCACACGCCTTTAATCCTAGTACTTGGGAGGCAGAGGCAGGCTGATCTGTGAGTTCGAGACCAGCCTAGTCAACAGAGTGGGTTCTAGGATATCCAAGGCTGTTACACAAAGAAACCCTGTCTAAAATTACACATAAAACACAAACAACAACAACAAAAACCTGTCTATCACCTGGCCCGAGTCTATTCCCAAAGAAAACTGATTCACCGGAAGCCATGCTAAGGAGATGAGATGAATAACTATCCCCTTAGTGAGGCCTAGCATCCCCATTCCTTTCTCCACACAGTTGCTCCCAGAGCATCCTCTAGCACTATGGCTGACTTACTTTTCTGAGTTACTTAGAAAAGTGTAACTTTTTCTTTATCTTTGAAGATATAACTATCATCATTAGTGTTTGTGTGTATCTATATATACCACATGTTGTATGGATACCCATAGAGTCAAAAGAAGGACATTAGGTCTCCTGAGGCATGTTAGAGGTATCTGTGAGCCACCCAGTGTGGGTGCTGGGGCACAAACTCTAATCCTCTGTAAAAGCTGCCTGTGTCATAACCACTGAGCCATCTTCAAGCCCCCACCCCGCTTTCTTCTCTCCTTACTTCCAGAAAATAACCAAAGCCTGATCATGCTTCCCCACACACTCTCCTCTCTCATCCTCTGCCTCTGACTTAGAGAGGGGTGACAAGGTAAATTTGGGGTGTGTTCCCTGACGCTCCCTGAGCGACAAATCCCGCATAACAACTAGGGGATGGAGTGTAGATGTGACAGCCTAATGATACGGATTTGGAAGTCATTTGTGTTAGGTTGACAATAAAAGTCACCTGAAGGATGACAACCCCAGAGAAGAGTATATGGAGCATGAAGATGCCTGGAGAAGGGCTCAGAGGTCACAAAGGTCAGCAGGTGAGCAGCCTCCACCACAGAACAGTCAGGGAGTGTCTTAGATGCAACACAAAATATCTAAATGTTTTTTGAAATGACTTAGGCTTTTTGCAAAATGCTACACTGACATTGGGACCGACACATTGTTTTCTTTCTGTATGAATATGTTACAGCCAAGCCAGCCTGCTTGTCAAGTTCCAGGCAGTGTCAGAAAAGCAGACAGCACTTGAAGAATGACAACTAAGGTTGTCCCTTTTCTGGTTCCCAACTTCCCCGTGTGTTTTACAGGCATAGATCTAGACAGAAGGACAGCGTTCATGTAATAAATTGGATTTGGGCATGGCTGCCGCTCAGTTAATAGAGTGTTTGCCTAGATGCATGGAATCCTTGGCTCTATCTCTAGGACCCCATAAGCCAGGTTTCCTGACACTCACCTGTAACCCCAGGCCCTGGGATGATCAGAAATTCAAGGTCATCCTTAGTCTGAGGCCAGCCTGGATTATGTGGGACCTTATCTGCTTAGGACACAGGACTCAGATTATTCTAGCTGGACTGAATCTGAAACCACCTTCCTGCAGTCTAGCTCCAAGAGTACCAGACAGGATTATGCAAGTTGCTAAGGGAGGAGAACAGTTAAAAGTCCTATCCAGCTGTGACACCTAGGAACCACATTAATGCCCAGCATGGCAAGATCGCCACAAAGGCACAATAGTGGCACCCGCATGCTGGCAGTAACCAACAGTTGCCTAAGTGGGCGTAGGGTCGGCTCAATAGGAAAGGAATTATGCCAACCATGACCAGCATGACAAGATTACCACCAAGGCGCAATAGTGGCACCTACATACTCGTGGTAACCAACAGTTGCCTAAGTGGGCTTAGGGCCTGCTCAGTAGGAGGGGAATTATGCCTGGTCTAGTCAACTCCCCAGGGCTAGTGTGGTCATGGACCTTAGAAAAGAATCTACTATTGCCACTTTGCTAGACGGGTATAGTTATTAACTACATCCTAAATCTTATCCTTATACCCACAGATACATACAGCTACCACCTTCCATCAAAAAGGTCTCTTCATAGCAAATGGAGACCATCCCAGAAAACTACAACTGGGGACATCAGGGGTCAATGTGTTGTGGGGTTCCCAGCTCCAATGGATACATCTGCAGCACAGCTCCTGCATCTATGGCTCAAGGAACATCTTGGCAGAGGGGACAGACATATGAGGACATCTGCTGGGTATCTTTCTCTCTGCACAAACAAGGCCTGAACAATAACAAATATCGAAAGACAGGCTAATGGTAAAGTGGGGAATCTCACAGGGTCTCAGCCCTACACAAAAATACTGCAAACAACCAATAACTGCCAAAAAAGGAAAAGTTCACCTTTCCCAGGGATGAGCCTCCTGATTGGTTATCCAATACGGAGTGGTCAGATCTGAAATCATATATGTGTGTGTGTGGACCCAGCTGTAGGAGTTATATATTTGTCCACATATATATGCATCTATATGAAAGCTTATGTAACAACCATAGTGACAAAGGCTATCAATCTGACAGCATGGCGTGTGGCGGTGGGAGAGACATGGGCGACCGAAGGGACGAGAGGGAAGTGAAACAGTGACAGAATTATAATTTAAAATGTAAACTAAATGCATTAAAAAATTAGCCTTACATTCTCTGCTTCCCAATAATGGGAATGCATGCCATTTCCAAACATTAATATCCGCACGCTTGGCTCTACTTTGTTCGCTTCTTCCTGCTTGCCGGATTTTCCCATCCTTATGTCCTTCCTTTTTCTTTTGTGCACAGTGCCCATGGCTGGCTTCATTCTGATTAAACTAGGAGGCCTCTTCCTGGTTATCAGATAGATGGCTTAACTGGCAATTTCATAAGATCAAATTCAGGGAAATGGAATTGCCTCTTTCTCCTCCCTGTGTGAGACGAGAAGGTTCACTCCCCTTACTTCCAGACTTCTTCCTGCACCTCAGCCATTGGGTTTAACTCGAGATTTGCTATGACACACTGAGGGCATTCTTGCTAGCGGGGCATGGGGGTGCATACCTCCGGTTCCAGCATCCCGAAGGCTGAGGCCAAGGCAGGTGGGCCTCTATGAGTTTGAAGCTAGCCTGGCCTACATAGCTAGTTCTAGGACAGCCTGGTCTCCATAGCTCATTTCAGAGCAGCCAGGGATATATAGTGCCATCCTGTCTCAAAATAACACTTCCCACCCCAAAACATACCCCTTGTGTCTTTTTTCTTGCATAAAAATACTGATTCTACACTGAATTTGGGGATGCAGTTTATAACCACGGGCTGCTACCTCAAGATGCTGAATGGATTGCATCCCTCGCTTCCTTTTGTCCGGAACTGTCCCACCTCAGGGCACCCAACTCTCACGGTATTAAAAACAGCTACAAAGGGGGCATTTGTGCATGTCACCTCTTCTGAGAGATCTCATAACTATTTAAACATTTTGTTATCTCTACTAGCTAATTAACTTAGCGAGTTTATGTGTATGTATGCACATGTGTCTGAACACAACCTAGAGGAACTGGTTTTCCCCTTCGAACACGTGGGTCCTGAATATGGAGCTCAGGTTACTGGGATCGATGGCACGTGCCTTTACTCCCTGAGCCATTTTTTCTGACCTAAGACATTATGTTTTTCATGGTATCTTTCAAAAGTAATAGGGTGTTTTTTTTTAAAAAAAAAAACTATATAGGTGTATTATCCATATGTACATCAGTGTATCATGTGCATGTAATGCCTGGAAAGGCCAAAAGAGGGCGCCAGATCCCCTGAGACTGGACTCACAAATAGCCGTGAGCCACCATATGCATTCTGGGAATCAAAGGTGGGTCCTTTGGGAGAGCGACGACGGGTGTGTTCAACCTTGAGCTATCTCTCCAGCCCTACAATACCTTTCTTCCTCCAGTCTCCAGTGATAGACACTTTGTCTTAGAATAACATCCTAGAATTGCCCAGATGTCCCCTCACTGATGCCTGAAGAGGTGGTGTGGGTACAACTGAGTTAGTAGAGACCACATACTTGTACACATACACACACCACATGAGATACACACTCAAAGTTGAGCTGCTAGTCTAGCTCTTTCTGTTTGGCATGGATGGTTGACCCAAGTTTTCGTCTTCTATATCCTTTATCCATTTTCCAGCCCCAACAGGGATGTTTATTTGCCCTTGAGATTTAAAAACACACACGGCCTCTGTGCCATATTTGGACACATGTTTCTGCATTCATCTTGGCTTGAGCTGACTGAGTCAGGGTTTTTCATCTTTATACCAACATTGTGTTCTGCTTCCTGTGTGCTTCCTCGCAACCATTTCAACAACGGCTTCCCCATTGTTCGAGTTTGATATTTCCTCTGGAACACAAATTAGTCTTAATTAGCGTCTGTCCCGTGCCGCCACACGGTTCATCTCTTCCCTAATCATTTGCAAGTCTGTGTTCTGGGTGGTACGGTTCTTTTTTGTTCTCCCTCCCCATAGGTCATTCAGCTTCTTTAAGCTTTTTATTTTTATTTATACATATACGTGTATACACTCTGTGTGTGTGTGTGCACGCATGCGTGTGCATGCATATGTGAATGAGCATGCACTCAGATGCCCTCAGAGTCCAGAAGAGGGCATTGGATCCCTTGGAGCAGGAGCTACCAGTGGTTGTGAACCACCCAGTGTGTGTGCTGGGAACCAAATTCAGGTCCTTTGCAAGAGTATTCCATGCTTTTAACCAGTGTGCCATTTCTTCAGTCCTTTCCTTTAAAAAAAAAAAGTTTGATTTTATATTTACCAATGTGTTTGTGCCCCCTTTGTGTGTGTGTATGTGTGTGTGTGTGTGACTGCAGTACCCATGAAGGCCAGGAGAGGGCATCAGAGTCCTAGGAATTAGATGCAAGTGACTGTGCTTCCCTGATGTGGGCGCTTAGCATTTACCCTGGGTTCTATGAAAGAGCCAAGAGTGGCCTTTCCCACAGAGTCATCTCTTAAGTCCCTCATTCTGCTTTTCATTGGTTGAGTCAAAGACCAGCTCTGCGCTTTTATTTTGATTCTGTGCATGTTTTCTCTGGTAATCCTAGTCTTTTCTTGCTACAAAGTGTCAACATTTACTGTCTTTCTATGCTTTTCTTTCATATAAATACATGGTGGATACACATTTGTGTGTGCTGACGCACATGCCCTCAGGCCAGAGAAGGAATCTTCTGTCTTGCTCAATCATTTTCTACCTTATTCCCTCAAGGCAGGGTCTCTCGCTGAACCTGGAACTAGACTGGCAAAACCCGGTGATTTTCCTGTCTCTATCCCCCCAACAATGTCGAGATTACAGGTACACATGGCCATGCCCAGCTTTTTACATGGGTGTTGGAGATTTGAACTCAGGTCCTCAAGCTTTCACGGCAAGTGTTTTTATCTGCTGAGCCACTTCCCCTGCCCTCTGCCCCCCCCCCCCGCCCCTGATAAATTCCAAACGTAGATTGAAGCCATATTAAGGTGTTTAGCTGTTAACTAAAAGTTTATAGGTTTGAATCCTATCAATCTAGAAGAGGATTTAGCTTAATTAAAGCGATTGATTTGCACTCATTAGATGTAAGATGTAGTCTTGCAATCCTTAACAGAA
>NW_026068043.1:4106222-4113266 GCF_014885135.2 Alexandromys fortis
TGTGCCACATGGCATGCAGTGCTCACAGAAGCCAGAAGAGGGCGCTGCATTGCTTAGGACTGGAGTTACAGATGGTTGTAAGTTGCCATGTGGGTGCTGGGAAATGAACCCCCGTTCTCTGGAAGAGCAGTCAGTGTTCTGAACCATCTCTCCAGCTCTCTTGATTTAATTTTCAAAGGCAAGTAATTCTTTTTCTCTGGGACATAAGTGAGGTGTGTGTGTGTGTGTGTGTGTGTGTGTGTGTGTGTGTGTGTGTACGTAGGTGCACATGTCTGCTCACGTCTGGAAACCAGAGAGAAACCTTGGGTTATTTAAGAACAGGTGTTACTCCACAGCCCAGGCTAGCCTGGAAATCACTCTAAAAGTCCAGGCTAGCCTCAAACTCTCGTGCTAGGGTTACAGGCTCAATCACCATCCCTACCTTTCAAGTAAATTTTGTCTGCTTCTGTGTCCACCTCTTCCAGTTAGTGAAGAGACCTGGGAAGATATGCACCATCTCTAACACGATGCCTAGACACAAGCATGCAAACACATCATCTATGTTTGTTGAATGAATACATGTTAGCCTTCCATTTCTTCTTCCTCCCTTTCCTTCCCCTGAAAATTCATCAGGAGGCCAGGAAAAGTATCTTCTGCAAGAAGACTCCCAGTGGAGGCTCACAGTGGAGAAAAGAAATTGAACTCCTGTTCTCACTGTGATAGGAGCCTCAGGGGGCCCAGGCTGCAGTGAAGTCCTGAATTCTGAACAAGATGAAAGCCAGGCCACTAAAAGGACAAAGCCTGAGGCTCGCCACAGGCTGCCTGTGAGGTCTCCCCCATCCCTGACTCCCACAGAGACCAGCACTGTGGGGGACCGCATCTTCTCTGACCAGCTTTTAGGTTAATCCTCCACTGGTTCCAACTTTCCTGGGCCTGGAATTTACTTCATGGTGCTATTTAATTCACCTTGAGGGAGCTGGAGACAGGGGTCAAATAAGCTCCGGAATATTCAAAAACCTTTGTTCTTCCCTCCGCCTAGTTAAAAAGGTGCTAGTCTACTGTTGTGTGGTAAAAAGTTCTTTCAATTGGAACATTTCCTCTAGGAAGAGGAGCTTATGAGACTCCGGAAGTAAGTAAAGTTCACATGCTTGGGGAAGCTGGATTCTGGTCAGCAGCTCCCCACAGTTTTGGAAGCAGTGGTCAGTGCTGGGGAGAAGACTGTGACCATCCCAGCGACCTGGAGGAGACGCTCTAGCATGTCCAGCTGCCTGCAGATCCTGCAGAGAGAGCTCTGGGGCTTCCGCTGTGCTGTCAACCATGCGGGGGGTGGGCGTTTTGGTGACGTGGCTGTTTTTAAGTCATCCCTACTCCTGTAGGTCACAGCTCACACATACTCCTGAAGTAACCCCAGGGAACTCATCAGTTCCCCAAGTTAGACTTTGGTGGCATCATGGGCTCCCTACCAGGGCTGAGCAGACATTTTTCTCATGTTTCCCGGTGAAAAGCTTCACCTACAACATCCATCTGCCAAAAGCAAGAGCTGCCCAGAAGTTCAATATGACAAAACACCTCCCCTTGGAAACAGGACTCTTTCCAACCCACTGTAATGACCTGTAGTCTGGGCATACTTACAGTGCCTGGGGCAGCTGAGTGCCACCCGCATGGCTGAGCCACCTCATAAGTCTACCCTGGCACAACAAAAAGGACTTAAAAAGAAAAGTGTCCCCCAAGCACCACGTAGGTCGTTTCACCCACATTCTGCGGTCTTCTGTTCATTCTTGGCTACACACTGTCAACAGCACACATGCCTCTGCTGCATGTTGACACCGCTGCTAAGGGTGGTCTTCATCCAGCACAGGAAGCCCCAGCATGTTCAAAGGAGCTTCCAGAAGTTTCCCTAGTTCCAGGCTTTCCCCAACACGGAGCATTAAGCACTGAGCCTGAAGTGAAAGTATTGTGAAATCTCTGAGTTTATGATTCTCACCTGATACCCAGCAGGAGCAACTTAAGCAAGGGTTGACTTTGGCTCACAGTTCAAGGGCACAGTCCATCATGGAGGGGAAGGCATGGCAGCAAGATCTGGAGACAGCATTGTGCTCACACTCAGGAACTGTAGTAGGGGGACATGGGATTGGGCTATAAAACCTCCAGCATTGCCCCTAGTGACCCATTTCCTCTAGTCAAGCACCACCTTCTAAAAGTTACAGAGATTAAAAAAATAAATAAAAATAGGAAAACAGTGCCATCTGCTGAGTAACAAGTGTTAAAACATGTAAGCCTGTGGGGGGACATTTGAAATTTAAGCCATAAGACTCCTTTGCTGCTAAGAATGAAGAGATGGGGGTCACAAGAAGCCTATAGCCCAAACTGTGTAGTCAGACCAATGAGATGAGGGAATTGAGGGTTGATCCTGAGAATAATTAGAGTTGGTGCATGGGTCTATCTGGACTCAGGTGTGTCTGTGATGGCCAACTGTGTACTGCCAACCTGACAGGATCTGGAATCATCTAAAAGACACTCCTCCAGGTGTGTCTGTGAAGGCACTTCCAGAAAAGGCTTAACTGAGAGGAGAGGAGAGGAGAGGAGAGGAGAGGAGAGGAGAGGAGAGGAGAGGAGAGGAGAGGAGACCCACCCTGAATGAGGGCAGCCCTGTCCACTAGGCTGGGGTCACAGACTGAATGGAAAGGAGACAGTGAGCCGAGACCAGCATTCATCTCTCTCCGCCTTATAGTGGATGCCACGTGACTCACCGCTTCATGCTCCTGCTGCCATCCCTGCCCAACCACCCTTGAGCTGTGAGACACAACAAACCCTTCCTGCTTTCTGTGGCCTTTGTGACACGATGAGAGACGACCCTAATCAACCATCTCTCCCTCCCCTGACGTGGGGGTACATGAACAGAAGGACAGTGACATATTGTATTCTTTGACCCTGCTGGGTACCACCAGCTGAACGGGATTCAGTTCATGCTTTGGCCTCTGCCAAGTCCCCCAGTGCCCCAGCAGGTGATAACAGCTCTGGGAAAGAAAGACTCTCCATCAGACCCAAACAAAGATTGAGCACCTATTGACTACCACGGTCTGGAAGAAATTTTCCACCAGCTACGGAGGCCCATGGAGCAGACACATCATTCAGAATCTTCGGCTGACACTGGAGTTGTGAAGTTTCCCTCAGAACATCATTTGAGGGAAAGCAAGGGGGAGGCTGCACTGGCCTCACCAGGCCCCCAGTGAGGACCACTCAAGGTAGACGCAGGATGCGCTCTGAGCCCCTCTGAGTCGGCGGTAATACTTCTCTTTCACAAGAGAGCCTTGGTCAAGGCGACACTGCCTGACTGTCCCTGAGGAAGTGGGGGGTGAACTGATGCCTCCTGGAGGTTCGGATTTCTTTATGTGAGTGTGGGAGGGGGTGCCTATGCACACATGTGCCTTCATGTGGAAGTCAGAGGTCAACATCATTGGTCTTCCTCAATCATTGTCTACCTTGTCCTTTTTCTTCAGACGGGGTCTCTCAGTGAACCCAGAGCTTACCAATTTGGCTAGACTAGCTAAAGAGAAGCCTCAGGGATGTTTCTTGTCTTCCCGGTCCCCAAGAGCACGAGGGTTACAGACAAGTACTGTTAAGTTGGAAGTGTAGACCCCAGCCCCTGGCATCTATCCCAGCCCCCAGGCCTGAGAGTTGTATTGGTCTGGACTCCAAATCCCAGCATGCCAGGGACCACTCCCATGGGTACTTAAGTGAACTCCCAAAAGAGGAACACGTGGTCCCTTTTCTTTCCTCCTGGTGGTTGCATTCTCGGCCTCCCGGTTCCCCCTTGGGGCCATCCAGGAGCACAGGAATCCCATTAAACCTGGATATTTCTTAATTTGGTTTGTTTTGATTTGGCTTGATTGGGAATTTGCGTCGGCAGAGAGCTCGCATTCCTAACAAGTACCACCAGGCCTGGCCCCAGACTGTGTAAGGGTGAAGAGAGCTAACTGAGAGCAAGCGAGAAACTAGCAAGTAGGACGCACAGATGTGTTGATTTTCTTTCCCTCCGTACTTGACCATGGACATGATGTGGCTGGCTGCCCGCGTTCCTGCCTTGACTTCACTCACCAAGGGCTGACACTTGGCAGTGTAAGCTATTAACCCCTTTTCTCCTTTAAACTGCTTTTTCTCAGGGTGTTTTAATCACAGCAGACAAATGAAACTGAAGGACAGAGAGATCCACCCGTGCTAGAACATGCTTATAATCCTGACACTTTGGCAGTTGAGGCAGGAGGACTACCCGGAGTTTAAGGCTAGCCTAGGTTATATAGTAAGATCCAGGCTAACCCCAGTCAGTGCTATCAGTACCAAGTTTCAATCTCAATGAATTAAAATCTACAGGAAGACAAGCTTTGGTCACATGCAAATAGGGGAGCATTGTGTTAATAAATAAGAGGCTTGAAGAGCTAAAGATTTCATCATAGGGCCAGTGGGAGGGTTCAGGAAGTAAGAGCCACCAAACCTGGCCACCTGAGTTCCATCCCTGGGGCTTACATGAGGGAAGGAAAGAACTAACTCCTGCAAGTTGTCCTTGGACCTCTCACACACACCATGGGTGTACTCATCCCCCTCAAAAAAATACTTAAAAAAAAGATGAATCTCTTGACAATTTGGGGCGAGGGGACAAACGTGTATGTGAGATTCCTAGGTCCTACTTGCTGCAGACAGTGCTGGGACACTTCAGGAAATATAAAAAAGAGAAAAATACTCGTTCCCTGCAAACCTTACAACACAACTGGGGAGACAGAAAATACCCAAAGAAACACCTAAAATAGTTTGGCGTGGTGGCACACGTCTGTAACCCAGGCCCTTGGAGAGCTGAGGCAGGAAGACTACTGTGAGTCTGAAGCTAGTTTGGACTGCATAGTGAGACCCTGTCTCTTATTCCATGATCCCCCAAAAACACACAAAATGGTGAGACAGGCTTAGGGACAAAACGAAGCACAAAGGACACTAGGAGAACCTGGGCAGCTGTTTGAAGGAAGGAATTCAGACACAGGCTATGAAAGGAGTTGACCTGTGGTGTGGGAGTCCCCTCTGTGTGCTGTGATTACCATTAATGAATAAAGAAACTGCTTTGGACCTATAGCAGGGCAGAACTTAGGTAGGCAGGGAAAACAAAGCTGAATGCTGGGAGGAAGAAGGGCGGGGTCAGAGCTGGAGATAAGCGCTGTAAACTTTACCGGGTAAGCCACAGCCACGTGGTGATATACAGATTAATAGAAACAGGCTCAATTAAGATGTAAGAGTTAGCCAATAAGAAGCCAGAGCTAATGAGGCAAGCAGTGATTTAATTAATACAGTTTCTGTGTGATTATTTCGGGTCTAAGCTAGCTGGGCGGTGGGGAACCAACAAGGGCTCTCACCTACAACAGACTTGGAGTGCGGGTTGTTGGAGCCAGAGAGGAGCACACATTCCCACTGAATATGCAGCACTAAAAATAAAACAGAAGTGTCTTCTTTGGAATTAGAGCTAGAAGCACTATGTAGGAGTGTCCCGGTAAAGCAATAGGTGTAGTTTGGGAGTACCGGTCAAAGGGGAGGCCCGTTACAATGCTCAGTGCTCAGTTTCAGCGGCTGTTTATGATGGAAGCCAGAGAGCAAACTAATAACTCACTAACGTGTTGTCGCTTTGCGCCAGCACAGCCTGTCTCCCTGGAGGATGTGGCGTGCAAGGCGACAGAAAAGGCAGCGGCTTCCGTTCTCTCAAACTCCATTTGATGGCGGGCTGAACTGCGACCCGGAAGATACCAACATCCCAACCCCAGGAGCCTCGTCTGGCATTCGGTTAATTTTATTCTCAGCTTGCAAGGATCTAGAATCTCCTGGGAAGGGTCTCAACGAGAGACTGTCCAGGTCAGGTTGACCCGTGAGTGCGCCTGGAGGGGACAACTGTCTCGTCTGCTAGTGGATGTGGGAAGAAACAGCCTGAAAGTGCGCGGCACTACCTTTGGGATTGGGTCCTGAACTGTTAAGAGTAGACAGCGAGGAGCACCAAGCATGCATGCACTCGTTGCGCGCTGCTCCTGACTATGGGTGTGGCTGTCCCAAGCCCCTGCCAATGTGACTTCTCTGCAGGGACAGGTGTAACCTGGAATTTTGAACTAAGATAAATCTTTCATCTTGAAGTTGCTTTTCCTTGGCGACATCTAACTCTGATGCTCAGGTAGCCTTGAAGGTCACTGTGTAACCCATGAAGGGGAGGCTCACAGTTTTCTATAGCTTGCAGATTTTGATACCTTGGCTTTTTGTTGGATTGAGACCCACAAGTGAAAAGTTAAGGGTAATCAAAACCACTTGGTTAGTAATTTTAGAGGTAACAATGAATGAATGAATGAATGAATGAATACATACCTTCATAAAACAAAAACTCCTGATAAGTCTACACACAGTATTTGTAGAACACGACTTATGTGTGTGGTATATTAACATGTATTCTTATGTTTAATGTGTTTGGGGTTATAGCTCTATTCCTGGTTATATCTACTTGACTCTGTGGTTAAAAAAATGTCTCTGACAAGATTGCCTGACAAAATTGGGAGCATGAGGGTGAGGGGAGAAGGGAGGATGGAAAGGGAAGAAGAGAAGAGAAGGGGAGGAGGGAGGGGAACTTGAGGGAATGGGATAGTGGAGATGGAGGAAGGGCAGAGATGAGATCAAGGAAAGAGATGTCTTGATTGAGGAAGCCATTATGAAGCTAGCAAGAAACCTGACTCTAGAGAAATTTCCAGGAATCCACAAAGATGACCCCAGCTAAGACCCTAAGCAACAGAGGAGAGAGGGTGCCCAAATTGGCCTTGCTCTGTAGTCAGACTGATGAATATCTTAAATATCACTGTAGAACCTTCATCCAGCAACAGATGGAAACAGAGGCAGAGACCCACATGGGAGCACTGGGCTGAGCTCCCAAAGTCCAGTTGAGCAGTGGGAGGAATGAGAATATGAGCAAAGAGGTCAAGACCATGATGGGGACACCCACTGAAACAGTCTACCTGAGCTAATGGGTGCTCACTAACTCCATTCAACCAGACAGGG
>NW_026068043.1:4114107-4163787 GCF_014885135.2 Alexandromys fortis
TCCCCCTCCCTCGTCAGCCCTAAGAGCGATCAGGGTTCCCTGCCCTGTGGGCCAGCTGATATTCTGATCCACACCCAGAGTCCTTTCATTACACCTCAAAGGACAAACATGGCAGTTCCAGAAGGCGAGGTGACCTCCCTCAGTCCTCAGCCTCCCCATGCAGATATATGCTGGGGAGGTCAACAGGTGCCTGCTGGGGGCTAACAGACTCATAGCCCAGGAAGGGTCCTTCTGTTAACTACCTGGGTATCCCCTCACAACTCGCAGGTCATTTCCCAGCTTAGATTCTGTAACTCTATCCACTTACTAGATAATCAGAATTTTTTTTTTTTTTTTAAAGAATACGGGGTTGGGAGGATGGCTCACAGGTACAGTGATTGCTACACAGATGTGAGGAGCTGAGTTAGGATGAACCAGATGTGGTGGTGCACATCTGTAATTGCAGTGATCCTTTAGAGAGATAGGAGGCAGAGATAGGAGAATCCCTGAGAGCTCGCTGACCATATGCAGAAGCAAATGGAGACCGTGTTTCAAACAAGGTGGAAGGTAAGCACAGATACCCGAGACAGTCTTCTGACCTGAAAAGACATCATGATGCAGGCATGCTAGTATTCACAGACACAAGAGCACACACACACACACACACACACACACACGGATAAAGAAAAAGAATAAGAATAGCAATAATAAGATAATAGAGTAATGGTGTCTTCAGTCTTACAAAGACTTGATAAGGCTCAAACACAATGAGAAATCTTAAAGGACATAAAAAATGCCAAGCAGTACAGATAAAATATGCAGTTTTAATAGATCTGCTGGTGACAGGATAGTCAAATTCATCTCTTTTTAACTATTTTCTAATTTTTATGTGTATGCATCCTTCCCTGAATGTATGCATATGCATCCCATGTATGCAAGTATCTGCAGAGGCCAGAAGAGGGCGCTGAATCACTTAGAACTGAAGTGAGCCGCCATGTGGGTGCTGGAAACCGAGCCCAGGTCCTCTGCAAGAACAGCAAGTGTTCTAAACCACCCAGCCATCTCTCCAGCCTAGGAAAAACTCAATGCTATTAATCTGTATGTGGATGTGTCTGTGTGAGTTTCTGTGCATCCTGAATCTGCGGGTGTCTGCAGAGAGCAGAAGAGGGTGTCGTGTCACCCGGAGCTATCGGAGGAAGTTGTCAGCTGCTGGGTACCAAACTCGGTGCCTATAAGAGCAGTGAGTGCTCTTAACCGCTGAAGCATCTCTCCAGCCCCTTCTCTCCATACCTGTGACTATATCTTTCCCCAGAAGACCAAGGGATTCAACAGAGAATTTTCTCTGAGAATCATGAAATATAAGCTCCTCTGAGTGAGAAAAGACCTGCTTTTACCTCCTTGAAAGAATGTCATTCATACTTTGAGGCTTTTCCTGACATTTTCTGTCTGGCGCTCCACACGGTGGCAGGATGGATAGCTCAGTATTACTTGCCTCCTTCAGCACATCCCGTTTCCCCATCATCCAAGACAAGCAATTACTTCTGAGACAGCTCATCTTAAGTAGTCTGGACTAGAGTTGAATTCAAGAACCTCTTGCCTTTTTTGGCATCATTGGTGTCTCCCCCACTCTCTCTCCTCTCCTCTCTCCCTCCCTCTCCCCCTCTTCCTCTTTGTCTCCTGGATCACTTCTTTCTTTCTTCCACATGCATGGCAGGGGCTTTACCACTAAGCCATGCCCCAGCCCCTCACTGGGGGATTCTAGGCAGGGGCTCTACCACTGAGCCATGCCCCAGCCCCTCACTGGGGGATCCTGGCAAAGTGCTCCATCACTGAGCCACATGCCCAGTTTCATATCAGGAGATTTTAGACTTGTTCTCAACTGCTGAACCACGTGCCCAGTCCTCCTTTTGCATTTGAGGCAGGGTCTCACTAAATTGCCCAGGTTGATCTTGAATTTGCCATCCTCCTGCCTCAGCCTTTAGAGGAGCTAGGATCACAGGTTCATGTCTCCAGGGCAAAGCTAACATTTGCTGAATAAATGAACACACTGTCTTGGAAAATGTAAAAATATCCAATATATTGAGAAAAAATTTCTCCTTATAAAAGAAAAACAAACAGCAAATGGAAGGGCCCAATGAAATGGGTCACAATGACGTAAGAACATAGAAGATGGCCTCTGGCTGCTGATAATGACGTCAGAATGGTAGCGAGGACACCAGGGCGACACCAGAAGCAGGAAGTGGATAAAATCCAGTGACAATTGTCAAAACATAGAGAATTCAGGAGTGCATGATATGGACTCTGAATGAAGGAAAAGAAAAAGAAAAAAAAAAAAAAAAGGACCACACAGAGTAGAAGGAAAGAGAAGACCGGACAGGATGGCTTTTTCCACTCCAGGCTGGGTGGAGGAAAAACTCCCATATGGAGCTGGATTTGTATGCATCTCATCCACACTCCAGAAATGCCATCAACTATGTTAAAAATGAGAAATGAAGTGTGTGGTTCTGAATTAAAAATTGAGACGAAGGGGCCAACAAGTGGGTAAAGGCGCTTGCTGCGAAGCCCAGCGACCCAAGTTCAATCCCTGGGAAAAGAGCTCTGACTTCTACAAATTGTCCTCTAACCTTCACATGAATGCCCAGGCACACACGCACACATACATATGCATAAGAAATAAAATATACCAGAGACGGCTCGGTCAGTAAAATGCTTGCTGTGCAAGAGTGAGGATTCGACTGTACACCTAGAGCCCGTGGCTCCCATGTAAAAGCTGGGCATGGCAATGCCTGTCTATAGCTTCAGCAGTAAGGGGCAGATGGCAGGGCCTGGGGGCTGCGGCCAGTCAGTCTGGCAGAACCAATGAGCTACAGATTTAGGGTAAGATCCCGACTCTAAGAAAGAAAAAGTAGTAAAGTCTTCAAGGAAAATACCCAGTGTTGACCTCTGGGGCTTCACATGTGTGTTCATAGGAGCAAATACACACACACACACACACACACACACACACACACACACTTCAAAATCCAAAACCAATTTGGCTATTTGTTTTCTTCGAACCCAAACTTAAGAATATGACACATTTTGGTTCCCAGATGGAGCCCCATGGGGTCAGCAACCTTGTCTTTCTGGCTTCACAGCGGCCCTCTGATCTTACCAGGCCATAAATGCAGAATTGGTTTTCGTCACTGAAACACAGATACTGCATGAGGGAGCAAGGCCCAGTTCTCTATTTGAGGACCCCAACCACAAACATGGCCCTTGGTGGCTTCCTGCCCTCTGTTTCTGTAGTATAACCCATGGCTGAGCTGGGCCACTTCCTGTTGTTGGAACCAGACTTGAGATACAGCATGTCCTTTCTGCTGGCTCCATTGCTTCTTGAATAAGGCCTGTGGTTAGGAACAGAGAGCTTGTGCCTTAAGGAAGACGTCAGAAACATAGCATGTGGGAAGCGGTAGAATTTGTCATTTTTGAAACAAGATAAGAAAATCGGACTTCTGGGTAAGTCATGGTCTCATCTGTGTGCATGTGTGTGTGTGTGCATGTGCACACACACACACACACACACACACACACACAGCCTCATGGGCCCAGAAGATGACTTGGACCTTGGGCTGCTACTGAGGAGTTATCTGTCTACTTTTTATATACAAGATTTTGTAAATACTTCAGTATTTAATTTAAGTATGATTTATTTAGTTAGTTTTTGAGACAGGGTTTCTCTGTATAACATTCCTGATTGTCCTGGAACAATCTCTGTAGACCAGGCTGGCTTCAGACTCCAGAGATCTGCCTGTCTCTGCCTCCCAAGTGCTGGGATTAAAGGCATGCACCATTACCACCTGGCTAAATATTTTTTACATATAAGATTTTTTTTAATCAATGTGGAGCTCACCAATTGGCTAGAATGGCTTGGCTAGTGAGTCCCGGGTATTCTTTTGTAGGTACCTCTCCAGCACTGGTGTTACAACCACAGTGCCTGACTGTTCACATGACCCCTCTGCTTGGATAACAATCACTTCCCTGCTGAATCATCTGCAAAGTCCCTAGCCTGCCTCTGTTAACAAACAGGTCACAGCCACAGCAGGCGGCATTGCATCTGAGATCCCGAATTGTGCCTGAGGCTAAGCTGTATAATGTTGTATTTATTGGGTTCTATTACACATCCTGGCCTCATCTTTTTAAGTTTTATTTGTTGCCTGTGAAATTTTAATCAGCTACAGCAAAACAAACACATTATAAAAGCGAGCTAATGGAGGCCATAAAACCAACAGCTCCATATTAAATACTTAAAAATAAAAAGGAAGGCTGTGATCACATCTAGAGTGTCAACATGAAGGGAATTATGGGAGAAATGCATCAACTGACAGACGGGGCATCGTGAGGGCTTCAGAGTCGCCATGGGGTAGACCAAGGACCTTTCGTCTCAAGCTGCTGACACTGTGTATCATCGCGGGGGAAACAGCTGCGGGAGGGGGGCGGGGGGGCGGGGGGGGCGGGTTATAATTTGGAAGATAAACGGGATGGGCACTATTTACCATCATGTTGACAGGATCTAGAACATGGAAGAGATAACTCTCTAGACATCTCTAGAAGGGATTATCTAGATTAACCTGTCTGAGGTAGGGCGACCCACCCTAGCTGTGGGGGGGGGGGACCCATCCAATGGGCTGACATCGTGTGACAGCATCAAACAGAGAAAGGAAGCAGCACTGTGCCTCTTCCTGCTTCCTGTAATGTGACCAGTGATGTCATACTCTAGTTGCCATCATGTCCCCCACCATAATGGACTGTACTATCAAATTGTGAGCCAAAATTAACCCGTCTTCATAGAAGTTGGTCAAGTGTTTTGCTGTAGCAATGAGGAAGGAAAGTGACAAAGCCAGGCTGTTGCTGTCCCATTGGTACTGGGCATGACCATGTGACTCTCTTTGGGTGATGGCGTATAAGCACACTTGCCTTGGGCAGAGGCAGTGGGTGAATCCTCTTGCGTCGGTCATGTCTCCATGAGAAAAATGTTCCCTGGATCTCTCTTACTGGGCATCAGAATAAAGTCATGGAGGCAATGAGACCCAAGGAGCTCTTGAAGAAAAATGACCCAGCCAAGCCCCCTGGGTTCATTTAGTTTGCAGATCCATAATCATCAGAATAAATGCTTCTTGGGGCAGTCTATTGAATACTACAGTGATTCACTGCACTATATCATTCTCAAGGTTTGTATGTGCAAGGTTGCCCACAGGCTCCTGTAATGAACAGTTGGTCTCCAGCTAGTGGCAGGACTTGTGGGAGGTTCTGGGGTCTGGGTGGAGAAGAGGGGGCATACCTTTGCAAAGCCTAACCTGGTCCTTGGTTCCTCTTATCTTTCCCTGCTTCCTGTAAACCACGAGGTGAACCACTCACTATGCTGTTCCGCCATTATACTCTCTCATCACAGACCCAGAAGTGATGCCACCAACTGGAATCTCCAAAATGGTGGGCCAAATTGAATCAGCCCTCCTTTGAAGTTATGCCAGGCACACTTTGAGACTGAATACATCTATTGATTACTCAGCTGATTAAGTGCTTACCATGCAAGCATGGGTATCTTAGAACCCATCTCTTTAAAAAAAAAAAAAACCTGGGCATACATGGGGTGTATGTTTATAAATCAGCACTGGGGAGACAGCGGGGAGAATTCCCGGAGTTTGCTGTTTAGCCAGTCTTGTTTACTTGATGAGTTCCAAGCCAGTGAGAGACCCTGTCTCAAAAAAACAAGAGGGACAGCACCCAGGGAATGCTAACTAGGGTTGGTCTCTGGTCTCTATAGGCATGTATACATTTCTTCAGCACACATATAGACACATTCATGGAAAAACTCCTGGCTTACCTATTTTGTATGATGGAAAATCCTATACTATCATTTAGTAAAGCTCATGTACACGAAAATAAGTGAGCACAGAGTTTGAAATCGATGCAGGAGATTTAAACCATCAAAATCGCAGGAAATTGAAGGCCTTTGGAGACGAAAGAGAACACGTTTTGAAAAGCAAATCTAGGAAGTAAAAGTAGACATGACAACAATTGCTCTGATGGCTACACACACGATTAATCCTTCACACATGTGCACAATCCTACACACGTGTACATACGCTCATGGGTGCACACGCACACACACAGGTTAGTTTTAATTGATGACTTGACACAACCTGGAGTCACGTAAGAAGAGAGAGTCAATGAGAGGCTGTCTAGATTGGCTTGGCCTGGGGCATGCCTGTAGAGTTGTCTTAAGTAAATCATGGGGAGACCCAGCCCATGCTGAGTGGCACCACTCCCTAGGCAGGGGGCCTAAACAGTGTAACAGTGGAGAAATTGAGCTCAGCAAGAGAGTAAGCAAACAACCAAGCAAGCACTCACTCACGTCTCTCTGCTCCTGACTAGATTTGATGCGATTAACCTTGAGGTTCCTGCCTTTACTTCCCCACCATCATGGACTGTACCCTGGCCTTTTAAACCAAAATCAACTTTCTCTCCTAAGCTGCTTTTGATCGGGACACTCTTCCACAGCACCAGAGCTGAAACTAGGGCATACGCACAAATGTGTGTGTTGGTTAGAAAGAAAACTAGTTAATATATAAGAAGCGATGTATTTTAGAATCCAAAAGAAAGCAATAGCGGAGCCGAGAGCCAGTGAAGGGGAAATTTACAGCTGAGAAAATAGACTCAGTGCCTCGGGTGGCAAAATAAATATCATTAGTTCTGTCAGGCGGAAAAGAGAGACTGAGGGATAAGAAGATATGAGAATAGATGATAGGCATGAAGAACCCAGGATAGAAACGTATGGAAGATTAAGCTCTCTGAATAGCTGTGTTGAAATGCAATAGAAACAATAACCTAAAATGTCCTTCAATTGAAAAAAAGAGTCTCCGGGGCTGGGAAGTTGGCTCAGAGGCTAAGGGGGAGTACTGTCCAATTCCCAGTACCCATGTCAGGAGTCACCCGCCTGCAACTTCAGCTCCAATGGATTTGACGCCCTCTTCTGGCATCTGAGCAACTGTATACCACATAATTTAAAAAAAAATCCCCCAAAATCTGCCTGTCACGTTTTTATTGTTAATTAGGTAATATAACTTAAAAGACATCTATCTTAAACATATTTTGAGGATTGAGGTCTTTGTAGACCAGGCAGGCCTAGAACTCACAGAGATCTGCCTGCCTCTGCCTCCCAAGTGCTAGGATTAAAGGAATGCATCACCACTGTCCGGCAGATTGAAGTCTTTCTAATAGAAGAAGAAAAACTTCCTCAAATATATAGATATAAAAATGGGCTGTCATTTCTCCCCTTATGGCTTCTGCCAGGGCTGCTGCATACAGCGGCCAGCTGCCAATTTCAGAAGATGCCACACCATAACGATTCGAAAATAGGGTGGGCTTTACCCCCCAAAGGAAGGAGCAACGGTTTTTGATGGTGTGCCTGTGTAATTTTGGATGCCTTCATGTGATGGAGAAGGGGCCTCCCTCGGGACCTCAGATCTCTGGCAGCAGCGAGTTTCAGCATGTAATGTATGCAGGCCCTCTGATATGAAGTTCCTAATTAGAAAACTTCAGCTCAGATGGCAAGAAGAGGTGGATTCACTGGGGATGGGGAGATGGTTTTGTGGGTAAAGTGCTTGTCTCGCTGCACTGGGACCGGAGTCTGGATCCTCCACACCCATATAAGGTCCAGGCACAGTGCTGGCAGCCTCTAACCCCAGCACTGGGGAGGCAGAGGGAGGTTCCTGGGAGTTCACTGGCCAGCCAGTCTAGCCTAATCGGTGAGGTCTAGCTTCAGTGAGAGACCCAATCCTCCAAGATGAAGCGCAGATAAGATGACTCTATGCTACCAAGCCACCAAGCCTGAGTTCAGTTTCTGGAACCTGTATGGTAGGAGAAAACTGACTCGTGTAGGTTGTCCTCTGGTTCCCCCATATAGACTACAGAACACACACATGCGCGCACACACATGCACACACCACATACATACTATACACACACCACACACACACATAATACCACACACACACCACACACACATAACACATACACATCTATCACACACATACAAACACACACACAACTGGATTCACTATAGAATAAGAAAAGCTTTCTTGGACTTCTCCTTGGCATGCCTACATCGTAGGAACCAATAGAGAGAGGCCACTGGGATTTCAGTAGGAGTGTGGCATCTGGCAAGGTGATGATTCAGCCACACAGGACAACAGACTATGACTCAGCCACGCACATGGTCACAAAGCATGGCGTGCATCCTCTGCCCAGCCTCTGCAAGTCATATAAAATGTGCCGTGGCCCTGGGGGAGATGAATCAGCATAGATTCCACAACTAGTTGGGAAGCCTGGCTTGGCGGTACATGCCCGTTATCCCAGCTACTGGGGGAGGTTGAGGCAGGAGGATAGAAAAATTAAAGCCAACCCTGTCAACACAGGGAGCTACAATTTCAGAATAACAAGTGAAAAGAGGTTTAGCAGTTGCCTAGCATCGGCCATGCTCTGGGTTCAGTATGTAATGCATTAAGAAAAGGGTGTGTATGTGTGTGTTGTGTATGTGTGTATATGTGTGTATGTGTGGTGTATATATGTGTTGTGTAAGTGCATATGTGTTGTGTATGTGTGCACATGTGTGTATGTGTGTGGTGTATATGTATGCTGTGTGTATGTATATATGTGTTGTGTATGTGTGCATAACATGCTGTAAGAATTTAGAACCACTGCAATATATTATTTAATTAAATGCTAAAACTGAAACAATAGTCTAAGGTGCAAATAAGACGGGAATGTTTTGAAAAGGAAACATACTATGAAAAACCAATAACCATGGTTCAAGGGATCATTTAGTTAGCCACAATCAGTCACCAATTCCAAGATCAAAAACTCCCAGTCCAACTTAATCAAACACCTACCCTCAGTTCTGAAACATCAGAAGAAAACACCTGGCTCACCCTTTTCTTAGAGGGGCTATGGATGGCTAGATACACCAAAGACTTCTTTGTGTCTGAAGTACAAAATTATTTGAAGGACGATGATAGAGTTTAAACATGGAACATCTCCCATAGGCTTGTCTCTGAAAACTAGTCCCCCACTGGTGGCACTGTTTGGGAAGGTTGCAGAACCTTTAGAAGGAAGTGGGCCACTAAAAGGGTGGGCCTTAAGGGTTTATAGCCCAGCTGCACTTCCTGTCCATCCCCTGCTTCCAGACAGAAGATGTAATATGAGCAGCTTCCCCTACTCCAGCTGCCCTATCTTCCCCTCCATAATGACGATTAGATTCTCTAGAACTGTGGTCCAGAAAAAAACGCCTTCCTCCTGCAAGTTTCTGCTTCTCAGGTATTTCCTCACAGCAAGGAGAAATGTCACAAAACAGATGCGAGTGACCCAAGGTAGCATGGAATTATAGCTGGGCCACGGGGAGGGAGATATTAGAAGTTGTTAATGTCACTGTATGAGAAGGGTCTCTTGCATCCAGAGAGTTGATTCCCTGTGACACCCTTCTAGAATTATCCTCTGCCTCTCCCCAGCTGTCATCTTGCCTGAGTTCTCAGAAACCGAGACCCCCATCCTCATAGGAACATGGCATTCGTTTTATAAAATGAGGAGGGTGGACAAGGCTATTGGCTGCTTTTCCCTGTGGCTTAGCCATCTGGGAAGCTGGTAGCCTGACTAGTGGGGCCCCAAAGCGAAACATTGGAGTTAAAGTTGATGCTAAATTCAGAGAACCTCTGTGTTACCAGGAGCCCAGCTAGAAGCAAGCAGTGGTGCATTCGCTTCTGAGCGGTGCATCCACTCACTGTGCAAGGATGCTGCAAGCTGTGTCTGTCACTCATCCCTGGACAACATGCTGATAACCTCAGAGAGGCAGGGTTTCTTGGGGCTTTCCCCTCCTGGACCCTCCCCCTTCCCACTGTTGGAACTTCCATAAGTAATTTTCCAAAGGAGAAGATAGGTCAATTCTAAAGCCTCAGTATTGCCAAAATTTGGAGTTATAGATTCTCCTCATAATGCCACTCAGATCGCTAACCTGATTAAGTTAGCCATGGCACTGCATTTTAACCCAAAGGTATTTCTACTTTATAATGCTGTTTTGATAATTGGCAAAGGAAAAATTTTAGATCTCCAGAAATGTAGGACAGGGGGAAGTTACTTAAGTTATTTTTTTTTTCAACTATGTGTTTGTTTATAAAGGTAGAAGCCATGTGTGGTGGTGTGTGCTTGGAAGCCTGACACAGGCTGATGCAGGGGGATTGACATAGTGGAGGTCAGCTTGAGCTAGGTAGTAAGACCCTGTCTCAGAACCATCATAAAGAATACCTAAATAAACAAGTACAAAAATGCAGAGGTATGACATAAAAACAGAGAAGTCGACCAATGGAATCGTATAGAAGACCCTGACTTTAATCCACAAACCTATGAGCACCTGATTTTCGATAAAGGAGCTAAAAGTATACAATGGAAAAAGAGAGAGCATCTTCAACAAATTGTGCTGGCAAAACTGGATGTCAATCTGTAGAAGAATGAAAATAGATCCATATCTATCACCATGCACAAAACTCAAGTCCAAGTGGATTAAAGACCTCAATATCAGTCTGAACACACTGAACCTGATAGAAGAGAAAGTGGGAAGTACTCTACAACACGTGGGCACAGGAGACCACTTCCTACGTATGATCCCAGCAGCACAGACAGTAAGGGCCTCATTGAATAAATGGGACCTCCTGAGACTGAGAAGCTTATGTAAAGCAAAGGACACTGTCGCTAAGACAGAAAGGCAACTCACTGACTGGGAGAAAATCTTCACCAACCCCGCAACTGACAAAGGTCTGATCTCCAAAATATATAAAGAACTCAAGAAACTAGACCGTAAAAGGCTAATCAACCCAATTATAAAATGGGGCACTGAGCTGAACAGAGATCTCTCAACAGAAGAAGTTCAAATGG
This sequence comes from Alexandromys fortis, assembly GCF_014885135.2. Taxonomy (NCBI): domain Eukaryota; kingdom Metazoa; phylum Chordata; class Mammalia; order Rodentia; family Cricetidae; genus Alexandromys; species Alexandromys fortis. The sequence continues at coordinate 4,125,049 of NW_026068043.1, forward strand.
CCAAAAGACACCTAAGGTCATGCTCAACTTCCTTAGCGATCAGGGGAATGCAAATCAAGACAACTTTAAGATACCATCTTACACCTGTCAGAATGGCTAAAATCAAAAACACCAATGATAGCCTTTGCTGGAGAGGTTGTGGAGAAAGGGGTACACTCATCCATTGCTGGTGGGAATGCAAACTTGTGCAACCACTCTGGAAGGCAGTGTGGAGGTTTCTCAGGAAATTCGGGATCAACCTACCCATGGACCCAGCAATACCAGTCTTGGGAATATAACCAAGAGAGGCCCTATCATACAACAAAAGTATATGCTCTACTATGTTCATAGCAGCATTGTTTGTAATAGCCAGAACCTGGAAACAACCTAGATGCCCTTCAATTGAAGAATGGATGAAGAAAGTATGGAATATATACATATTAGAGTACTACTCAGCAGTAAAAAACAAGGACTTCTTGAAGTTTGCAGGCAAATGGATGGAAATAGAAAACACTATCCTGAGTGAGGTAAGCCAGACCCAAAAAGAGGAACATGGGATGTACTCACTCATATTTGGCTTCTAGCCATAAATAAAGGACATTGAGCCTATAATTCAGGTTCTTAGAGAAGCTAAAGAAGAAGGAGAACCCAAAGAAAAACATATAGGCATCCTCCTGAATATTAACCTTCATCAGGCGATGAAAGGAGACAGAGACAGAGACCCACATTGGAACACCGGACTAAAATCTCAAGGTCCAAATCAGGAGCAGAAGGAGAGAGAGCACGAGCAAGGAACTCAGGACCGCGAGGGGTGTATCCACACACTGAGACAATGGGGATGTTCTATCGGGAACTCACCAAGGCCAGCTGGCCTGGGTCTGAAAAAGCCTGGGTTAAAACAGGTCTCACTGAACATAGAGGACAATGAGGACTACTGAGACCTCAAGAACAATGGCAATGGGTTTTTGATCCTACTGCACGTATTGGCTTTGTGGGAGCCTAGGCAGTTTGGATGCTCACCTTACGAGACCTGGATGGAGGAGGGTGGTCCTTGGACTTCCCACAGGGCAGGGAACCCTGATTGCTCTTTGGGCTGAGGAGGGATGGGGACTTGATTGGGGGGGGGGGAGGGAAAGGGGAGGCGGCGGTGGGGAAGAGACAGAAATCTTTAATAAATAAAAAAAATGCAGAGGTATGAGCATGCATACCAGACATCTCCAAAGGGATACATGGGACAAAATCCAACTGGGTAGTGAGGAGATTTCCCAGAGGTCAAAACGCTTGCTCCACAAGCATGAAAACCAGAGTTCAGATCCCAGAGTCAAGTAAATGCTTGGCAAGTGGGGTATCCTGCCTGTAACCTCAGTACTCAGGAGACAGACACAAGACATCTCCAGGATTAGTTACGCTAGCTGGATGGCCAAGTTCCACTTCCAGCAAAAGACCCTGCTTCAGTGAATAAGGTGGACAGTCCCAATGTCAACCTCTGGTACCACACACATGAGTGTAGACAAACATGAGCACTTGTGCATATACCGGCACACACACATCTGGATACTGTAGTCGCATGCATGCATGCCACACACATACACATACAAGAAAACCCACCCTAACTGATAGTAATGGATTTCACTAAGAACACCGATTTCAGCACAAACGAGATCCTAGGTCATCGACCCTTTACAGCAAAATATGATTGCTGTCTTACACAGTGTCTTCTTTTCAAAAGACTCAAACAGCATGGAGGCTGGGGGTGGCTCAGTGGGTAAGACTGCTTCCTGTACAAGTATGGCGACTGAAGCTTGAATCCCCAGCACCCATGTAAAAGCTGGGCACAAGGCGCATGTCTGTAACCCCGGTAGTAGGTGACTGTGGTGGTTTGAATGAAAATGGCTACTCTAGGTTCATATATCTGAGCATTTGGTCCCCAGTTGGTGGAACTATTTTGGAAGGATTAGGACCTCTCTCTCTCTCTCTCTCTCTCTCTCTCTCTCTGGCTAACTCAGCACCATGCCCGCATGCCTGCTCCCATGCTCCCCACCATGATGCTCATGGAGTCACCCTCTGAAACTGTAAACCCCAAAGACACCCTTTCTTCTATAACTTGACTCTATCATGGTATTTTGTCATAGAAAAGTAACCAAGATAGTGATAGGGGTGCAGAGATCCTGATAGTACAGAATCGAATGGTTGAAAGCAAATATCTGATTATTCATGTATGTATTTATTTTGTATGTGTACTACTGAGGCTTTTGAGCAAATACCAGCCAAACTTTTCTATATTTGAAAAATACTTCCACTTTTAGAGTCTTTTAAAGGACTACTCTCCTAACTCAGACATCTGAGGGGATGCTGGACAGGGTCATGAGAACTTGAGTTCCACCCACAGAAATCACATAAAAAAGTCCGAGTGCATAACAAGCTCTTTACACACTAAGCCATTTCCCCAGTTCTAAATATGATATTTTATTAAAAAATTATGTGTTTGTGCACATGAGTGCAGTGTCTGTGGCCAGAAGAGGACACTAGACCTTCTGGGGCTGGAGTTACTGGTGGTTGTGAGCCACCCATGAGGATGGTGGGAACTGAACTTTGGTCTTCTGCAAGAGCTCTTAATTGCTGAGCCATTTCTCCAGGCCACCCTTGACATATTAGATTTCTGACCATGCATTCCTTATGTATCTCCCCGCCTTTAGCACCATAAAAATCAATGCTGCATTGCTCCGAGTTAAGCATTCAGTGCAGGAAGGTGGTGAAACCCAGTTAGAATGAGAACTCAGTCTGTGAGTCAAGGGAATTTAGTGTGTCTGGACGTGTTGAATGGGTGCTAGAGCTCCCATTTCTGGTAGCTAGTTCTGCCTTGGGCACTTTGCAGTTTTTAATCTATCTGCAAGTCTTCAAAGGAGGTTTGCTCTCACCATCCCTTCATTTCCATCTACAGCCAACTGTCTCCCGAGTTCCTTTGTCCTCTCCTCCTCCTCTTGGCCCAGTTACCCACGCTCACTTAATCAGGCCAGAGGCTGAGGCAGAGACAGGCCGATGGCCCCAGGCAAAGGCTATGCGATTCTTTATTAATGTTAATGAAAAAATAAGCTGCTCTTCTCATTCCTTCCGTTGGAGAAAGGTCCAAGGACCAAAGGATCCTTCACTGAGAGGTTTGATAAAAACACAAAACAATGATTAGAAATGGAAAAGGGTGGACTAAGTAATAGCTATTTTCCTGATGATTCAGTGGCTACGAGGAGAACGCCACATTCACAGGAACATTGGCTCCTGCATTCACGTTAGCGAGGAAGCGAGCCAAGGAGCTGCAGAGTCTTGGCATGTAAGAATTCATATCAGAATTTTACAGGCTTCAACTGAGCAAGCCTACTTGAGTTCAGAGCAGAAGTGCTTCTCAAGTTGGGCATCATTTTTCATTTGTTACTTTGTGTCCCAGTTTAAATACAAAGTGCCCCCAGGCAGTCACATGTCAAAATATAGGGTCCCAGGGGGTGGAGCTATTTTGGGAGGTCACAGGAACTTTAGGAAGTGGGGTCAAGCTAGAGGAAATAGTTATCTTGGAGGGGGGAGCAGGTCTTATTAAGGCCCCCTTTCTGTCTTGCTCTCTTGATACCCTTTCTACCATAGGTGTAGCATCCCCTCCACCATATGTTCCTGCACCATTACGTTCTGTCCACGCATGTAAGTCATGTGATCATAGACAAATTCTCCAAAATCATGAGCTAAAACAACTCTCGGCTCCTATAAGTTGCTTCTGACTGGTATTATAATGATAATAGTAACCTACACATATCGAGCCTCACCTGAGCTCTGTCCTGTGCTTGCATCACTTGCAGCTATCTTTAGAAACACAGGTTGTAGCGGTACCCATATGATCCTTCTATGGACTGTGATTTCCCCTCCATCTTCTGACCCCTGGTTGACCTCACTCTAAGTGTTGATGTCATCCTGAGAGACTCCAAATTCATGAGATCTCTCGGGTCCTCCTCTCATTCCAAACTTGACTATATATTAATGAAGGATGTTTGATGGTCAATAGTGATTGTTGACTTGACAACCATCGCCATGGAAACCCATCCTGTGTGCATTGCTGCAGAGAGGAAATAAACACAGGGCATCTCTATGACCCTGTGCGTGAAGATGGGTGTCTGACCTTGAACACAGGACACCACTTTCCATGAAGGACAAAAAGTGCTATATGTATACACATGTGCCTACATATGCATGCATATAACATCAAGCAAAGAACAATTGTGACAGTTTTGTCATTTGGACACAACCTAGAATCACCTGGGAAAAGGATCTCAGCGAGGAATTGTCTGAGATCAGGTTGGTCTGTGGGAGATAATCTTGACTAGGCTAATTCATATGGAAAGACCCAGCCTGAAAGTGGGTGGCCCCAGACTGTGGAAGAGTAGAGAAAGCTAGGCTGAGCAATAAGCATTTGTTTTCTTGTTGCTCTTGGCTGTGGTTGCTATGTGACCGGTGGTACCAAACTCCTGCACTGTTATCTCCATGCAGTGATGGACTGTAAACTCGAATTATGAGACAAAGTAAACTTCTCACTGCCTCAAAACTGCAGATATTTCTCATTCAGACCACTGTTGCCTGTAGGTTGCTGGCTTATGGCATGTGCCTGACTCCTTAAAGGTTGGTGAAACTTTACCTACTATGTGACTTTCTGCTGTGTCTCTGACTTTGGGGATCTAGACAAGAGAGTCCTATGCCCGATTTTGCTTCTTTATAGCCAGCATAGGAATCGGCTGTAAGCCACCTGGGCTCCCAGACTTGCTCTGCTCCTAGACTTCTAGGGCAGAGCTGAGGAAAGATCAGCTTATATAAACAGCTCTTAAAAGAGGGAGGACCAATGCCAATGAGCAGGAGAGCAAGTGTTGGAAATGCAAATGAAAACTCCGCTGAGATTCCATCTCACCCCAGTCAGAATGACTATCATTAAGATAATATACAGTAAATGAGGGCAAGGTGTGGAAATGAAGACAGCTGGTGGGAGGGGAAGGGGCTGAGATGTGCCTCAGAGGCGGGAGTCCTGTCTAGAAATCTCCCTGTGAGGGTCTGGGGCGCGGCTCAGTTGTAGAGAACTTGCCTAGAATGTAGGCAACAGCAAGAGCGAGGAAGGAAGAGGGAAGGAGAAAGGGAGGGAGAGAGGAAGAGAGAGAGGGAAGGGAGGGAGGGAGAAAGGGTGAGAGGAAGAGAGAGAAAGGGAGGGATGGAGAGGGAGGGAGGGAGAGAGGGAGGGGAGGGGGGGAGGAAGAGAGGGAGGGGAGGGAGGGAGGGAGAAAGAGTGAGAGGAAAAGAGAAAGGGAGGGATGGAGAGGGAGGGAGAAGAAGGGAGAGGAAGGGAGGAAGGGAGAAAGGAAGGGAGAGGGAGGGAGAGAGGAAGAGAGGGAGGGGAGGAAGGGAGAGAGGAAGAAGAGAGAGGTTGAGGGAGGGAGAGAGGGGGAGGAGAGAGGAGTGGGGAGGGAGAGAGGGAGGAGTTCAAAGACACACAAATGCTTAAGGAGATATTGATATTAAATGGATGCTAAGTATTTACTAATTTGATCATTATGCATTATGTGCATAAAATATATTTGTAGAGAACGACCACCATACCCCATAAACATCTATAATTAATATATAGCAATAAAAATTAAGCAACTGAAAACAAAGGTCACCTTTAAGCAGATCAGAAAAATGCAATTACAATTACTTCTTTACATCTCCTTGGTGTGAAATGTTTCCTAACTAAAGATTAATTTTTATGGGGGAAAAAGGTAAAATGATGAAATGTCAACAGTGGCTGTCTTTGAGGAGTAGAATCCTTTTTCCTCCTACCTCCTCATTTTCAACATCTTTCAAAAACATTGAATCTTTGTTACTTTCATAATTAGGAAGAAAACACAAACTCCATTTTGAAAAAGTCATATAACCAATCAACCAAGGCAAATGGGAAAGTACTCAGGAGAAAAATGGATGAGGGATGCCTCTGATGAAACGGAAACAGAAACCGCAGAAGATTTGGTCAAATCTCATTAACTGGTGCTTTACTTATTCTGAATTAATTAGTGGGCAGTTGGGTTAGGGCCTTGCACTGTCAGCAAGGAGAGATTATTTGGTACCCAGTGGAATTCCAGTTTTAATGACATTTAAATCCTGTGTTTTGATGACATGTGCTTTTTCTTTTAATTAGTTTTTTTTTTGATAAAGGTCTTACTATGTCACCTTGGGTATCCTTTAACTTGTGATAATCCTCCTGCCTCAGCCTTCTGAGTGCTAGAATGAGCCGCACCCTAGCCCCTCACTGGGTCTAGACAGGGGCTCTACCACTGAGCCACACCCCAGCCCCTTACTGGGGGATTCTAGGCAGGTGCTCTACCACTGAGCCACACCTCCAACTCTCACTGGGACATTATACATTATTCTACCACTGAGTCATGCCCCCTAGGCCTTTAACCGCGTGTGTCTTTAAGGCAGAGGACATGCTTTCTTCACATTTGTCTCCTCTTTCCATCCCTTGGTCTAGACCCTTGACTGGCGGCGGAGAATGCACACCTGTTGAAGGGATGATTAAGCCAACAAGGTAAGCAAAACTGCAGGGAGATTTGTGATTCACTTAAGAGAACAAACTCTTTAATAGCTGTTGGCTCATTAAGTGTTGAAGTAAATATTGTAGCTAATTAAATACAGCTTTATTTATTCGCTTTCACAAGACCCAGCAGAACATCAATTACCAAATAAAAATTTAATGAATCAAACAGCTTTAAAATTATTCAATGTATTTGCTAGTGCTCGCTGACCACCTTTTCCAATTAGTGTGCAATTATCATAAAGTCTTGTTTGCCAAGGATCTCTAACCTATGGGAGTTTTCTCAAATACTGGTTACATCATTCAGGTCTTGAGTTATTCAGATCTTTCACCCACCATACCTAGGTGTAATGGGAGAAGAATCAGTCCACTGGTTGAACATATGCCTGTTTTAATTTCCTTGCTGCTGTGAAAGAAAGAGAGGGGGCAAGGGAAGGAGGAGGGAGGGAGGAAGGAAGGAAGGAAGGAAGGAAGGAAGGAAGGAAGGAAGGAAGGAAGGAAGGAAGGAAGGAAGGAAAGAAGGAAGAAAAAAGACCCTGACAAAAACAACTTGGGGAGAAAGGATTTATTTGGCTCACAATTCCAGATGTAGTTCATTATGGGGGGGAAAATCACGGTAGGAGAAGCTCAGGACAGTTGGTCACATGACAGGCAGACTCAGAAGACAGCAAAGAATGCACACATGCTTACTACTGGGCAGCTCCATTTCTCGATAAAAAGAATAACTTTGTGTATTTGTGTTGGTGTGAAGTTTGTGTCCTTGTGTTCACAGGCATCAGACTCCCCTTGGGGCTGTCTGAAGTGGGTGATCGGAATTGAACTTTGGGTCCTTTTGGAAGAGGGTAGGTGAAACTTGAGCCAATCTGGAAAACAGGGACTGGATCCTTTAAGAAAGGCTGGTTCTGGTTCCTGGGTCTCCAGAGTCCTCAGGAGATGACCATTGTTACAAAGTGACCCAAAGTGGTGAAAGAACATATCCAAGGGAGCATTCTCTAGGCAGGACCGATCAGGGAGGAGAGGAAATCTGGAGGGATGAGGGAGTCTAGAAAATGTCTTACCACAGCGGAGGTGAGGTCCATACTTCTGTGGCTCCTCCCATGGCTGAGGTGGGAACTATTTGTTTGTTACAATAAAGTCTATAATTTTGTTCTCTTTTCCCTCCAGTGTTGACTGGCATTTCTCAGTTCCTGTCAGTTTGCAACTGTTGCTTTCACCCCATCAATCATGCCCAGGATCTGAAACTGTGGCTTTCTGTCAGAGACCTTCTGCTGGGGGCCTCTGTTCTCATGTCCCTTGCCTGAGGTCTCCAGGTGTCACAGTCTCTCGGGGGTCTCTTTCTCTTCAACTATCTATCACTTTACTTTGCTGCTTGAGTGGCTCTTATTTCTAGAACACAAAATTCTTTGGTGATCCCACCGAATGGACCAGACGGTACCACCCTCACCCAAGATCCCCATAATACTGCAACAAAGGTATTTTATAACAATGCTGAGCCAAATCTGATTTCTCCACTCTAATACAGTCCAGGATCTCTCGAATAAGGAATGGTGCCATCCACAATGGGCCAAGTCTTTCAACTTCAATGAACATAACCAAGCTAATGTTCCTTAGGCATGCCAAGAAGTCCTTCTCTCACACGATAGTAGACTTTGTCAGGTTGACAACACTAAACGTCACCATGACATTGTAAATTCGTTGTCTCATCCTCCACAGTGCCCTAGCCACTGCCCAGCCATGAGATCATATCAGACTTTATTCCCAAAGCCTCTCCCTTAACAACACAGCTCACACAATCTCCTGTCCCCTACGCCTACTCAACTCCACTCTTCCATCCTTTTCTTCTGTAGCTAACCAGGGCTTTCTATTTTGTGGAAAAACATTAAGCCACTTTGTATACATTTCCCTGCAGATTTGTCAACGCCTCAGCTATGATATGTGTCCCCCAAAGCTTTCTCTATTAGAAACATGGTCCTGAACTTTAATTCAGATGTGGTTTGTGCACCCCACAAAGCAACATCAACAAAACACCGTCTAATGGAAGCCTGGTTCCCAATGTGGTTGGTGCTAGAGGGAAGTGGGGGAGGCTTCAAGAAGAGTCCATACACAATGAAATTTTATTCAGCTACAAAGAAAAAGGGAATTCAGAATTTTGCTGGAAAAGAGGTGAAATTGAAAAATATTACATTAAGTGAGTTGGCCCCAAGCTCATAAAGACAAAGCCCACAGCTTATCTTCCATATGTGCATCCTAGCTTCTAAGTTTTATATATGCATATTTTTGTGGGAGGCCAGGAAACTAGGAAGGGACCAATGAGAGGGAAATAAAGAGGCCTAAAGGAGGGAGGTGGGGGTGGAGAGCAGAATGTCTGACAGAAATATTTAAGTGGAGATGAAGGGCAGGAAGGTGATGGAGACGATGGACGGGGGAGTCAATCAAAACAAAGGAAATGTTATACAGACTCGTAACTTGTAAGATAATTAAAAATAAAAAGGAAAAGGGGTGGGGAAGAAGTGGGGCCTGGTGGTAGGTGCTTAAGAAATAGGGTGTACACTAGTTAGAGAGCTTCGTGTTGATCCCACAGCATGAATTAGTACCCCAGAAGGTGAAGTCACATAAAAGAGCAAAATGGGTAAAATGGATAAAATGACTATTTAAACTTGGAGAACCAACTACAGCTGGTTGTCCTCTGACCTCCACACACGACATTGCACAAATAAGCAAGGAAATAAATAAACAAACAAATGCTATGAGACAGTAACAACAATAACAAGAAAATAACAAGGATGGGGAGATACCTCAGCAAGTAAAAACATCTGCCCAGATCCCTGGAGCCTATCTAAAAAGCTGGATGCTGTGTCAAACATCTGGAAAATCCCAGCACTCCAAGATGGGAGGAAGAAACAGGAGATTCATGGGAAATTGTGGTCTGTCAAGCTTTGAGTATATAAAGCAGCAAAAGAAAAAAAAAAAGAAAAAAGAAAACAAAACAACAGGAGACCCTGCCTCAACAAGGTGGAAGTTACAAACTGACTCTTCAAAGTTGTTTTCTAACCTCCACATATGTGCCACGGCATGTACATTTCTCCCTCCCTCCCTCCCTCCCTCCCTCCCTCCCTCCCTCCCTCCCTCCCTCCCTCCCTCCCTCCCTCCTTCCCTCCCTCTCCATTTTTAAAGATTCACTTGATTTGCACATCTGTATGGTGCAGGTGTCCACTGAGGCCAGAAGAGGGCACGCATCCCCTGAAGACAGAATTTCAGGTGGCTGTGAGTTGCCCAGTGTGGGTGGTAGGAACCAAACTTGGACCCTCTGCAAGAGCAGGAAGTGCTCTTATCCACTAAGATATGTCTACAGCCCTGAATAAATAAATATGAACAGGAGCAATACCGATCCCTTTCTGCTCTCTGGCTGCTTCTCTTGCTGCAGAGTGTCTTCATCTTGTCCAAGTTCCCACCATGGTGCCACCTACGATATTGTAGTGTGTGTGTGTGTGTGTGTGTGTGTGTGTGTGTGTGTGTGTGTGATGTGTGTGTGTGATGTGTGTGTGTGATGTGTGTGTGTGTCTGCCTCATTTTGAATTTTGTTCCACCAAAGCATTAGGATCAAGCCTTCGTCATGAGAACTCTTGGGGTTCACACAAACTACAGCAAGGATCAAGCCTTCAAGACAGCACTTTGCCGTCCCTTCTTCACGTCCTGCTAGACCCAGTCTTCCCTGTGAGACATACCTCAGCCTCACTTGTTCCTCTGGAGTTCATTTTTCTTCCCCACACCATCAGCTCTCCCATTTACTGGGTCTTCTCCATCAGCATACAAATGAGCTGTCATTTTTCTACCATTTCAAGAACGAAAATAGAAATTTAAACTCCTCGTCACCCTGTGTCCCTTCCCATCCTGCCTTTCTTTTGTCTCACCTCAACAGCTAAATTCACCCCAAGAATTCAGGGTGCTTATTGTCTGAAGAGTCTCTCACACATGTAGCTCATCACGACACCCAGAACTCTTAGTCGAGGTCATCAACGAACTCCATGGTGATATGCAACGGTTTGTTTGTTCTTTGTTTGTCAGTAGGTAGTAGGTTTATAGCCCAGCTCAGCTTCTGGTCCTCTCTCTGTTTCCTGCCACAGCCACCACAGTGGACCACATCCCCTCAAACCATCAGACAAAACAACCTCTCCTGCTGTAAGTGACTTTATGTTAAGTATTTGGTCACAGCAACAAGAAAAGTAACCAGTAGAAGTTACATTGAGCTTCTAGTTTTTCTTACCAAGTCCCGGCAGCTCAGTGAATTCCAAGTCCGTCTCCCCAGTTGCTCTGGTGCAAATTTTAAATTTAAGTTTAGTTCAGCCATGGCTCGCCTCTGTTAGATGCTCTTATCTCTTTCCAAATGTATCCAGCATCTGGCCATTTCTCCCTACCTCATTGCTACCCTGTGTACTGGACCAATTTCCTCAGAATCGGAACATTACTTCCAGGAGGGAGGCCTATGAGACTCAGAAAGTGAGCAAATGCCCCAAGTTCAGTGAAGCTGAAACTTTATCGATGATCCCTGAGGGCATCTCAAGGTCATAGAAGCAGCAAATGAGCTGGGCAGGAGACTCCAACCAGCCAAGCTGCTACAGGTCATGCAGGGAGCTCCAGGGACACAGCTCTCATGAGTCAGGACTCATGTTGAGGTGGGCGGTTCAGTGATGCAATGGAAATCATCCACTCCTCTAACTCTTCACCCACACTCCCATCAGCCACCCCAATATAAACCCATCGGTTCACCAAGCTAGACTGTGGAGTGATTGCTGCTTTGGTCTGTTGTGGGTCCTAGGGTAAGCAGCTAAGCATGTGTCGGATCTCCTCCGGGAAAGTCTCACATGACACGATGCTGGTCCAAGTCACCAGCAGCTCCCGTTTCAACTATTGTCTCTCTTAGTCTACAAACCAGCGGACAGCTAGAGAGATCCTGTTAGTCTGTGTCTAGTTATGTCACTCTCCTCCGAGCTCTCCAGTGGATTTCCTTCTCTAACATGAGATGAAGTCCTGTCCCTAAAGGCCATTTCCCCCACCTTATACATCTAACTCATCAACTTTCTCAATTGGTCAATGCTACTTGATTTGCATTGAGCTTTTAATTTATATGTAGCTTGAGATCATTGTATTGTTCTCATTAACTCTAGAACTTATTTTCAGAACTTATTTTGTTTGTTTGTTTTTTGGTTTGTTTTTGTTTTTTTGAGACAGCGTTTCTCTGTAGCTTTCAAACCTATCCTGGAACTAGCTCTTGTAGACCAGGATGGCCTCGAACTCACAGAGATCCACCTGCCTCTGCCTCCCAAGTGCTGGGATTAAAGGCGTGTGCCACCACCACCCCGCTAGAAATTGGTTATTTTTAAAAATAATATTGATGGCAGATTTATCTCCTTCTTTAGAATATGAAAGTCTATGAGACGAGCCCTCTTCTGCGGTGCCAGCACATATTGGGTGCCCAGTAAACATCCGCTGAGCAGATTTTCTTTACCTTGAGTGTAACATTTTAAGAGCCAAAGTTTGCTTTTATTTTAATTTTGTCATTAGAATTATTTAATTTCTGTGGGCATGAATATTTGTGACCACGTGGGCGGGGGGCACCATGTGGCACAGTGTATATGTTGTGGAGAGGTCAGAGGATAACCTGTGGGAATCAGTCCTCTCCTTCAACCATGTGGTCCTAGAGACTGAACTCAGGCCATCAGACTTGGTGGTATCCACTGAGCCATCTTGTAGGCCCTGTTTTTTATCCACTGAGCCATTGTGTGGGCCCCGTCTTTATCCACTGAGCCATCTTGAGGGCCTCATCATCTTCTATTTTAAATATTCTCAGAATTTGTTCTCTGCGCTTTCTCCATCCTCACCTTAATTCATTATAAAATCTACTGTTTCCCTGAAACATAAAATGTCACTTTTCTATATTAAATTATGTCACAAAAATCGTGTCATTAGACAGTTAATGTCATCCTTTCATTAAGTGTACCAGATTGCTGGGCTTTTATAGTCTGTCTGCCAAAAGACTGTTTATCATGAACTTTTCCTTGCTGACGTCTCCAGGTTCCTTGCTTGATTTTGAATAAAAATAACTGCAAGAGTTTGGGGAGTTCTTCTAATCTCCCAGAGAGATGGACAAGGTTTGCAGAATCTTTCTCTGTGGGCACATTCACAGTGTGGTCAGCCATTGCGTGGTATTATAATTTTGTTCTGTTGCTGAGTTAATACACTATGGCTGTAAAAGGCTTGAGGAGCAAAGGGCTTGTTTGTCGTCTACTTTCAGGTCCCAGTCCATCACTGAGCTCGGTGAGGGCAGAAACTCAAGACCAGAACCCGGAGGCAGCAACCACAAAAGCATGCTGCTTGCCGGCTTGCTGTCCGCCTCTCACACAGTTCGTGCTCCGCTGGCTCTCGCATCTAGCCTAGGCCCTCCTGACTAGGGATGGTGCTGCCCACAGTGGGCTGGGCCCTCCACAGCAATTAACAATCAAGTCAAGACAGTTCCACAGGCCAGACTGGTCTAATCCGGTCCTTTACTGTGGCTCTCTCCTCTCAGAGGACTCTGGGCTGAGTAAAGGTGACAAGTAAAGCTGATAGCACACTTGCCTATCAGTGTCCTCTTCATGGACCCCCACAGAAACAAAGAGAGTAGCCAGTTGCCCTCCTTTGAGGACGCACGTGAAAACAAACAGGTAGAAGTCTGGTTTGGGGAAGAAGGCTCAGGTGGAGATATGAATTTGAATCCCCAGAATCGATGTAAATATATAAATAAAAATAAATAAAATAAATAAAAAAATGGACTGTGGAAGGGAAGCCGAGTCAAAAGACTCCTCGGAAGCTCCTCTGCAAGCTAGACTGGTACACATCGCAACAAGCAAGGGGCCCTGTCTCTAACACAGTGGAAGGTGCGGTCTGAAACCTGGATTCTCCTCTGATAACTACATATGCACTATGGCACCCGTGCATCCCCTAAACACATCACACACATGCCGCCCACACACATGAATACCCACACATACACACATGCAAAGACAAAAGAGATTTGGAAATCTGAAGCTACTGGGCTGGAATTAAAATCCAACTATTTGCCTCTGAGACCAGGGGTTTCTCACCAAACACACCTCAAAAATGTGCTAAAAGTGCAGGACCAAGACCGGCACAATAGCTGAGCAGGTAAAGGCACTTACTACCGGGTCTGATGACCCGAGTTCAATCCCAAAACTCGGTGGAAGGAGAGGGCTGATGCCCACAAGTTGTTCTCTGACTGCCACTGCACGCTGAAGCACAAGGGCACCCTCATACACACGTATACAGACACAAAGAAATGGACGTGATACAATTTTAAATACACCAGCAACTGGGAGGGGGTCCCTCTTAGTGGTGCTGTGGACAAAACCAGGGGCGCTCACACACACCTGGCAAACGCTCAACCACTGGGTTACAAAACTATGTGATACATATTGAAAATGGGCATCCCCAGGCTTCTCTTTAGAACTCCCGACTAAGAACCCTGGAGGGCTGTGCTCAGAAATCTATAGCATGAACACACAGTAGACTCAGAGACCCACCATGCTGCCTACTTTGTGAAGAGAACAGAATAGACTCACCCCTCTGTATCCATGGCAGACGGACCCAGAAACACCTGTGGAGACCTATGTGATGATGCTTCCTTTTCCAATAAAAGATCTATCTTTATTTTTAACTGTGTGTGTGTAGGAGGGTCTGTACGCATGAGTGTTGGTGCCCAAGGAGTCCAGGAAAGGGTGTTAGTTCCCCTGGATCTGGAGTTACAAGTGGTTGTGATCCACCCAGCGTGGGTGCTGGGAACTAAACTCAAGTCATCTGGAAGAGCAGCCGCGTTCTTAATGGCTGAACCGTCTTTCCAGTCCCCCGAGGACGCTTATTTATACAAAACGGTGTGAATTATCTTGCAGGGTGCGTATCCTCCCATATGCTTTAAACGATCTCTGTATAACTTATTACAGCTAATGCAATGTAAATGCGATGCAAATAGCTGCTATACTGTATTGTCTAGGGAATAATGACAAGAGAAACTGCCTGCGCACGTTGAGTACAGACATAATTATATCTCGGGATATATTTGATGCATGGTTGGTTGAACCTATGAATACAGAACCCACAGATACAGAAAACCAACTGTCGTCTCTTGAGATTTTATTCCATCGGGGAAGTGATACTACTTAAAAATTTTTAAAATTGTGTTTATTTGCTTTGTGTCTGTGTACTTTGTGTGTGTGTGTGTACATGTGCGTCTATGTGTTTGTATGTGCTTGCACATGTGTGTAGGGGGAAGTGCCATGGAGAACATATGAAGGGCAGAGGACAACCTGTGGGATTCTTTTCTTTCCTTCTACCATATGAGTCCCAAAGATTGAATACAGGGCATCAGGCTTAAAAGGAAGCCTTACCCACTGCACCATCCTGCCACCCGAGACTATCCTCTGCTATTGCTGTGTCCCTAACTTACAGCTGCTACACGGAGGAGAGCCAAAGGACTCACATGCTGGACGAGTCTGAACTACATCATAGCTGAACTGTGATCAGTTAACAGACGCGTTCCATCTAACACCAAAGGAGGTCTGAGGGATGTGGGGAAAAGAGGAGCCTCATCTGATGCTGGTTTGGAGTGCAAACTAGTACAGCCATTGGGGAAATTGATATGGAAGTTTTTCAAAAATACAAATAAAAATTGAACTACTATATGACCCAGTTCTACCAGTCCTGGGCATACAACCCAAGGGTTCCATATCTTATAACAGAGATACTCGATCAAGTATCTAGAATGAAAACATCTCTGTACATTAAATAGCATCAAAGCATAGCAATAAATATTATCACAAATTGGAAAGGGAACTAGGAAGGTTCAATTTTATTGTGCTGTTTTTATTTTCAGTGACATCTGGAGGGTCTAATATTTATTAGAAGCATGTGTTAGTTGGCTTTAACTATCAACTTGATACATAGAGTCATCTGAGACGGGAGTCTCAATTTAGGAACTGTCAAGATCACACTAGCCTGTGGACATCTCTGCATGGGATTGAATTGATTGTTATTTGATGTAAGAGGGCCCAGTCCATTGTAGGTGCTACCATTCTCTGGGCACATGGTCCTAGGCTGTATAAGAAAGCTACACATGAACCAGAGAACAAGACAGCAAGCAATGTTCCTCCATGGTCTCTGCTGCAAGCTCCTTCTTGAGTTCTTTCCCTGACTTCTCTTGATAAAAGACTGTGACCTGGAAGTGTAAGCCAAATAAAATCCTTTCTTTTTCTAAGTTGCTTTTGGTCATGGTGTTTGTCAAAGCAACAGAAAGGAACCTAGAACACATTAAATAAACCAACAAGAAAGAAATACAGAAGAAGAAATAAAACTATGCTTTTGTAAGCCAGGTACAGACGGCGGCACACACCCTTAATCCCAGCGCTCAGGAGGCAGAGACCAGTGGATCTCTGAGTTTGAGGCCAGCCTGGTCTATAGAGTGAATTCCAGGACAGCCAGGACTACACAGAGAGACCATGTCTCAAAAACCAACCAAACAACCAAACAAACAAACAAAACAAAAACAAAACAAACAAAACAAAACAAAAAAACAACCAAACAGGGAACCAGTCCCCTTGCCCTCCAAAAATAACTATGGTTTTGCTTATATTGTCCCCACTAAAGCATGGCATTTGAATAAGATAAGGTGGCAAAAAGCAACACAAATACTTAGTTTACCTTACATTTTCCCTTCAATTTTAGAAACAAAAGCATAGAGGTATAATGGAAAAATTACTTAATATCATGAGCTAAAACAATAAATTACCATGAATAAATTGGCAAGAAAGTTGACATTATGAAAAATGGCAACAATAAAAACATAATTGATGGAGAAATGAAGAAGCATTTATTCTTAGACATAAAGACTGAATGTCATTTTTAAAAATTCCAGTTTTTGAAGGGAGAGATCGCTTGGCAGGTAAAATTTGCCACCGTGACTAACAATCTGAGTTTGGTCTCTGGGAGCCATGCAGTAGGAGAGAAACAACTCCTGAGAGTTGTCCTCTGACCTCCGCTGGTTCTCAGCTGCACAAGTGCACTACTCCCCCACATAAATAAATAAATAAATGTAAAAAATATCAGTTATTTTAATGTTAATGTAATATTAGTCTTCATTATCAACTTCACATGTTAGAGAGTCCCCTGGGAGAGACACTTCTGGGTGTGGCTTTGAGGGTGTTTCTGGAGTCCCTGGGAGAGACACTTCTGGGTGTGGCTTTGAGGGTGTGTCTGGAGTCCCCTAGGAGACACACCTCTGGGTGTAGCTTTGAGGGTGTGTCTGAAGTCCTTGGGAGACACACTTCTGGGTGTGGCCATGAGAGTGTGTCTGGGGTTCCCTGGAGACACACCTTTGGGTGTGGCTATGAGGGTGTGTCTGGAGTCCCCTGGGAGACACACCTCTGGGTGTGACTATGAGGGTATGTCTGGAGTCCCCTGAGAGACACACCTCTGGGTGTGACTATGAGGGTTGTCTGGAGTCCCTTGAGAGACACACTTCTGGGTGTGGCCATGAGGGTGTGTCTGAAGTCCCCTGGGAGATACACCTCTGGGTGTGGCTATGAGGGTGTTTCCAAAGAGGTTTAGCACTGGAGCCTATTGGAAGGATGTATTATAAGTATAGCAAATGGGACAACTTGGGCTTCCTCTCAAACACTGAAAAGAGTCTCATGAGACCAACAGCTCAGAGGCAGAGTCTGCTGAGGTTTCACACCTACCTGGTTACTAAGTGTTCACCATAAAAGGGAATGGGAATGTGTTGGGTGTTCTTTACTCCTAGAGATTGTGAGAAAGAGCTTGGGTGACCTCATAATTCTTTACCCAAAATAGATACACTTAAAAAGTATTCTCTCTCTCTCTCTCTCTCGTTGTCTTGGAATTTGATGTGTAGCTGAGGATGACCTTGAGCTTCTGATCCAGGTGGTGGGATTACAGGCATGTTCCCCCATACCCCACCATACTAGGGATTGAACCCAGGATCTCACACATGGTAGGCAAAAACTCTACCCTATGAACTTCAGTTCCCAAAAGAACACATTTCGCATGAAATCATTATAGCTGGACAAGGGGAGTTTTCCATGAACCAGACCACTCAGGTGGCACTCTCCAGACCATCACTGAGAGAGTACCACATGCCTCAGGGGGAAGCTGTGGGTGGCCCCAAATCCTTAGGGGTTGCAGCAGAGGGAGGTGACCGGCTGGAACAAAGGTGGTTTTCACTGGATGTAGGAGGCTGTTGGAAAGCAGTCCTGAGCAAGTGAAGGGTAGCGAGTGTCATTGAAAGTGTGGAAGTACCCAGGTGAGAAAGAGGTGACCTTAACCATCTGCCAAGCACAGAGAGCCGGGACACTGGATCCTCACAGCGGTTCAGTGACTAAGAATGATGACCACCGTTCCTGTCCCTGTCCCTGCTGCTGTCCCTGTGGTGGGTGCTGTGGAAACCACAGGTTTGGGGGCTTCAGGGAGGGCAGGAGCACTGATGAGGAAAGAAAAACTAGTCAACCGAGCCCGTTCAGACAAACTGGGGAAGGGAGAGCATGTGGGCAGCAGTGAGTTCTTAATGTGCGGTTTTGCTCGTGACACACTTCAACAAGTGATCGCAGCAGAATGTGTGTACTGGTGTACGTTCATGTGTGTGTTCATGTGTGCTTTTGTGTTATATATGTTCGAGTATGTGTATGATTATGTGCCTATACATGTGCATGTTTATATGTCCCCCCTCTGTGTGTGTGTGTGTGTGTATGTGTGTGCATGTGTGTGTGTGTGTGCAGGCCAGAGATCAACCTTGAACTCATTCCTCAGGAGCCATCTACCTTGTGTCTTGAACAAGGGTTTCTCACTAGAATATGGGGCTTGCCGGTTCTTCTGGTCTAGCTGACCAGATGGGTCCCACCCCTGTCTCCCCCTTTGCCCATGCTCTAGGATTGCAGGCGCACACCCCCATGTCTGGCTTTTGCTTGCCTATCATGCTGGAAATGAAACCTGGGTTCTCAAGCCTGTGTGTCCAAGCACTTTACAGACTGAGCCATCTCCCCAACTCACAAAGAACTTTCTTCTCTTTATTGCAGACGTATAGGCTGTGTGTGCAAGCCCCAGCAGGCATTTAAGGGCCAGGCCATGAATGCTGAGGGACCATGACAACTTTTGGGGAGTAGGTTCTCTTCCTACATCACGTGAATCCTTGGCAGCAAGCTATTTTACCTGCTGAGCCATCTTGCTGGCCCACAGAGGACATTTTCATTACCCAACTGTGACCTGAAAGATCTGAGCATGCAATCATTTGATGAAAGGGTTAAAAGAAAATTAAAGGAAAAGAAAAGACAAGAAAAGAGTTGCCTTATTCCAAGAAAACATTTGTTCTGTCTGAGAATTATGTAATAATGTAAGATATTTAAACGAATAACAATTGCAAGTTGTTATTTCCAATAAATAAAAGTTGGAAATACTTGAGGAGTGTCCCCCCCCATTAGAATAATGTTTCCTCTGTGCTCAAAGTAAGGGACACCATGTCTTGGGCCATGCTGACTAGTTTCAGTACCTTAAATGTCGTGGTGGGGCGCTCACAGGATAGCCTAGCCAAATTCTCCTGTAAGATGTATGAGAGGTAGGAACTTGTTTAGAGAGGGACAGAGGTACTTTCCAGGAGGGGAGAGAAAAGGGCGGGGAGATAGTTCAGTGGGTAAGGCACAGGACCTCAGTTTGATCCTTTAAACCCATGTTAAAAAACAAAAAAGCCAGGCATGGTGGCACTTGTCTGTAATTCCAGCACTAGGGAGGCAGAGACAGTCAGATCCCTCAAGCTTGCTGGGCAGACATTCTAAGCGAACTGCAGGCCAGTGAGAGACCCTGTCTCAATAAACAAATGAACAACAGCAGAAAACTCTGGCCAGCGCCTGAGGAATGACACCCGAGGCTGTCTTCTGACCTACACATGAACACACACACACACACACACACACACACACACACACACACACACAAGAATGGGAAGGTAGTGAGATGGCATCTGTCACAAAGCCTGGGAACCTGCATTTGGTCCCTGGATCTACATAATAGAAGATGAGAACCAACTCTTAGAAGTTGGCAACTGATCTCCACACGTAGGCTGTGACATGTGAGCCACTTCTATGCATGTGTGGATGAATAAATGCAATAAAATTTTGTTTGTTTGTTTTTGAAACAGTTTCTCTATGTAGCCTTGGCTCTCCCAGAACTCACCTAGGAGACCAGAAGTCTACCTGCTTCTGTCTCTCGAGTGCTGGGATTGAAGGTACACACTACTAGTTTGTTTGTGAGGTTTCTGAATGTTATAATAACCCAGTCCCTCCCTTGGCTATTTCCCCAGAAGTATCAGAAGAATAAGCAGGGTGATCAGTCCTCAAGCACAGAAAACAAATGGAAAAGATGTGCTGAGGACCAGCAGGGTTCGAGACATGTCAAAGAGGCAACATAGCATCAGCAGCAGCAAAGGGCAAAACAATTACCATGGCAACCTTTGTAGCACTCTGGGTACCACTCTGATTCCTACACCCCCCTAGGGATGAAACCTGAGTCAGAATTCCTTGCCACTCTGCTTAGGGGGATGTAGAGGTGGGCAGAATTTGGCTGAAGAACACCGCGTATTTGGGCTATAAACATCTACGCGCCGCGAGGCAG
Source organism: Alexandromys fortis (assembly GCF_014885135.2). Lineage (NCBI taxonomy): Eukaryota > Metazoa > Chordata > Mammalia > Rodentia > Cricetidae > Alexandromys > Alexandromys fortis. The sequence continues at coordinate 4,145,339 of NW_026068043.1, forward strand.
ATCTTAGAAAAGCGGGCATTCGAGATTCTTGCATTTCCCCACAATTGCTCAAGGTTGATTAGTTTGATCCCTAAACTGTGCTCATCAGTGTTAAGGTGAGACTTGAGGGAAGAATTAGCCTGACTTGGTGCTAATTCTACATTCTAGAGCATTCTCCTCGGGTCAATTCTATTCCCTCTGCCAGCTTGTCTTCCGGCACGGGAGGTACATGATTACCTCCTCATTACTCTCAAGTGTACTCTGCTCTGCCTGTCTGTGTCCCCAGCTGTCCTTTAAATTCAGGAATCATCCGAGATTCACACACATCTGTTAGCATTCTTCCCTTCCCTCCGTTGCTCTCCCCTCTCTCTTTCAGTTTTTTTTTTGTTTTTTTTCGGCAGAATTTCCTGTATCCCAGGCTGTCCTTGAGCTCATTATAGGTGAACATAAACTCCTAATCTGGCTGCCTCCATCTCCCCAGTGCTGGGATGACAGGTGTGCACTAACACACCTAGTTTAGCTTTTGCTGGGAATTGAACCCAGAGCTTTGTGTGTGCCAGGCAGACATTCCACCAGACATTTAGCTTATGCGTTAACAGTTGCATCCTCAGTGTCTAGGAAAGTGTTTGTGGGTCAGAGCAAGAGGCTGTCTTTAAGGGTCCTACAACAAGAGCTCTCAAGTTTCTAAAATGTAATTTTCTTCTTCTTTTTCTTCTTCCTATTAACTTGGGAATACAAAGAACAAGGAAATGTCCATGTTTAACTCCTGAGAGGTTCAAATCTTGGAAGATATGAGCCCTCCGAAAAGCCACTGGACATGGCTGAAGATTTCCCCTACCCTCTGAGTTAGCCTTAGCAACTTGACAGAGGCTTGACTCATCTGAGAGGAAATGGCTCAATTGAAGAACTGCCTGATCAGATGGGTTATGGGCATGTCTGTGCAGGATTGTCTTGTTAATTGATGTAGGAGGGTCCAGCCCACTATGGGTAGCAACATCCTTAACTAAGTGGGCCTGGGCTATGTAAGAAAGTCATCTGAAGATGTGCTAGCAAGTGAGCAGCAAGCAGCATCCTCCATAGCTTCAGCTGCACTTCCTTGGCTGTGAATGAGATCCCTGGTTAGGGACGATGCTGCCTTCAGCTTCCTGCTTGAGTTCCTGTCCCAATTTTCCCTCGATGATGACCTGTGACCCGGAAGCAGAAGCCAAATAAGTCCTTTCCTCCCCTACATTGTGGCCAGAGTGTCTTAAGACGGCGTCAGGATGAAGCTAAAAGGCATACCAAAGGACAACGCCTATGGGAATTAAAACAAATTGGGACAAAAGCCACAGAATCTTGGACAAGAGGCGGTGGACAATGAGGAGCCACTAGAACCCCAGTTTGAACCAACTGGTCTCTCGGGGACTGGGGGGGGGGGTTGGTGTGTGTTGGGGACAGTTGCCTTTTAAAAACAAACATGTTTTTCTCTTAGAAAGTGAGTTCTGCGTGGGCTGGAGCCGAGCACTCAGGAAAGTGCTGATCTAAGCACATGAAGTCTAAACAAAAACAAGCATCCGTGACCCGCTGGACTGGAGGAAGGAGCTCCTCTAGTGTTGTGGATGATCACACGCCGGGGCAGGCTGGCTCTGCGATTCTATTTTCATCCTGTCTCCTCTTCGGGGAGAGATTAGCCAGAGCTCTGCAGAAGTTGCCCTTCAGCCTAAAACTGGGGAAGGAATTAGAAAAGAAACAAATCCATCTCCATGGTAACAGGCAGGTGACCGCCCAGGCCAACAGGAGCATGAGGTGACTCGATCCACTCCACATCATAGACTCCTGGCTTTAAAACGTTGAGAGGTGAAAAAGAAGCTCATTCGAGGGTCCAGGAAAGACAGCCCAGAAGAATTCAGGATGGGTTCCAGAGCCTCGCAAAACAACCCAACACAACTCCAACAGGACACTCAAAGAAAGTAGCAAGTTCTCTCTGCTCTGATGGGAGCCAGCAACGCCTCATACCCTGGTGACCTACAAAGCCCTTACTTCCTGTGGCTAGATGTCTGCTTTGAAAGACTCATCATTAAACCCAGTTGGATCCAGCTGACAATCAGGAAGTCAGAGAAATACAAAGAGATTGTGTAGTCTGAAGTGCCCCAGAAGGGAAGGGATGGGGCTGAGGCAGCTCATCCATCAGCATCGATAGTGGGAGCCCGTGTAGGTTCAACTGCCTGGTAGATACCCATGCTCCTGTACGTAGCCCTAAGAAATCCACTGGTTCACTTACGCTAGACTAGAATGGAATCATTTCTTTGCTCTGTTATTTGTCCACGTCTCTGCAGGAAAAGCCACAGAACACGGTGCAATGTGCCGGCCGCTCCTGTCCCTTAGCATGCCATGTGCCTGTTTTAAAAGAGTCAAGGTGAATCTTTCGGGCTTCGTCTATTCCTATCAACAGTGACAGCATGCTTGCTACCTCAGAAGTGTGGTGTCCAGCCCTGAGGGTCCCTAGGGACTGAGTGTGAAGGGCTGTTTTTTTTTTTTTCTTGAAGCCTTTCTAGACTACTGGAGGACAAAGATATGCCTCCAAAGTCTGAACACGACGACACAGCATTAGACAAACAGTGAACTTAGAATTTATGAGACAACACAATGGTTCCACCACAATAGCCATGAGCTGCTTTCAAGGGTGAGATTTTGCTATGGAAATCTTATAACAGAGAAAATCCTTTGTTTTTCTGTCCTTTCAGGTCCACTCCCAATCTCCACTCCCTCATGTACATTAAAAAAAACTTCATCCAGTTGAATGCATGCTGCCTATATACTCATGGGTGTGGACCATAGCTGGAGAGTGTAGTTGAACCACCAGGGCCACCACCTTAAGGAAAATGGACACCCCCTCTTCTAGCAACCACCAGCTGCCCATAGAGCCTCAGTTAGGGGTGGTGGTTCATGAGCTTTCCACTCTCCATGCTAGAACACTGACTGGCTGGATCTTGTGCAGATCTTGCATGAGCAACCACAGCAGCTGTGAACTTGTGCGTTTGACAGTCAAGAAGATAATGTTTCCCTCGGGTCCTTCCTTTCTGACCTCAGGCTCTGACGCCCTTTCTGCTCCCTCTCCTATGAAAGTCTTTGCAACTTGGGAGGAGAAATTCTAAATACGATATGCGATGGTTAATTTCCACTTGGCTGGATTTTAAAAAGGCCTAGTAGTGAGGCACGCCTTTGGGTCTGTCTGCCATCGTTAACCCACTGTGAGCAGGCTGCAGGAGTCAAAGCAGGAGGCGCTTACATGTGTGGGTTCTGGAAGTTGCTATGCACGTGAGAGGGAGCAGGGGCAGGGAAGAAGGATCAGAGAGGTCTGGGGTCAGCTGGAGCTGGAGGGGTGAGACAAGGATGATGAGGCCTACCCCAGGTGATGGCGACCCATTATGTAACCCATCATGTGTGCTCATGAGACAGGCTGCCACTGCAGGAGGATGCAGTATAAGTTACCAGTCTGCTGCTGTGAGAAAACACCCTAATGAAAGTAACTTAAGCAAGAAAGGGGTTCCTTGGGCTTACCATTCCAGGGGGAGAGAATTTATTCTGATGGGAAAGACAAGGCAATGGTAAAAGAAAGCATGATGCCAGAGCAGGAAGTTGGCTGATCACCTCTCCACACACGCATAGGAAGCAGAGACAGAGGGAAGAATTGAGGCCAGGCTATAAAACCTCAAAGTCAGTGGCTTACTTTCCCCAGCAAGGCTGCACCTCCTAAAAGTTCCATAACCTTCCCAAACAGCGCCACCTGCTGGAGACCAGGTATACAAATACCTGAGCCTATGGAGGATATTTCTCGTCAAACAACAGCAGCTACTACTTTCTTATCACTGTGACCAACTACTTGGTAGAAACCATCTATGGGGGTGATTTTGGTGGTTGTACTTAGCTGGGTACCATGCCCATGGGAGCACAAGGCAGAAGAAAGCTAACAGGGAAGCACGAACTCAGGCAAGAGGCAGCTAGGGATAACATCCCCCATGACCCATCCCAAGCGACTTCCATCCTTCAGCTGGGCTGACCTGGTAGATCTTTCATACTTCCCCCCAAATAACTGCAGATCAAGCACTTGAAATACAATCCCTAGAATATTTTATATCCAAATCAGAGCAAAGGGTATGTCTTATGGTAAATGGGTTGGAATGTCTATGGAAAAACTGGTGTTGGTATGAATATTTCAAATGTACTACAGCAAGCATAGAGTTGAGGTCTCAGGCTAAACACTGAGCCAAGGGAGTTTCAGGAGTCAGTCCAGTGTGAAGCAACAGACTTAGATAAGAATCATTCCTTCACCCAACCAGGAAAGGCCATCTTTAGCCATTGTGATTATCAATCACTAACTCACAACACCTGCCCTGGGCCAACATATGAATGGCCATTCCAACAGTCACAGGTGGAGGAGGAGGGCCTCATGGGTCCCTGTAGCCAGATTTTGGGAGAAGGGATTTAGTCATAGGTCCACGGTTGAGCCTACCAGCCTCCAACAGATTGCTCTAAACTGTCACACAGATGCCCCTGGTTAAACCCAATGGGTCGTAAAACAAAACCAACAGACATGAACATGAAAAAGAAATTCATAAGGAAGTGGAGTAATAGACGGGTGGTAAGAAGGCAGGTAAGGTGAGGGATATGAGCTATCTGTATGCATTGTGTACACACGTAAAATTATCTTTGAAAGTTTAGTTAATACAATTTTTAAAAATTATTCCTAAAGTGTGGAATGACAGGTTAAGGACAGTATCAGAGAGTACAAACGGGGAAAGTGGTGTTGAAAACTATTAAAACTGTTAGTAGGAAACAAGAGCAATAAGCAACAGGCAGATGTTCCCAGAAAACCAAGAAAGAAATGTCCACGTTTTAAGAACCAATGAAGTTGCCAGGCATAGGATCACATGCCTGCAATCTTGGCAGTTACAGAGATTCTCTGATGGCCATGACTTGAGATGCTATTGGCAACTAGGTAAGGCTGGGGTGTAGCTGAACACTTGTGAGTCCTCACAAGCCTCGGGCACAGAGTTGCCCAGAGCAAATACCAAATAACATGAGGTCAAGAAACCTGTTGGAACTGGAAGAGGGCACGATTGTTGAAATGAGAAGCTCGTGTGAGGCCAAAGCTCGGTTGGGATGACAAAATAAGACAGTGACACACCCCCCAGCTTACTGCACCCCCATCGCTGCTCTTTTCTTCTCGGGATTTGGGTTGTGGGAACAGAAGGGCAGGAAAGGTGAAGGAAAGGCCAACGTGGAGGATCTGTGCACTATTTTTTTTCCCTTGTGAATCAATCTTCGATTGCTTCCCGCGAGGACGCCCCAGCAAGACATCTAGAAGCCGATGCAATCTGCCAAGATTCATCAAGCTTGGCAGAGCCTGTCTCCTATCCAGCCAAGCTCCCTAAGAGCCAAATTCCCATAGCTACCGAAATTGGCTTCTAGAAGCTACTTGTTACCTGATACCCCGATGCTCCAAGTCCTTGTGAGGTGATCTTACTGGCTGGAGCGCTTATTTACACGGCTAGTTAAATTCTAGTTTAATTCTTCATTCTATCTTAAATTGCTTTTGTTAGTTTAATCTCAGCAATAGGAAATGAAGCTAAGACAGCTACATTGATTTTAAAGTGTATTTTGTTCTCATTTATGTGTACGTATGTGTACGCCATGTGTGAGCAGGTGCCTGAAGAGGCCAGAAGAGGGCATCATAACCCCTGGAGCTGGAGTTAGATGCACCCCACTTTTACTTTAATTCCCACTGTAACTCTGAAGCTACAGAGCCTCCCACTGTGGGTGGAGGGAACTGAAAGCCTGTCCTCTGCAAGAGCAAAGGGTCTTTTAGCACTGAGCCATCTCTCCAGCCCCTGAATTCTCTCTTCATCCCAGTAATTACCCTGAGTGCATCTCTTGCTGGCCATCTCATTTTAATTGCTCTGCTTGCCCTTCCCCTATGTTCTCAGAAGTGCCTCCATCTTGTAAAAGACTGTAACTTTTCATTATTTAACAATGGCTATTTGGGGTTGAACACTACCATATTTAGATTAAGGGGATTTTCCTCACTTCTTAACAAAATCTCCAATTTATTGTTATTGGGGTTAAGCTTTCTCTGATGTCAATGTTGCATGCAACAAATCTCTCCCCAAGAACAGCAGAAGGCCAGCAAAATGATACAAAGGACAAAAGTGACTTTGTTTACATTTGTGTGTGTGTGTGTGTGTGTGTAAAAGAGAGAGAGAGACAGAGAGACAGAGAGATGCAAGAGATGCATCTGCAGAGATCAGAGGACAACCTGACTTGTTGGATTCTCTTCTCTTTCCACCACATGGGTTCTGATGCTCAAAACCGTACCCTCAGCATTTTAAGTAAGTGCCTTTCCCCACTGAGCCATCTTTCTGGCCTGAAATGTCCTTTAAAGAAAGGCAACGTAGCTGGACCGTGGCACGTGCCTTTAATCCCAGCACACAGAAAGCAGAGGTAGGCAGATCTTTGAGTTTGAGGCCAGCCTGGTCTACAAAGTACATTCCAGGACAGCCTGGGTTACACAGAGAAACCCTGCTTCAAACAAACAAACAAACAAACAAACAAACAAAACAAAAACAAACAAAAAACAAAAAAAGAGGAAGAAGGCTGGCAACCAAAACTGTAGATGCGGCTTGGTCAGTGAAGCCCCCTAGTGTCCACTCTCCGGGATGCATAAGCCAGGTGGGGTGGCTCACGCCTGTTGAGTCCAGCACTAGGGAGGCAAAGATGGGGCCATCAGAAGTCCAAGTCACTTCCAGCTTGATGTTAGCTAGGGCTACATGAGACCCAGATTGGGGTGTGGATGAGGGGAATGAAGGAAAGAACCAACTAGCCAGATAACCGTGAGCGTGCGCGGTAGACTCCAGAGACTAGAAACCACACCTAACCAAGTCCCTGGCCTCATCATCTTAGATTCAAAATAAGCTGAAGTTATGCTAAAAAACTCCAATTGTTAATAAACTCGGCACCACGGTGGCCATGAAAAAAAAAAAACAACATGTTTTAATGTGCCTATTTCCTGAAAGAATAAGGGCCTCAGTAAGTGATCTAAATTAGGCAGGAAGCAGCCTATATAATGACCCCTGTGTCTTAGAGGCACACAAATTCTACAAGGGGACCAATTATTCTGAAAATGACACATACACACACACAATTATAGATACGTTAATGTTTTAAACAGATCATCCATTCAGAGTCATTGCCCAGATGTGTGAGAACGGAGAGGTGACCCGGTTTGGTCTGTCCCTCTCTTGCGCAGGCCTCAAGCCTCACACATTGTGAATATCAGGGAGTCTGTGATTTCTCTAAGTTTAACAACCGAGGGCTGAATTGTCACCGAAATGTCCCCTCTCTTTATTAATTCAACATGTTTCCAGAGAGGTTCTTTCTCTCTTGCAAGATCAGCACTTCTTCGCGTTTAATAAAACATTAAGTTTCTCTGCACCAAAAAAAAAAAAAAAAAAAAAAAAAAAAAAAAAAAAAAAAAAAATAGCTGAGCAAGTTAGAATGGAACTGTGGGGCTGTGCCTATAAACTCTGATGCAAAAACTTTCCTAGAATACTTACCAAATAACAACAACAAAAACAACCGACACTGAACACAGACCACAGTCTTTGTGTGTTTGTGCCGGAGAAGACGTGTGTGTTTAGGCCAGAGGTCAACAGTCAGTCTCCACTGTATTTTTTTTTTTTTTTTGAGACAGAATCTCTCCCTGAACTTGGAGTCCACGATTCAGCTAGACTGGTTGACCAGTAAGCCTTAGAGATTTTCCTGTCTCTCTTTCCCCAGCATTGGGATTATGGGTACATGCAAAGATGCCGAGTTTTTTATATGGGTATGGGGATCCGAACTTGGGTCCTCATGTTTGCACAGCAAGCAATTTAAGATCCGAGCTCTCTCCCCACCCCCAGCCCAGTCTTGAAGGACTTCACAATTAGAAGTTCTATGGCGCTGGGTTAGCACATATCCTAGGAGCCATGACTCAAACCCATTGAGCTTCATTCCCCTGTAAACACGGAGCAGGAATTGGAGGACCTTCAGCAGCTCTCCCAGACCCTGGAAGCCAAGACTGAACCATCAAGGATTCTGAGCCCACACATCTCAGTGGAGCCAGCCCTGGGACTGGCTGTTTTGCCCCATGTCCACACTTAGCCTAGCCTGTGCTATAGTTTGAATATGAAGTGTCCCCATACTTAAGTGTTTTGGTCCTCAACTATTGTGGAATGTGGTCCTCTATACGAAACAGCTGGCCGTCTTCATGAGACACGCTATGCCTTCTTGAAAGAGCACCCCAAAACTATGCTTCTTGATTCTTGACACTGAAGGGAGGACATGTGGAAGGCCTCTGGATATTCCAATCATTCCTCCCAAACGTTTGTATGCAAGTCTGCCCTAATTGCATTAGGCTTCTTGGTTTAGGCCAGAGGATGGCATGGGAGGGATGGGGGAACCTCAGAGGTGAGCATTTAGATAGGGGAAGGTGAGCTGAGGGAGCCCCAACATTGTGCCTCTGGAGAAGCAGTCATCCATGTTGGGATCACTCCCTCACCCACATTCTGTAGGTGAGTCTAATAGACTCTGGCTCCCCAGGGGGAGCTTTATTTTGCCATTGGGACTTCATGAGGAGGAAGTAGATGTCCTTGACATCTATCTCCCTTGGGGAAGAGTTCTCACCACGTGAGAACTTGAGAAGTCAGTTTGCCAGAGGTGGGTCATTGAGGGTATGACCTTTGGGGGTCTGGCCTTTGAGAGTCATATCCTGGCCCTGTTACTGATCCTGCTCTGCTCCCTGCTCCACAGTCTTAATGTGAGCATCACACACTCCTTCAGCCGGGAAGCTGCTGCATCATCCACTCTATGATGTCCTTTGGTTTTGGTTTTGAGACAGATTCTCCTGTCCTCCAAGCTGATCTTAAACTCACTAGGTAGCCAGTGGATGACCTTGAACTCCTGATCCTCCTGTGTCCACTTCAGCCAAAGAAAAATAAGCTAGCTTCGCAGAAACGATAGCTAGATTGGCAGCTGACAGTTGACCTCAGAGGAGCAATACGCAGTCAGAGAACAAGAAGCCAGTGATTAACAGCAGTTTCGCCGTGAGTGGGGAGGTGATTATTTGCCTGGGAATTCATTCTGGATATAAGGGGCATCACCCTCAGAAATTAGAAGGCCAAATTACTATGATCAACTCTGTAAGACTGCACATCTCTAAATCCAACTGATTAAGATCCAATAGGATTGGTACAATTCAGCAAAAACCCAGTGGCTTCTCTAGAAATGACAGCACACTATAAAGAAACCCTACTCCCAGCACACACAGAGACACAACGCAGACAGAACAGAAGGAAGGTGAGATGGAGAGAGAGAGAGAGAGAGAGAGAGAGAGAGAGAGAGAGAGAGAGAGGGCCTTGCTCAGCATCTCCTCACCCAAACACATTACTCTACACCTTTGACAAAATGTCAAGAAATAAGGCGAATAAGAAATGTATGAAGTGCTTAAGGAAATGTGAGAAAAACCAATATTGAAATTTATAAAAGAAAAATAAATATTTCAAGACCTATCCCCCTGTCCCTGGATTGCAAGAACCTGTATCTTAAAGGTCCTCAAAGGGACGCAATAAACATCTCTATGATATTTATTTTAGAATCAGAAAAAAAAACACGCTAAAGTTCATGTGAATAAGTAAATAGGGAAGGGGCTGGGGAGGTGTCTCAGTGGTTGGGAACACGTTCCTGCTCTTTATTTTTTTATATAAACTTTCTTATATAAAAACATCTTGCAAAATCCGAGTTAAGTTCCCAGCACCAACCTCAATGACTCCAGTTCCAGGGGAGCCCAGTTTCTACAAGCAATGTACTCGTGTGTACAAACACATACACATACAGACACGTAATTAAAAAAAAAACAGGAAGAACCATGTGGCAGAACCAGACCCCTGAATACTAAAGTGTATAAAATACAGCAGTCCCCTTCTAGGCTGAGCTACATCCCAAGACCGACTGAAACCATAGGTTGTACTGAATCCTCCAGATACCTTGCTCCTTTCTGGGCATACATATCCATGGTAATCTTTAACATCTGTTACGGTTTGTGTGTGAAACTTCCCCCTCTCCCCCAAGCTCATGTGTTTGACACTCAGTACCCAGTAGATGGTATTGCTAGGGAAAGCTGTGAAATCTTTAGTGGGTGGACCTGTGCCGGAGGAAGTAGGTTATTAGGGTGGAGCTTGATGTTTTATAACTGGCACCTACTTCCTGTTCACCCTTTGTTTCCTGGATAACAAAGGGTGTTTGTTATATGAGCAAGTCAGTCTCCTGTCGCTGTCATGTCTTCTTCATTATGATGAACTATATGACTCTGGAACCATGAGCCCCAAACACATCCTCTGTCCTTCAAGTTGCTCTGTCAGGGCACTTTACCCAGCATTGAGAAATTAACTAAAACATCAGCTGATGTAAGAAACCCACATTGGTTGGATTATCAAGTGTTACTCAGTCCTCAGCCCCCAGCTCCTTTTTCTTTCTTGGCTTCTTGTCTACCATGAGGAGAAAAACTGTCTCCACTGCACAATTGGGCTCTGCCAAATTCCATGGTGCCGAGTGACCATTGGTCAAAACTCTATGAAACGATGAGCCCAAATGTATTTCCTATTTAAAGCTGTCCTATCAAGTACTTTTGTCCTGACAATGAGAGCTAACTGTCCTGGTTAGTTTTGACTGTCATCTCCTTGAGTTGTCAAGTTGACATGGTTCAGCGTCATCTGAGTAGAAGTATCAGTCGAAGGATTGCACAGATTAGATTGACCTGTGGACATGTATGTGGTGGGACCATCTTGATTGTTCATTGACTTGGAAGGCTCCAGCCCACTGTGGGTGCCATCATTCCCTGAGAAGGTGGTCCTGGGCAGCATAAGAAAGTGAGGTGTTCTTTAGTCTGAATGAGGCAACAAACATCTTTTTTCTTTGGATTTTGCTTTAAGTTCCTGCCCCTAACTTCCCTCAGTAATGGACTGTGACATGCAATCTCAAATAATCCCTTTCCTCCAATAAACTTTTTTTTTGGTCAGGGAGTTTTTATCACAGTCACGGAATGAAACTAGAAGTGCACGATTTAGCTTTGTCAACTTGACACAAACTAGAGTAATTTGGGAAGAAGGAACCTTAGCTGAGGAGATGTGGACACAAACTGGCCCCTAGGCAAGCCTGTGTGGGCATTGTCTTGACTCATGATTGATATAGAAGAGACAGTGTAGGCAGTGCTATCCTTGCTCTTGTGCTCCTGGGTGGTATAAGAAGTCATGATGAGCAAGCCTTGGTGAGCAAGCCAGTAAGCAGTGGAATATTTTTGGAGTACTGGATTGGAAAAGTCATTGAGTTCTCAGAACTTAATGAGCTATATTCTATGGGAACTTGGAGGCAAGGATACTGAGAGCAATGTAAACAATGGAGGCCTGGTGTGTAGGATTTGTGAAATTTCAAAATCCTTTCAAGACTCTATCAGGAATTTGTATTTTTTTTTTTGTAATAAGTCTCTGTGGTCTCTGGTCAGCTGGGGCAGAAGAACCAGTTGTAATTAACAAAAGACCACCAGCACCAATAAAATGAAACCTTGGATTTATTGGGACACTTGATGTTGGTTCAGCTAAGGCTGAAGAAGGAACTGTGATTGACAAGAGACCTGGAACACTGGGCACACAGAAGCTGTGGCACAGAGTGGACCAACACTACATCCCCAGATGGTAGTGGGACTTGGTAATATGTGAGGGTCTCCCAGGCGGTACTAGTTCTGGTGGCAAGTGGGCTGGATGGAAGAACTCATAGAAAGCAGACGAAATAAATGACAGGATTAGCATACCTGCAGAGAGGTTGGGAGGCCACTGGTGAAGGTGAAGCCTCAGTTGTAGTGGAGGCCCCAGGATTTGAAAAGGTCCTGGAGAGAATCTGAGGCTTGTTTCCATGAGGCAGGGTCAGGTCCCTGAAGAGAGCCCAGGAGAGGTTTCAGTGGACATCCCAGGGTACTAGAGATGTTAGGATTCTGGGATGACCACCAAGGACAACTGAATGTGTGAAAGTCAGCCTGAATCTATGAGATGAGCTACATGGGCTACTAAGAGCAGAGCTGGCCCTTTGGAGCCCAGAGGACAGTGAGTGAGTCCCAGATGTTGTATACAGAGCTATAGTGTTTGATGTACACTGCCGGAGATTGGTTTCTTATAGATTTGGTTGTTACCATGTCCTGGCACAACCCTTATAGAGTAAGAAATCTTTACCATATTTTATTTTAATTTACAGGATCCCACAGTTGAGAAACCTTGGCCATTGAGAATTATATGTTTTACTGTGGGACTCACATGAGATCTTGGACGTGAATGATAAAGGAAAGGTTATGGGCTTATTAGTGATGTGATTGTGTGTAGGGTTGACAAGAGGTCAATGGTGCTGGTTAGTTTGTTTTGGTCAACTTACCACAAGCTAGAATCATTTGGGAAGAGGAAACCTTACTTAAGAAGATGCTTCCAGCAGACTGACCTGTAGTACCTGATTGACAACTGACATGGGAGGGCCTAGCCCACTGTGAGTGGTGTCATTCCTAGGCAGATGGTTTTGGGTTGCTTAAAAAGGCAAACTGAGCAAGCATAGAGCCTGTTTCCAGGATCTCTGTTTCTGTTCCTGGGTACTGGACTCCAGGGTCCTCCCCTGCTTGAGTTCCTGCCTTGACTTCCCTGATGATGAACTGCAAAGAAAAAGATGAAGTAAACCCACTCCTTGGTTATGCTGTTTGTCATGGCAGAAGAAACATAACTAGGACACCAGCATTGAAATTAGCAATAACGAAGTGAAATAATTATAATAATATATCATAATCATAGTTACACAGATGTCTCCTTCCTCAAGAAACTCAAGAGGAATAATATTTTCAGACCATGATTGTCAATGAGTAATTAGATTCTTGAACATAGAGTCTCATGTAATGAGCAGGTGGTGTATTTGAGTATAATTGGGACAGCGGAATAATGAAAAATTAGTCCACATGTGTATCAAATGGCATGGAAAATGTGAAGACAAGAGCTATAGGAATGGCTTCATAGTTAAGAATGCTTGCTGCTCTTGCAGAGGACTCAAGGCTAGGTCCCAACAGGGAATGCAAAATCCTCTTCTGGACTCTGTGGGTACTATACATGTGGCATGCATACACACACACACACACACATACACACACACACAATACATATAAATAGAAATATATCAAATATATATGAGCCATTATATATAATAAATATATAACCCCTTATATATTATATATAGAATATATATAATAGCCCATTTGGTTATTTGATTTTCTGCGAGATGAAATAATGCAACTTTCCATGACAAGGGAAAAGGAGGACAGTCAGAGTTAAGCGAGCTTCTAATTTACAATTCGAAGTCCAGCTACGCATGGTGGTTCACATCTGGAAACCCAGCACTCTGGAGGCTGAGGCAGGAGAATGATGAATGTGATGATGAATGTGAAGACAAGCTGGGCTACAGAGCAAACACTGGGCCAGCATGGACTATAACAAGATCTTGTCAAAAACATACAAACGGGTGTTGGAGAGATCAGTGGTTAAGACCATTCACTGACTTTGCAGAGGACCTGAGTTCAAGACCCAGCACCCATATTGGGTGATTCACAATCTCCTATCACTCTAGATCCAGGGGATCCAATGCCTTCTTCTGGTTCAGGAGCACTAGGTCACAGGGTACTTGCTCAGGCACAGGACAAGTTCACATGATCTCTTTCTGCAGATAAAATCACCCATATGTGCTTTTGTGTTGTTTCCCTTTGCTGAAACAAACCCTCACTGTGTAGCCCAGAATGGCCCAGAACTCATGACCCTCCTGTCTCAATATTTTAAGTGTGCACTGCTGCATTCACTACGTGGATAACTCTGCTCCCGTTACTGCCTCCTACATTAGATTTGGGGGTGTCCAGGCTGGCTTGGGTAACAGAGGAAGAGTGGCCGGTCTGATGCAGGCCTGGTATCTGTAATGTGTGTCCTTTCTTCTTGAGCTGCTTATGGAATGAGTGTATGAGGTACAGGCTTCCCCTGGCTTCTCCAGCATTGAATAATTGAACATTTAAGTGATTGTTCCACTTCATAAACCAGGATCCATGGAGGCACTGTGCAAATTGCTAAATCAAATTAGTCTTAAGCAGGAATGGGGTTTTATTTATTTAAAAAAAAAGACAGAGAAATGAATTGAATGAAGCCTTAGTTTGCTCCATGACAAGGATCTGAAGAACACAGACACACACATACACACACACACACACACACACACACACACACGCACACGCACACACACATGCATGCACCAGAGACATAATGGTCAAACATGGTTGGGAAGTATACTGGTTATTTTTCTCATTGCTATGATAAAAATATGGCAACTCAAGAAGAAGGGCTTACTGTGGCTCACAGTTTAAAGGTACTACTAATCATGGCAGCAAAGGCGACAGGAGGGTTGGGGCAGCTGGTGGCATTGCATTCGGCCAGGAAAGAGAGAGACAGAGCTGGTGCTCTGCTCACTTTCTGGTTTTTATTCAGCCCAGGACCCCAGACTGTGAAACAATGCCACCCACATTAAGGTCTTTGCACATCAATAAACTCAGTCTGGACATGCTCATCCATTGGTTTACACAGCGCTTCCAATCCTATGATGTTGGCACTCAAGATGAATCATCACCACCAGCTAGCCTGAAAAAATGCACGTCATGTCCCAGGTATAACTTCTGATGCCGGGTCTGTCAACTCTGAGACACAAACATCCCTTGAAGGAAACAATTCTGTCTCAGATGGTGGCAGCGGCCAGATGTGGCAGCACACACTTATAATCCAAGCATTCTAGACAGGAAGACCATGATTTTGAAGCTTACTTGGGCTGAAAATAAGACCCGATCTCAGTGTTGCTCTCCTTACTCCCACGTTAGAATTGGCATTAGCAATGTATCTAGTACATACTGCTCATACTTGTATCAGTTTATGAAGGGACACATTCATGATGGTTTGAAAGAAAATGGCCCCCAAAGGGAGTGGCACTAATAGAAGGAGTGGCTTTGTTGGAGTGGGTATGGCCCTGTTGGAGGAATGTCACTATGGAGGCAGGGCTTTGAGGCCTCTTATATGCTCAAGTCACACCCAGTATGTCAGACCACTTCCTGTTGCCTGTGAGTCAAGATATAAGAACTCTCAGCCCTTTCTCCAGCACCATGTCTGCCTGCATGCTGCCTTGCTTCTCTCCATGGTGATAATGGACTAAAGCTCTGAACTGTAAATGAGCCACCCAAATTGTTTTCCTTTATAAGAGTTGGCATGGTCATGGTTTCCCTTCACAGCAACAGAAACCCTAAAACAACATACTTTTTTGTGGTCAAACCATTATTATAAGCGATATGTTAGTTCTTAGAGAAGGGAGTTGATTGCTCCCTTTTTAGTGGGCTTTATTAGGGGAGCGGGCTGCAAGGCCACTAAGGGAAGGGTGGCTATGGTCAGGACACGAAGCTGGGGAGCAATGAGGGAATGCTCTCGTTTCATTCTGTCGCTATGACAAACCACTCTGGCCAAAGACAACTTAGAGGAAGATTTAGGTAGCTTACGATCTCAAGCCAGTCACTGAGGAAAGTCAGGGCAGAAACTCGAGTAGGAGCTTGGAGCAGAGACCATGGAGGGACACTGCTCGCTGGCTCACAGCCTCACACTTAGCTACCTTTTTATACAGTTCAGGGCCGCCAACGTAGGGAATGGTGCTGCCCATAGTAGGCTGAGCCTGTTTCCATCAATTGACAATCAAGACAATCACCCCACAGGTTTACCCACAGACTAACCTATATAGGTGTGTGTGTGTGTGTGTGTGTGTGTGTGTGTATGTCATTCTGAGCTGTTTCAAGGGGAAAGTCAACCTCAAAGATACCTAGGACTGGAGGTTAGAGGATCCTAGCAGAGATGCGTGACATTCCTTAAATGGAGAGAGAGGCTACCCTTCAAAAACCTGGAGAAGAACTGCATTAAGAGAGAAAGACAGCTAAAGCAAACGAGTGAGAGAGATGACCACCATGGGTAACATGGCAACAGGGAGTGTGGGGTGCGCTGAAGGAAACAGTCTTCAGAGAAACCTCCCAAGTGACAAAGATGGCCTACGTTTACAACCCTTTAAAGGGAGGCAGGAAGTTTCATATACCCCGCCCAGACATGAGATTTAGCCTGGCTTATCTATATGACAAGGAGCACGGAGGATGGAGGGACTGGGCTGGACTATCTTGCAGTTGCCAGGGGGACAGATGGGGAGGAGCTAGGCTTGGGCTTTTCCACAGAGATCTGTGTCCTCTAACCTTCACAGCAGGAGCTGTCCTTGTGTAGGGTGTGGCCTGATTTGAGAAAGAGAGAGAGAGAGAGAGAGAGAGAGAGAGAGAGAGAGACAGAGAGAGACAGAGACAGAGAGAGACAGAGAGACAGAGACAGAGACAGAGAGACAGAGAGAAGAAAGGGCCAGAGGGTCTGTGATCTAATACAAATGTGTTCACTTTGATAATATATTGTCCTCAGAAATGAAAGGCTAGCAGAAAAGTGCGTGTATGAGTGCACATCTGCTTATGCGTGGGAAGCACATGCATGTGTGGATGTGCAGACATGTCAAGTTAGTTCACTCTTGAACTAGCAGTCTGTGTCACAGACTATCATGGGTTGGGCTTTGAGATTTCAGTTTATTGCCCAAAACAAGATTCCTTGGTTCCGTTCCTAATCGGACAAATGCTTTATTATTATTTTTCTTTTTCTGGCTTTGTACTTCACGTCTACAGTTGATTCAGAAGAAATTCTGTCTTCTATGATTTAGGGAGTTACTCCATAGTCCTCAGTGACCCCCCAAATATATCCGTGTTTTGATCCATCACTCTCCACATTTGAGTTTCAGCAGGAACTTTACACTTCTTCTACCATCACACCATAAACTCTTAAAAAAAAAAAAAAGGCATTCTATTTTGGGATTATCTTTCTTCCAATTTAGACCTAACCACAGAGTGCAAGTGTTTGTCAGGGTTAGCCACTTTCAATGTCAAGCAGAGACAACATAAATCAAAAAGTTAACATCGAAAGGTTTCCAAGGAGCCTGGAGGAAAACCAAGCTAAAAAGGGTGACTGGGAAGGTTGGCTGGGAGTGGGAGATAAAAAACCGTGCTGTTTAATTTTCAAAGTCCACGGGTACAGTAGAAAAGCAGGCGCATTCAAAGGACACATTGGGATGCATTGAGAAATAAACATACCAATGCATAAGCAGGCTGTTCTTATTCAAATCCTTCTCTGCTGTGCCTTTGCCACACTCTCAGGAAGGAAGGAAGGGCAAGCAGAGCCATGTCATTATATTGAAAGGAAAGTACAGCAGATGCTCTCAAGGTGGTCAGTGTGCTGACGGCTTGCAGGGGACCCAGAAACCCAACTGTGTCTAAGTTTAGAACTAATGAGCTAGCTCAGTCTTCTGATTCATGTAAATTGGGAATATGCATTACAGAGACCCAGAAGCTTCTAATAGTATGCTTTTCTATGAGTGTGTGTGTGTGTGTGTGTGCGCGCGCGTACGTATGTGTGGAGTGTGTGCAGGTGCACATATAACAATGCAAATATAACAGATGCAAATATAACATTGGGTGTAGTTCCCCAGGTGCCGCCAGAGACAGAATCTCTCACTGGCTTGATTAGTGATCTGGCTAGACTGGCTAGCCAGCAAGCCCAGACCCACCTCTGTCTCTTCAATGCTGGGATTAGAAGTGCATCCTGCTGGGCCTAGCTTCTTTACAGGGGTTCTGGGGACAGAATTACTCCTCAACACTTGCATAACAAACACTTTACTGACTGAGCCTACACTCCAAGCCAGTGGGTTCCCTTTGAGATCATTCTCTGCTCTAACTTGGATCAGCAACACCTCTAGGATTGTCTGTCTGTTGAAGGCTTAGTCCTCAGCCTGTAGCTGTTGGGAGGTAGTGGAGCACTTAGGAGGCCTGGTAGGAGGCTGCAGTGCATTGGGGTGTACTCCCAAAGGAGATTATGGGGTGTTTGTCTCATCTCCTTTCCATGCAACGTGGGGGAGGAGCTTGCTCTGCTATAACAAGTACTCCAGTCAATCTGTGCTGTCTGGAACTAGCTCGGAAGTGAAAGGGACAGCTAAGGCACATGGAAGCCTCTAGAACTGAGCTGAATTTTTTTCTCTTCTTGAATTGATTTATCTCAGATAATTGTTTCAGTAGTGAAAAACGGATGTGTGTGTGTGTGCAAGTGTATTGTATGTGTATGTGTGAGTGTGTGTGTGTTTAGTGTTGAGGATCAAGCCCAAAGAACTATGCACATCCCTCACGGGGGGGGGGGGATTTTAGGCAGGTGCTCTACCACTGAGTCACACCCCAGCCACTCGCT